>NW_024582054.1:2670706-3131414 GCF_017639235.1 Corvus kubaryi
GGGCCTCTGCCTTCCTTAGCAGACACCTGTCTTTCAAAACCGAGACAATGTGAATGAAACACTTTGCTGCTGATTTGTCCCGTACTGGGGAACCCATCCTGGAAAAACAGCCCTACTGATGAAGGGTGATCATTGCCCTGCCTCACTTTTTTTCCCCTCAAACCACAGTCTACACTTCATGGCACTGAATCAAGCTGTGAAGGTTAGTCATGTGATGTATGCTGATGGTAAATGTTAATTTTTGACAGATTTGTAGGACATATAGCTTGTCTGTATTCATCTCCTGATGTTCCTATTATCATTACTTATCACTGCATCTCGATAGCTTCTGAGTCCCAGTGGAGCCCCACTGTGCTAGGTACTATAGAAACACATGCCTGGCTTTGCTAGTTTGGCTTCACTCCAGTAGACCAGTTATATTCATGTATCTCCTGCCTTGCTATTCTAATTTTTTCCCGCTCAACAAATGGGATGTTTAAAACACTGGGGAGAAGAGACTGGGGGAAGTGATCAAATAAGATCATTTGGTTTTTAATCTGTAAGTGTCCTTGCCCCACTCTCTATTGCACTGATAGAAAAACATAACTAGTTCTTTGCTGGATGTGCAAATATCCCAGCATGTTCTGTAAGTTGCCACATACCTACTGGCTTCAGTATGATCTGCAAAGCAAAGGGGTGCTGTGGCTCTTTCCATTATACAGATGAGGCTCTGGTATCAGTGCGGGTTCATCACTTGTTTGGAGCAAATGCTGAATCTCTGTGATGTGAGCTTAATTAATTTAGCCTACTCTTTTCTATCAAAGCCTGGTGTAAAATATTTATAACTGGTCTACTCTTGGCTGATGTGGTTGAGAGAATATCCCAGATGGAGGGTTCTCTCATGTGCAAAAATGTACTGGACAGTGCCCTCCTGCTAAGCTGCTTTGTCCCAGCTTTGTCCCAGCTTTGTACATCCTGAGCTCGGGGTCACAAGTACAGCCTCTGGAAGTTTCTGTGAAGTGGCATAGCAGCTCTGATCTCAGTCTCTGATGATGGACAGTGCAGCACCAGCATGATGAGCTGATACTGTTCTGATACCCAAGGGATCTACCTTGCTTCTTTGGGACCCTACTGAAGCAAAGCATACAATAACCTGTATTTGGGTAGGGAAACCTGTAATTTTTTAAGGTAGCCTGTGATAGGAATTTTGTTAGTCCTGCAGAAGAAGGGATAGATGCTCCTGAGAGTGGGATTTCTCTATAAATTGCAGATCCCAGAGCCCATGCTGAGCACCAATTCACTAGTAATTTCCTACCCCATAGGGGACCTTGCAGCTTAGAGGCAATAGGGCAACAAAGTGAAGCCTATAATGACACTTTCTGCAGCCACTTCTGAAGGGAAAGGAAGAGAAACACATACCTTCTCAGCCACATTTGCAGTGACCAAGGAAATCCCCTCTCTGAAAATACCTTGATCAGACTAAGCAGTGAAAATCCCATGTAGCCGTTGAGATGAAAGGCCCCCATAAACTCATGCCACCTCAACCAAACTGGACCTTTCCTCTCTCCAAAACAGTGTCCAATTACCTTTGATATAACCTTTGATATATGCAGTATTACCCAGCAGGGAAGGAACACTTTGTTATAGATCATTTTTCACAGGCCCAGCAAATAGGCCAGTTTCCCCACCTTAGCTCAGGTCAGACATTGGTGTTAAATTCCAGCTGACTCTGGACCCAGGGATGAGCAGCCCTGGCTATGCAGCCATTTCCTGGGGTGAACACTTGGGCCACTTGCCTGCTTTCAACTCTGTGTAGTCTGGAGGCACAAATGAAGAAGAGCATTGCAGCCAGGATGGAAATAATGTGGTGTTTTCAGTACCTACTGGGCAGGGACATGTGAAATTCGTGTGAAGGAAGCAAAGGTGTTAGAGTTACCAGGCAACCAATGCCAGTAAAAAATAACGCAAAGGGAGAGCAGGGAAAAAGGGCTCCAATTAAGGACCTGCCTGGCCCACTGGGTACTTGAGAAAAGTGATGAAGTGTGCACAGTAAGATTTCATGGTAGGTGAGGATACCTGTTTTAGATACATGGAAGGTGCAGAGAAAAAACATTTGTGACTCAATGGACAGAGCAGAAATGAAAATTCTTCACTGAAGTGAAATAGACCCCTTTTAGCATTATGAGGCCCTGCCTGCAGTTGTTGAAGCAGAGATATTGCTCGACAGTTTCATTAATGTTCTGCCACCATGGCTGCTTGCTGGATTTTGTAGCTCTCTCCAATCTTGAAACATAGAAATTAAGTGTTTCATTTCACTTCCTGATCTGGTCAGCCTGTCCCTGTTTTGCATCCTCCCACTGGGAAGCACAGGGCTTAATGCCAAACTGAAGCACTCTGTTTTTTAATAGAAAATACAGTAAATCAGGAAAACAAATCTTGATTTCTTCATCAGACTAGAGAGACTCTGTTATTAAAGCCCTCTTTCAGATCAGCCAAGTGCCTGACTTAAAGGCATAAAAATCAAGGACTTTGCAATTTGGTCATATTGGGGGTTACAATGCTCAGTAAAATGATGGCATTCAAAGCTTACTGAGAGGTACCTGCCAGACGCTAAGGCTGTGGTGCAGTCCAGAGATTGGGAATATTAGATTATTAGACATGTGCAATAAAAAGGGTGTATGGGGAGAAGATTGCTTTGCTTTTCTCCCCTTCCCTGTCCTGGGCAAGCCTTCGTTGTCAGCAGACACTGTTTGCTTGTTGGCAGTGAGTGGGCCAGGGCTCTACTCCAGGGCTCTGATCTGCCCTTTGGAAACTGGGGGGAAATAAAACATTGGTTGACTCCCAATCCAGCAAAAAAATGCAGACGAGTAGAGCTGTATGGAATGGAGGCTGTGCTCCAGGGTTGCCTGACAACTTCATCTGCCTCTTGCTGGACATTGGCCTGTATGTGACCTGTGCAGCTATAGGGACATGGGGCAGTTTCTGCTTCTCCCACCAGTCCCCTCTGGGTGATCCAACACCTGTAGGAGGGATACTTGCTGCATCCTTCTTTGTCATGGGCTTTTGCATTGACAAAGCCAATGCAGCAGCAGAGATGTGAAGGTCAGAGATGTCTGCAGAGACACAAAAGTCAGCATCTGCAGTTGCTGGTTTTAATACATGATCATATGCAAGATGACACAGTTTGTGCTTCTTTGCTTGGAAGCTCATTTCCCCTCCTGCCTGCAGTTGTTAGCAGCCATGTGGCATCCTGACATTTCATCTTTATTAACTTCTTGACAGATAGCCTTTTGGGGTTTACTGGGAGATTAATTGTTTTCAGGAAGCTTTTAGGCTGTTAGCAGGGTTTCATCTTTTTTTTTCCTCCTATTCTTTCAAACAGGACACTCTAATAAAGCACTATGAGATGTATTAAAATGCTCTGAGGATGCCAGGAACATCACTTGTAGTGTCCCCCAGCTTCTCTGCTCTTTGCTGAGCAGCTCCAGAGCTGAGAGTAACAAGGTAGGGGGGACTCAGTTTTGATCAGGGCACCAGCTGCAGCCATCATTGCAGTCACTTCAGTTAGATTTTCCCAGTGGCATTTTTCCAGGAAAAAAATAAGAGCTTACAAGCCTGGCTATTTTTTTTATAGTCAATGCATGTGATTAGCAGTATTTATAAAAACTGTGCAGAAAACAGCATCTCAGGAAAAGGAAAAGAACACGCAGATGCACTGAGCGAAAGGACAAATTAACAGACTTTGAAGTCAGCAAAAGTGCCTGATTAAGGATTTAAAAATCAGAATTTTGCAATTTGGCTGTGCTATGGGTTTCTAAAGCACAATTCATTGATGGCTTTTGAGGCCCACTGGAAGCTATTTTGTAAATGACTACATGTGTAATGCCATCGGAAGATACCAGCAACATGAGTGTTTTCAGGGTGGAAAGAAAAATGTCACCAGCAAAAATGTTAAAAGAGAATATGGGGGATGAACTCATGGTACCAAACATTCTCTTTTCCCTCTTACAAATTTTGTGATTTCATCATTTTCTTTGTACTGCCCATACATTTCTCCCTCTGGTTTGTTTATATGTCTTTCCCTCAAACCATAAGATAAGAATTTAAAATAATATTTTCCCATTCCTATTTATTATAAACCAGTAGCAAATTGCTCATTTCATATGTAATTCAAGATCAGCAATTTTTCATTAGCATAAGAATTTAAATTTCCCTTGTTCTTCATTGCAGAACTAGATTTACTAGAGCACAGAATGGGACTTGGAGATATTTACTATTAATCTGTGAGTTCAAATGCAGGTTGGCAGAATCTGAGGTGCTGTGATGATATCCTTGTTCATGAGCCTCTATTATGTTTTGGAAACCGCCCAGAGTTTAATGATAAGGATACATAAACAATACTTTTCACCTGACGGCGTATATCTAGCTTATTTGTTCAGTCTCTGCAGACTGTTGGAGATGTGCACAGAGGTGGTTTTCCATCCTTTTTTAGATCTAGTCCTCTCAATTTAGCTCTGCTTATTTGAAACTATAAAGGGACTCTTTGGCAGTCTCCTTGCTGTACCCATAATGTGGTTTGGAGCTCTCACCGCTACCAATCCTGCATCCACTGGAGCTAACAAATGTAAATTAGGGACAGTCTCTTCTGTTACATATAGGGGAGCATAGTAGGATGAGATTCCTCATTAGCTCTGACCATAGAAATACAGAAAAATAATTCCACTGTGGGGAGAGTGATGCTAAATGACATCCAAACACCAGGGCATGAAAAAGTGTCAGTCTTTATCCAAGTATTTTATGCATTTTTAAAGCACACAAATTGAATGAATATGTCTAAATATTTATTGCTTAAGGTGCCTTTCTTTGATACCAAAAGCAGTGTGCATAAATTCCTCATTTTACATGATAGATTTCATTATCTCTCCATCTGTAATCCACACCTCCTGCTAAGAGGGACAGAACTGCAATGCTCATTAGGACTCTCTCTTTAGAGGAAGCCAGGTGAAAAAGCCCTAGTCTTTTATGCTACAGCAGAAGGTGAAAATGTTACCAGATGAACAATTCTTTCCAGCAGTGCTTTGGCTAGTCTCACCATGTAATTGAAAATGCATTGTAAGCAATCAAGCCCCATTATTTCCCACCCAGGAATCTTTACTTTTCAGCTTCTCGCTCATCCAAAGACATCCTTGCTGAGGAGAGGTGCAGAGTCAGCAGGAAAGATGGACAACATGAATAATTAAAATACAGGTTGAGTTTCCATTTGCTACTGAAAAGAAATAGTTTGCACAAAAATAGAATGAAACAGGGCATCAGAGATGCTCCAGAAGGATGGCTGTAATGTCTGGTGGCATTTTTGCCCTCCAGGAGGATTGTTCATGACAGGGATATAGAGGTATTTGGTTTAGAATGGCAACCTATCATAGCACTACTTGGAAACATTCTGGTGCAGGTAACACTAGAGAGATGTGTTTGGCAAAGGTAGAAACTGCTAACGAGTAGCAGCTAACTAATGAATGGGGATCTGCAGTGTGCGCACCTGAGAATTATCCCATGGAAAAGCACACATTCCACAAAATATTATCTCAGTGACAAAGACAAGCACTCAGGAATAATGAAATTGAAAAATTAAGGTTGATTCAGTTTTTAATGCAGTTGTGCTATTAAATGGTACCAAGTACTGAGTTTTCATGGCTTTTTTCTGAATTCAATATTACAGCTGGACAGTGCTCTTCTGTTCAGTACTTTGTTTTCTTCCACTGTTCAATCTTTTTTACTTTTTTTTTTCCACATTAAGCAAATATTCTTTTGAAGAGAAGATTAATTTTCTCAGAACGCTTACCATCCCAGCCTCATATTTTTGCAGATATTATTAAATTTATTTTCATGAACCACTCAGAGCCAAGTGGCCTGTTATCACCTCCCTTTTAGAGATGCAGTCGCAAGGCACTGAGATTACAAAAGTCTTATTTTGAGTAATTAAACTGTGAGAGATTTTAGAGAACTTAACTTCTCAGTGTGCAGAGAATTACAAAACACACAAAGCATGACCAGCATTACTTTATTTGTATCAAGGGCTCAGCACATCTATATATCAGAGGTTGAAAAAACTTCATTAATCTAATGTATGACTATACCACTGGCAAGACTAGAGTCCAGTTTTCCAAACCAGCATTTTTCTGCCTGACCTTGTCACTTTCTGTAACCTTCGCTTGATACCTTCACATCTTTCAACACCCAAAACATGTAAAGCAAGTGTTCTGCAGGCACCTCTTCTTCACAGAAAACAAGCCCAGAATATTCGCAAGTGATATAGTGACATTAACATATTGAATGAGATGGGAATCATGGGAAGAAATGAATAAAAGGGTATGTGGCTTTGCAATTACAGTCTGTCTCCTAATGCATTGGTATGAGAGGACTGAACAAAGAGCAAATAAGCAGCATCAGCTCTCTTTTGCTCTTTTTGATTGCTCTCATACAATAACATCCCTTTTCTGTACTTCATACACAGTAAAGTACTTCCTATACTTTTTTTCACACAGGTCTCTAATGGAAGGGGAAGAGAGTCCATCACCAATTAAGATCTCGTGTCATCAGCAAGGTGGTAACTCCAGGCTCTTTTAGACTCTGCTACTGCCAGCAAGGGAATGGCCGATCTCCGCAGGAAAGGCTCAGGCACGGTGAGTGCCTGGAGGTACAGCTAGCATGACACAGGGTATTGGACACTCCGTACGGCAGACTGGCAGACTGCAGTTGTTAATCTAAATAAGGAGCTTCTTAATCTTCAGTGTACGTATATTCTTCCACTGAATGTTGTTCTTCGCTCTGTAAATGACTGATGACCGACGATTTCACTTAAGAGCCGAAATGCCAGGGACCATAGCTCAGGACAGGAACCACAGAGTGTTTTGATGATGTGACCTCAAAATATCTATTATTCCCACATGGCAAACTAAATCAGGGCTGCCCCAGCCAGCTCAAGATGAATGGGTGTGATGCTGAGCAGCAACCTGCAGTCCACACCTCTTTCACTTTGAAAATGACCGCCAAATACCAGCGGGCCAAGGTCAAGTGAAAACGACAGCAAAACCCTCGTAATTTCCCCTTTCGAGCCAACAGCTCAGGATGAGCACGTTTATTTTCGCCACTGGCGCCGTCGTTCTGGTCATGCAGCACGCGAGTGAAGCGCAGATCACCTTGGCTTCTGGCGAGAGGCTGGGGCAGCACAACCCTCCGCGCATTTGTTTCCCTCATCAGCGACTGCGTGTTGGGACGAGGGGCGTTCTCCCCCCTGCACCGCTCCGGCCCCGTCCCGCCCGTTCCGCCTCCCCGCTCCGCCTCCCCGCTCCAGGACCGCTTCCTGGGCTTCCTGCGCGCCGCCCCGCCCCGCCCAGGACGTGCACGGCGCGGCCATGGCGGCTGTGGACATCCGAGGTAGGCCCGGGGCGGGGGCGGCTCTCGGGGCTCGCTCCCCGCGGCTCCGGGGCCCTGCCCGCCGGCCTGGGCTCAGCTCCGCCCGCGGCGCAGAGTCCTCCGCGGGGCGGCCGCAGGAGGGGGTCGGTGTGGTGGTGTGCTGGTCCTTGGAAGCTGGAACGGCCGGGGGGAAAACAAGCTTCCTTCTGGTAGACTCTGCCTTTTCAGGGTGGATAGGGAGGTCCTGCGGTGAGATGGCGACGTAAGGAAACAGCTAAAAGAGAGAGTTCCAGCTCTGAAGTGTGGGGGAAAGTGGGAAGCGCTGGCGTGTGTGTGGGACTTGCACAGGACCAGCGCAGCGAGTGAGGCTGGTAATCTTAAGAGCAGTTCAGGTGGATGTGGTGAGGCAGACCAGGTGTTAGGAAAGCCGGGAAAAGAAAGCTGAAGTAACAAAAAACAAGAAACATTTGGGTGAGAAGTAAGGGATATGAATAAAAGGAGATTATGTTTTGAAGAAGAAGTGATATTTGAAAAAAGTATTAAAGAAGACTTATGTTGTAAACAAAGTAGAAGTTAAATTGCTGTGAAGAATTGGGACTTTGAGAGAGGAAGTGGGGGCTCAGAGGCCACAGGAAAGGAGGTTATTTTTCTCCATGAGAGTGTCTGAAGAGACTAACATCAGAAGCCTGCGTGGTGGAGTCTCAGAGAATGAACAAGAGCAGATATTTAAGGAAATTTCACGAAGGGTCAATTTTGATAATGCCACAGAGGTTTCCTGCTTTTTTTGTCTTCAAATTCTTAATGATTATGTGTAATCCTGTGTGGTTTTTTGACTGCCTTTTTTGAGATTACATGAAGGAACTATGTGAACAATTAATGGAGGAGTGCTGTATTGAGTTATTAGCTGATGCGAGAACCTTCTGTCTTACTCCAGGTCTTTTAAGCTCCCTCGAAGTCGTTTATCTAATACAGTTCAATATATTAAGTAGATTTTGAGGTATACTTCTATTTTTCATCTACTGTCAGTGGGTTAACCCTGGCTGGATGCCAGGTGCCCACTAAAGCCACTCAATCACCCCCTTCCTCAACCGGACAGGGGAGAGAGAATATAATGAAAGGCTTGTGGGTTGAGATCAGGACAGAGATGAGATCACTCACCAGTTGCTGTCACGGGCAAAACAGACTCAACTTGGGGAAATTAATTGAATTTATAACCAATTGTATCAGAGGAGGATAATGAGAAATAAAACCAAATCTTAAAAACACCTCTTCTCCACCATTCCCTTCTTCCTGGGCTTAACTTCACTCCAGAATTCTCTACCTTCTCTCCCCCAAGCAGCAAAGGTGGACAGGGAATGGGGTTGTGATCAGTTCACGTGTTGGCACTGCCACTCTGTCCTCCTCAGCAGGAGGACTCTTCACAGTCTTCCACTGCTCCACAGTGGGATCCCTCCCACAGGAGACAGTCCTCCATGAATTTCTCCAATGCTGTTGTCCCAAAACAGGTTTTTTCACCTGGTACAAGAAGCCCATACACACAACAGAGTTGAGGTATCTGATTTATCGCTCTTAAATCCTGTACCAGCCTATACTCCTAAGAACAAGGCTTCTTTACAGGTATTAAATTCCTATTGAACCCTAAGCAGCAATAAGTACTACTTCCAGGATGTCATTTTCAGGTTTCTCTGAGGTCTGGTTCATTGGTAAGCAGATCTGATCTTTCCATGGCTTTTTCTGTGAGATACATAGCTGTACACAGTTTTCAAAAGAAGTTTCTTGAGCTTTTGGCTTGCAGGGTAAGTCTTATCCTAATGATGGAAGGGGGCATTCTGGCATATAGAAGCTCATGTGTCGGTTTAGTATGTCCAGTTCGGACACTCCATGAGTTACAGGAATGGCCATAAAACCCTTTTTCCCATTGCCCCAACAATCAGTATCATAACTTTACTAAGCAGGCCCTTGCATCTGGTTATTACTGAATATGTGGCTCTGCTGTTGATCAGAAGTTTATTGTTTCATTCTCTGGTTGTACTGGAGCTAGGAAGTCCGCTAGGGATGCTGGGATGTTTTCCACCAGTCCCCTCTTCTCATTGTCAGAAATAATGTTTACATCTAATTGTCCCTTCCTGCCTACAAAGAGCACGTTGATTCAGGCCAAAGGGTGGGAGCCCTTTCAGACTCCAGCCCCCCCTGCCTATTGCTCTGCTTGCACCTTCTTTAGTAGCATTCTCGTCTTCTTCACAGTAAAAATGTATTCATTATAGCCTGCATAACTCCTCCAATTAGGGTTATTAGTCAACATGATAGTTTCCAAAAGCTGATATGTTCCAGTAAAACAGATTTAAGCCTAGCCACTTCGGTTATATATTTTAAAAATGAATGGGACTCAGATAAGGGTGAAGCTGATAATAATATTCCCTAAATTTGGGGAACAGAAGGGTTGGAAATTAAGGTAGAATGCTGGATGGTCAATGGGTCCACCTATAAAAAGGCATCCCAGATTTCTCTGCATGACACATCAAAACCAGTAGTGAAAAATCCAAAATTTTGCACCTCTGAAAAATGAATTGTTGGTGTAATTGTACTGTGTATCCCTTTGGGCCTACCATAATGTGGGTCTGTCATTTAAGTTCAAAATAGATATACTGAAACTAAAACAACTGCGTTTTCACCAATCCAAGAGTATTAGAATATTTTTTCTCCACAAATTTTGGAAATGTGTGTTCTAAAGTACAGGTCATGAAGAAGTTCTGTTTAATCCATCTTGGTCTCTGAAATTGGCAGAATTAATAATGCAGATTAGTATTCTGCACTTAAACCAACCTGCTCACAATTTTTGGGTACCTTCTGCGCAGGATGGTTAGCTTGGTCACACAGGCAATTCCTCACTTTTCCAGAATGACTGAGATCTTTGCGGCCCCCAGAGCTGGGTAAGGATGGACAAGTGCCCATTGTCACAGAGAGCATGGCCTCTGACCTGCCTACCCTCTGGGCCAACTTTGGCACTGCTTTGCCCAGGTGAACATGACCTGGCAGCTCTGCAGGGCCTGGCAACTCATGGGGCTGCTTGGCATGGCTTGTATTGCTCTTGGCATTGGGAGAAATGCGAACAAAACGCTCCAGCGTGGGTCCCCTGCAGGGTCACAAGTCCTGCCAGCAAACGTGCTCCAGCTTGGGTTCCTCTGTCCAAGGGACCAGAAGTCCTGTCAGGAGCCTGCATCAGCGTGGCTTCCCACTGGTCACAACCTCCTTTGGGCATCCACCTGCTCCAGTGTGGGGTCCTCCAGGAGCTGCAGGCGGATCTCTGCTCCATTGTGGATCTCCAAGGGCTGCAGGGGCACAGCCTCCTTACTGTGGTCTGTGCTTGGCTCTGTAGGACATGGGGAAGCTTCCAGCAGCTTCTCACAGAAGCCACTCCTGTAACCCCCTCTACCAAACCCAATACCCTGTTAGGCTACTTTACTGTTTGGTTTGTCAAAGCCTAGTGCTGGGCTACCTGGACGACAAGGCCAGGTTCAACACGTGTGAATTACTCCTTTTTTTGCCATGGCTTGCTGGCTTGTCTTCCAAATTGTCTTGAAAATCATGACAGATTGGCAGTATTGTCACAAGCACTTTACTTTTGCATCTGTGATGCAAATTCCACAAGAAATGCTTTGCACAAGATGTCCTATTTTTGAAAGGAACAGGGAGCAGGAACACCATCCTTGCTTTCTCATACCCAAAATAAACAGTACACCCTTCAATGTAACAGGCATGTCAGGTTCATGGTTTGTTTTATTCTTCCTCCCCTTTTTTCCAAGAATAGTTAAGAGAACAATCTTGCTAGTTATAAAGGCTATTATAAATACTGGCACTAAGCAGCTGTGGATAATTGAGTCTTAGAGTCCAACTTTATATTCCATTTTATGATACATTTATCAGTCTATATACAGCATGATAGGTATATTATCTTTCTAAAGCTTGTCTGACATTCTTCTGAGAATGCAGGTATTATTAATCATACAAACAAGGAAAGTTTGTATTTGAAATATAAAGTGAGAGTTTATTATGAGAAGAATGCAAACCCTTAAGATTTTAAGATCCTTTTGAAAGGAGAGCTCTTAGGGGTTTGAATGGCATTTGGAATAAACAGCTCTACCATGACTTAGGTGCTTAATAATGGATCTTAGTGCAGTGTTTGTGAAATTTCCTTTTCTTATAGTGAGGAGAGAGGATAGTCTATGTGAGATAACGTGAATATCTCTAGAGTTCTCCCTCCCTTTCCCTGCCCCGCCTGAAACAGGCTGGAAATTCTGAGATTAGCAAGGAAAAATGGTTTACGTGCAACTATTTCTGTTGCATTTTTCCTGGTTTGCTAAGCAGGTAGTGTTACTTTATTACACTTCCTCAGAGGGGCTGCTAATAGTATATGAGCTCACATTTTTGAAACTGATGCAGTGATCCTTGAGCGTGCTGAATCGTCACGGAAGTAAAATATTCTCAGTGGAATGATAAGTGGGAGTTCTGGGTATGTATATAATGCGTGAACTTTAGGGAGTGGTTCCCGTGAGGAGGGAATTTCAGTTCTTCAGTCTTCAATGACTTCTCATCACTTATGGGTTTTTTTAATCTAAACAATGCATGTCTCTTCCTGCTTTCTTGTGTCTTGGAAATTCTGTTTGCTGCTCCTGCGATTTAAAATGGATGAATTTCAGGGTGTTTTTCAAGGTTCCTCCTGGATCTCCAGTGTTAGCAAATTTGTTGACTATGGAACTGTTTGTTGACGCTGTGCCTGAGGAACATCATTTTGCTGCAGTGCGATAATAAAATGCAGGGACTTTAATTAATATTTCCCTAAATCTATAAGAATTTAACTGGCCTATAATGACTTGTAGGTTATAAAGTGTGTTTAATTTAAAAAGCTTACTTTTTAAATATAATTGTTAGTGTTCGGTAGTTAGATTTCTGTAATATCCACTGAGTTATGGAACAAGTAATTTGCTGGAGGCAATTTGGCAGATTAATTTTATAGTCTGGAATAGAATCTCTTGTTCAAGACTACTGGGAAACATCTGCCCAAAAATAGCATCTTTGTGGTGTTGTTTCTTGGGTCTTTTTTTTTTTTTTTCTTGTGTACTGCTAAGAGAACTGCAGAAGGTTAAAGGTTATCAATTATTATTTGAACTCTGTGAAATACTTCTTTAATTTTAACTGGTGTGTTTGACTCTGTGTTCCACCTCCTTTCTCTGCTATAATCATTAACTGGTGGCAATTTACTCTCTTATGTATTTGTAGTGTTTTTGACTGCGTTGGTACTCAGTGTAGATTTATTTTCCCAGATAATCTGTTGGGAATTTCCTGGGTTGACAGCTCCTGGATTCCAATATTAAACAATGGGAGCGTGTTGGACTATTTCTCAGAGCGAAGTAACCCGTTCTATGACCGAACATGTAACAATGAAGTTGTCAAAATGCAGCGGATGACCCTGGACCATTTGAAGTAAGTTGTAATTTGCAGCTGGTTCCTGTGCAGTATCCCTTGTCCCTCCATTCAGAGGCTTTGGCGATTAAATGGAAGCATGCTGGAAACCTCGTTCTCTTTGGTGCTTTTTAGTCCCACCACTTTGGAAAAGCCCAGCTTTTTTGGTATTTGGATGTTTTCTACTTCTTCGTATGCCATCTCAAGGAAGCATTAAGCATGAAGGATTCTGTGTATCTTTTGAGATTCCAGTAAATCACCCTTTAGATATTTCTCTGAAATAGAAAAGCTGTCTTCTCTCATCCTCCCAGCTCAACAGAACCTGAGTAACATAATGTAGTTAAATGTTTTTTCTGCGGTGAATAGGGGATACGTTAGGGGATACTTTGAGTTCATAAGTAGTTTGTGTTTCCATGTACTGCTGGCTATGTGCCATAATTAGTACATAATTCTTCCGAAGAGCTGGCTTTTTAGTATGGATAATAAGAGTAGTGAGTGTTGTAGATAAACTGATCACATATGGTTGTGTAATGAGATTGCATGTGCAAGTTAACTTTCTTTTCAGTTCCCCATCTGCTACACTGAGCACAAGTGAGTTGTTTGAGAACTATTTAAAGACTCTACAATATGATAGGGAGTTTGAAGCAGAGCTAGAAGTTCATTGATAAAGTAATTTGTGCTCAGATGTGGTTGCAGAGAGACTTTTACATCAGACACACAGATGATCACATCATACACCAGTTCTTTGTTGCTATATTTAAATGACATGATGATAGATTGTTACCTTTCTTGCTATTTATCTGTTGCTAATATGTTCTACTTGTGTCAGGTTGTTATAACTCCCTTTGTCTATGCACCTAGGGTTTGATAGTTAGCTCAGGAAATCCGTTGCCTTTATTTACTGCACATTATAAAGAAGAGCTTTCAAAGCATCAGAACTTTGTTGCTTTACTGCCGGCCCCTTTGGTCGCTCTTCACATCCTGCAGATGTTACTTCAAGGAAGATAACTTACTCTGGTTGCTTCTTTTTCAGCCAGATGGTTGGAGTGGAGTACATCCTTCTTCATGCTCAAGAGCCCATTCTGTTCATTATCCGAAAGCAGCAAAGGCAATCTCCAACACAAGGTATAATCACTCAGTTCTTCCCCCTGTTGAGAAGCCTGATCAGTCAGTTGTTTTTAGCAGTTCCTAATTTGTGTCTAAGCACTTCTGTTTCCCTTTTTCTGTCTTTATCTCCAGTCTAACTGGGAGGGTATGAGGCCTTGTGGTGGGGAGATCCTGTCTCCAGCAGCTCCCTGCAGTGTGCCAGCAGCAGGGAGTGCCATCTTGTGGGGAATTGGGAACAGCAGATGAGAAAGTGATGCCCTGTGCTACATTTTCCTGCAGGAAATTGCTAATAGCGTTCATTCCGTGTCATATTTATCTGTTAGGCTATGCAAGAGTGTCCATTTCTTGTTGCGATGGAATCTTGTGATAACAGCACCACTCCTTCTTAGAGTGTCACTGATCACCTTTCCAGTTTTTAAATCAAATACCTTAGCTTTTTTTCCCCATCTGCATGCAATTGGCTTCATTATTCCTTTCTAACCTTGAATTTGTTTATGTGTGTGTGATTAAACAAATATGTAGCCACGTTTCAATAGTTATTGGACTGTCTTACCTGTTTACTGCATGTTCATATAAAATAATTTAGGTTATTTCAGAGTAAGCTTTGTAGGAAAGAAAGGCAGGGTTAGTGCTAGTTATTTCTTAACTTTTTTTTAGGGATTTAGGCTCTGCATATGCATTTTGGTCTTGTACAGGAATTTGTCTTGTCTGGTAATGTATCTTATTTGCTTATATCAGATAATGGTCCCTTTATATTGCAGTTCCATATTGAGAAAACATACATGATTGATTCTTTAATACGTTTTTTGAATTATTTCTTTATTAGAGATTTTGAACATAGCTTCTAAAAGTGAGTATGGAATAATCATGCAGCCCTTAATTTCTGGTTTTGACACCTTTCAGATCAAGACTGGAGTTGGAGCTTCCACAGTATGTGTGTTTAGACTTATGCTGTAAGGCAGATGTATGTTTGGTGGAACCTAACTGAGACTTGTTTGGTAACATTTTTCCCACTGTGACTGTAAAGTTTGTGCTGGGTACCTTGATTGAGTTGCATAGTTCCCTAGCTCAGATGTTACCATGTGTTTTATTTTATCAGGGTACAAATATTAGTGTATTTGAGACATAGGAATGGGGATATAAAACCGAAATTTAATGAGTTCATAGCTAGTGTAGAACACTTAAACACAACTGATGCAGGCGTGTCTTATGACTTCTGTGTGTTTTTAAAACAGATGTATTTATGTTTGAAATTCTTTAAGACAACTTTTTGCCTGTTTGAAGTGATATTAGAAAAATCTTTGATTAGGGAGAGTTACCTGTCTAGGAAGGTAGGCCCTGGTACAGAGCTGTGAGACAGTAAAACTGCTGTTCTGTGTCTTGCTCCATTTGCAAGGAAGTGCTAAGCATCCTTTTTCTTTAGAGGAGAAGTGGGTACTGGCTGTAATATGCACCCAGCTGTCTGGGACTGCTAATTTAGGCAGGTGTCCAAGCTTCATAAAATGCAAGTACTGGTTGAATTGTTAGTACAGATGGAGGAACTGGAACACACGTGTGCACAGGTAAGATCCTTAGGAATGTGAAGCTTAGAGCATTGCTATGGTTTCTCAATTGAACAATGTTTGGCAGAGTTACAGAGGCAACTGTCATGTTCTCTGCACTGCAGCTCTAATGAACAAGAATTTTTGATTGGTCAGTAGAGGTTCCAAATCTGATTTAGCAAATGCCTTTGGTAGGTAGTCTTTTCTTGGCAGAACATTGCTAATTTAGAAAAGCATGCTCTGTGTGTGCTTAACTCCATTTGGTCTGGGAAATCTAGCTGAGAGGACTGTACAAGTTAGAGAAAGCTGAGTCCAGAAGAATGAGATCTTACATTATTGTGGGTTTCTACTGGTAGCCAAGGCTAGTGGAATTACTTCCAGAGCAGTTCACTTGACTGGTAGTAGCTCTAGTATAGCTCTGAAAAGCCTAGTTCTGTGAGGCCAGTCATTTGCTTGCAGTAGGACAGGACTTTAAAGCTCATGCTTTTCTATCTGTAAAGCAGACCTTGGTTTTTCTCTCCTTATCAGTCTGTGCCTAAGGTGCAAATAAAGCACCTTGAAGGAAAAGATGAAGAAGAGAAAATTTTGTGGTAAGAGGAGTATTGCAATTTCTCCTGCTACAACTGAAATTCAGCAACAAATACACAGTCTGCAGCCAGAGCTTTAAATTGATCCTGTATTTTTCTTCTTTTCCTTCCCACAGTTATGCCACTGGCTGACTACTATATTATAGCTGGAGTGATTTATCAAGCACCTGACTTAGGGTCTGTCATTAACTCCAGAGTTGTAAGTGTTCTGTGCATTTGATGTATACTGGTTTATATCTCCTTTTACTTTTGGTTGTCCCCCAGGCTGTTTAAATCTCTCCTTCACTATTTTGAGGAAAGATCTTGTGTAGTGACGGTGCAGTAACTTAAACCAAATGCCACTGGTTAATATCATGTGCGTCCCACGTGAAAATGCAAGATCTTGGAGACTGCAGTATTGCCCAAACACTAGGATACATTGTTTAAGGATGAAGGACCGGAGTAACTGAAGCTACACAGCTGGCAAAACAGCATGAAGTTTGAATAATCAAAAGAAAAATTATTTGACAAATACATATGAAATAGTAATTAAATACATAATCAGTGAAGCTTGCTTTGGAACATTAATGTTAAGCTAATGTAATATTTATTTTTAAATGAGGCTTATTTTTTTAAGTTGATGTGGTAGTTCTTTTTAAATTGGATGCTCAAGTTTGATTCCTTCTGTTCTCATAAACTACTGCTTTTGCAAGTTTTTCTCTGTCAGTTTAGAAAAGCACTTCAGAAGAGCCTTGTGAGAACCAGTTAAAGAAATAACATTCTCAGTCCAAAACTGGATGTTCCAAGTTCCCTTCCCAGAACAAAAATGAATATCAAATACTAATTTTAAAATACCTAGTTTCAAAAATTTATATTGTATTTTCTCCTTAAATTCTGAACACTGCCTTACATTCTTGTTCTGAAAGCTCACTGCAGTGCATGGAATTCAGTCTGCTTTTGAAGAAGCTATGTCCTACTGTCGCTATCACCCATCCAAGGGCTACTGGTGGCACTTCAAAGATCAAGAAGAACGAGGTATGATTCCTAGTTTCTCCTGCATACTTAGGGAGAGGAAAGGAATGTAGAGAAAAGCTTGATGCAATGCACAGTGATGGTGGAGAGGTGAGATGAAGTGTCTGAAGGGTAAGTTAGGGCTCTCTACCAGATGAAAGGAATCTTGCCCTTCTGTGCTGGTGGGAATGAACATCGAGGCATGGGTGGGAGATGAAAATGGTGAGCTGTGTGTCAACAAAGTGGGCAACTCTTCAACCCACTGGGGACCAAAACACATTTTCAGAAGCCAAACCAGTTTGTCAGGAGGTAAGAATCATCCTTAATCTGTCTTCCACAAAAAAAAGAAAAAACCAATATCAGTGAGAAAATACAGGTGAAGTTCAGAGGAGAGAAAAATACCAACTTGTCATACAACAAAGAGCTGCTAAGAGAAAATAAATTTTAATACATCTTTCTCTAATATATCTGTGACTTGCAGAGAAAACTAAACCAAAAGCCAAGAAGAAAGAAGAACCAAGCTCTATTTTCCAAAGACAACGGGTAGATGCTTTGCTTTTAGACCTAAGACAAAAGTTTCCACCCAGATTTGTTCAGGTATGACACTCAAAAGCCGCAACTTTTGCTGTAACTTAGAACTTAAAAGACAGTCATAAGTATTTGAACAGCTGAAACCGAATGGGAATTTCATGTATTCCTGCAATAGTAACACAGATTTGATAATAAATTTGACATGAAGGCTCATATTGGAGTGTAGGATCTCCCTTTGTAATCGCAGGAGTCATTAAGACCTTGGCGAAACGATGAGAGTGAATTTTATTATACACCTTCCTTATCTGATCACAGAGGGTTTGTTCTCAGCTATCAGATGTTGCTGCTGCTTCCAGTTTCCTCTTTTGTGAACTCAATCAAGCCATCACAGTATTTTGTTTTAGTTACTCCATTGTTCTGGAGACTCATTAGTTAGCATGGAAATTCTTGGCATTCTGTGAAGTTGTTGTGATTACCTCTGTTTTTGGTAGCCATTTGTTCCACCAGGACTTCTGCTTGGGAGTAAAGGAAATTATGTTTACAGCATCCCACAAAAGTGCTGCTGAGATGCGGGAAAGACTGGCTAACTGCATATTTTTTGCTTTAGTGTTTTTCAGTTGTCAGAGGAAAAGCTGAATGTTATAAAATGTTAACTGGATTTTGTTTAAAGTGTATTGAGTGACCCATTCTACCCTCACCTCTTGTGTATAAGAGTGCATTGCTTGCATTTTCTTCCTAAATGAATAGCAGGAAGGGTTGAGAATTTCAACTTTGGTTCCACTGATGTGTTGGTTTTTTTCTTTTCTTCCCCCACAGCAAAAGCCCGGAGAAAAGCCTATCCCAGGTAAAACTGTAATATTCTCACAAGACTTTAAAAATAGGCCCTGTATGCAGTATCTTTCAGTTGCCATGTAAGCTCTTGCTGCTGCTACTGTGAGATGGTTTGGAATTCTGGCATTGCCTAATTGTGCAAAGTAATGGATAAGAGTGAAGAGTTTGAGTTGATCATAGGCAACCTTCAAACAGGAAAGGCATGAACTGTATCACTTCAATCTATTCCACCTTTTAACCCATATAAGTATGAATTTACTCCCTGCTTATTCTTACACCTTTGAAATTAATGTTGCCCTTTTGACATTAGCAATATTTTCTAAATACTCTGAAGAGTACTTCAGGAGTGAAAATCAGAGGTTTAACTTTCTTTTGCTGTTACATCTTTAGTGGATCAAATCAAGAAGGAGCCAGAACCGGCCCCTGAAGCTGTCAAGCCAGAGGAAAAAGAGACTGTAAAGAATACTCAGAGTGCTGGTGCTAAAGGACCACCTGAAAAACGAATGAGACTCCAGTGAAGGGAGAAGCTATTACATGTCTGGATTAGTCAGTACCTGGAAAACAGGAGATTCTTGCTCCCTTTTCTTTATATTTAAGCTCTTCCACTGAGACTGACAGTTCAGGGACTGAGATCCCTGTAACAGCTTTTTCTGTAGAAACCTCTCATGCAGGTGTTAATGTCAGGATGTGAGCTGCCTCAAAGGAGGTGTTTTCAGTCTTCATCTTATTTTGAATATTGGCTTCTGAGAATGGTTTTTACATGGACATGTTCAGCAGCCTCCTGAAATCTTTACAAACTCTTGCATCCTTTGTGTCTAGGCTTCCTATGTAAAAAGAAGAAACTTTTATATATAAAAAGGAATTGGAATTCCTGGCAAATAAAACTCCTGACTGCTGGAATGCCTTTCTTAAATGTATACTTTGTTAGTAGCAAATATGTCATGTGTGCTGGCTGCATTTATTTTTTGCTTGGACACTGGAAGATATCGTGTTCTATTTTGAGGAGGAAAAGTTAGGTTCCCTGCCACAAAT
Source organism: Corvus kubaryi (assembly GCF_017639235.1). Classification (NCBI taxonomy): domain Eukaryota; kingdom Metazoa; phylum Chordata; class Aves; order Passeriformes; family Corvidae; genus Corvus; species Corvus kubaryi. The sequence continues at coordinate 2,690,178 of NW_024582054.1, forward strand.
TTCTGTGCCTTTAGTGTGCTTGGGATGAAGATAAAAGATTTGATAAATGGACCCTCAAATCCATGTAGCTAGATGTCAGAATGCTATCTGGTTTCTAGATGTTCTTGGACACTGATTTTACTTAGTGGTTAAGCTAATAGTTTATTATAGAAGCTTGTGTTTTCAGGGAGAGATTTATGACATAAAACAGGCTAAAATTTCTTGATGTTGCACACTCAGTGAAGCTGTTTATATTTCTAATTTTTCACTGTAACTCAAATATATCAATTACATCTCTTCCTCTGTGCTCCTAGCACTTCATTGCTCCTTCATTAGACATGTGCCTTTTAGACTTCTGGAAGTGGGACAGTGGAAGAGAAACATCACTGACAGCTATACACTTTTTAAAGCATATTGCTTACATAAATTTTTTTTTTTTTCTCAGAAAAATTAGAAATCATCTATTGAAAAGAAATTACTGTTACTTTGGTTGTGTTTTTTCATTGAAGTAGCGGAGTGAACCTTGAAACAGCTTGTTTTCTTTCCACAACTGTTAATCGTGTTCATACAGTAAACTGTAGTAAGCAAGAAAAAGGTTTGTACATAGCAACCAAAATGTAGATAGTAAGAAAGACTAAAGTATGCTTAGATAGTCAAATTTATTCTCAGGTTACAAGACACTTTTTCAGTAATTTAGCTCTCCAGTCAGAGCTGTTTATTACAGACTGATAGAAAGTTCCATGTAATATTTGTCCTGTAATCCAAAGCTGTAATGGTAAAAGATGTAGATACACCAATAGCTGTTCTCAGTTGATGCAGATACATCTGAAATTCACTTGAGTCTGTATTAGGTTTATTTCATCCCTGGATCAGGTTTGAACAGCCGTTTCTCAAAATTCTTATGAAAGTACATAATAAGCTAGTGGGAACTATTAAATCAAGTGAAAATATAGAAAGCAGTTATTCTGGGATGCTCAAAACAAGACAATGTGGTGTGAATATACTTAGAAAAAAAGGGTGTTGGTTCTTTCTTGTATTAAAGAAATGCCTCTGAAAGCAAATAGTGGAGGAAGCACCAAAGCCATTGCCTCATCCACCCCCATGATGGAAAGCCAGGATTTCCAGAAATGAGACATGAATGGTGAGGAACCTCAGCAGTCCTTGCTGTTGGTGGTCAGAATAAAGTCCTTGGAAATGGCCATTAAAGGACCTCAGAACCTGTATGTAATTTGGAAAAACTTAAGCAAGAAAGATGACAGACTGCACTTAATGAAGATCTAGGGTGTTGGGCGTTGCTTGTGGGTGGGTTTTTTGGTGGGTTGTCGTTGTTGTTTTGGGGGGGTGAGGGTTTTTTGTTTGGTTGGGTTTTTTTTTGTTTGTTTTGTTTGTTTAGTTTTGTTTTTTTTAATGGAGAAAAATTATCTACTCATGCACCAAGGAAATATTTAACACTACTAGCAGAAGAAAGGTAGCTTGCTTATTGCTGAAGACACATAGAGCTGTGGCCAACAATGGATGCTAGAACATAGTATGACCAAAATATTCTGAGTCACTGGACTTCACATGAAATAAAGTGTGTTGTACAACTCAATGTCTGAAAAGGAGTTTCCCTAAAGTAGAAGGGTCGGAAGAAGGGCAATAAAATGAATCAGAGTTTTCCTATTATGGCGCTGGAAAGACAGATATTGAGTCTTTATAAAACTGAATAGTGGAACAAGTAGGAAAGGAGAGAACTTGTTCTGTCTTGTAGTACAAGAACAGAGGGACAAGTAAATGAAACTGGAGTTACATTTAGACTGAACCATTATAATCCATGCTCAGAATTTGAGCTGATCAGAGATAAGGGTGGAACTTGAAGGGGCAGACTCTTCACCTCTACATCTCTGAGCAGCCTTTTTGCCTTCTGCAGAAATACCTGGTGTTGGCTGGTGTCAAAGGGTGTTAAAGAGGATGGATTCCTGGTCTGGTCCCATCTGAGTTAAAGCACCAGCATCTAAGCTATTGAGAGGATGGAAAATGGCTTCCATTCATGAAACAAGCATTTGAATGTGGTAAGCCTTTTCCAGGGGAATGATCTTTCCCTGAGTGAGTTACATTTTAAAGCAGTAAGGGATGTTACCTGTGTGTCGATTTCTTAGTAGCTGTCCAGTGCTGAAGGTTTGCCATATGAGGAACTGAAATATCTTATGATCCTCTTACTTGCTGACCAGATATTCTAAAATAATTTTATTAGTTAAGTGAGCTATGACATTAACTTACTGAAGTGGCATTATGTCAAATATTACTGTTAAGATGTTAAGCAGATATCTTGTAGTCAGTAATGTTTTTCAGTGCATGAGAGTCTAAACCTTTTCTCTCTTGGTTTAGAGCCTGACTGCAAAGTCCAAAGTCCTTCCAAAGGACATTCAGTATTTGTAAAGCTTGTAGGTGAAAGGGAAAGAAGCAAGCACTTCTCAATTTTGCTTCTGCATCACTTTCTTCTGTATAAAGGTGAGATTTGGTTGTACAGGAGAACTATCTCTACTTTTTGCTCTTAGATAATAACCATTCAGACTTCAAAAGGGCTTTTCTTCGCCTAAATCACGGGGTAGCTGAAAACTACCTGGAACTCAAATAGTTCTCCTCAGAACCTGAATGTACATGTAAATGTTTGTATAACCATGAACAGCTATGCATATTTGTATGTACATGTGTGTATATGTACATGTGCATGCAAAAATCCAGCCAGACTGTAGGAAGAGGGGCACTCTAGCTGCCTCAGTTTACTGTGTAAAGCTAATGGTGTCTTAGGTGCAGCAGAAATACTGTCTTTGTCATCTTTTCACTAAGTAAGGTCTGACCAGGCTGTATGTTGCTCTCACACACTGCTCTTTGCCACTCTGCCCCCATAATTCATATTTTGGTAACCTTTTCCTAGCAAAGAAAGATGCCTTCTGGTCAGTCAGTATGTTTTGTTTGCCAGAGCAAGCTGTTCTTGGAGCAAGAAGGGTGTAGGCAAGAGAAGGGACAAGGCAAAGGGAATAGATCAGCTTCACTTTGAGAGATGGAGGTCCCCTGTGAGAAAAAGGGTGAAGATGTGTTATGCAAATAGACTGGCTTCACTGACCAACAGATGGTTTTTGAACAAAAGCTGATGTGATACAGTTCTTCAGGGTTGTTTTCAATAATTTTTCAATAGCAAACCAAATGGTAACTAGGCATTCAATGTTCAAGATAGGTTTTTTTTTTTTCTTGGAGAGGAGGGTGAACTTTTGATAAAGTGTTGCTTTGGTCATGCAATCATGCACAGAACAAACAAATGGTTTCATATGTGTCCTGTAGCCTAAAATGTGGATCATAGGTGGATGGGTAGTGGGGAGAAATTTTCCAATTTTCCCATTGGGATGGGTTATGATGTATTATTGATCGCTCAGCAGTCTGAAAGCTTCATTTCTTTCTGCCAGTAAATTTCAACCTATGGTCCACAAGGCTGCTGGTGTTTTGTGACCTGTTCCTAAAGACTGAAGGGAAGGCAAGTAAGAAAAATCTCTTGGTGGTAAGATTCAATTCCACAAGAAGTTGTACCTTCATTTGAAATTCTAGGGAGCTACAAGGTTGAAAGAAAATTGAAAAACACTCATGAGAAAGCCAGTTGAAGTAGCTTCAGATTATGATATTTTTTCCTGCTCCACTGTAAGGTCAGTCATTTTTCCTTCCAACCTGTTCATTGTCATATAATGGGAATCTTTCCCTCCTTCCCCTTTGATCTTAACTTGGTCAAAATACAGAAATGCAAGGCACTGGTAACCTGAACACAACAGTGTGATCTCTTTTCATGTAAGCTCGATGCTGAAGGACTTGCTTAGGTGCTGAACACAGTGTCACAAACTTGCATTGACACTTCCTCCCAAGAATCTGTCATGAGTTCAGCTGTGGAACCTGAGTATTTTTTATGTTTATATTAAAAGAGAAAGAAAGTAGTAGGCAACTTCAGGTCGGGGGGTGGTTGGGGTGGTAAGACAACTCTTGCAGATTGGCAGAGTGATTTAGTAGGGTCTTTTGTGTAATTTAAGGAGTGATCATACAGTAGAAACATGCATTTAAAAATAGCACTACAGACTGCATACAGATTATATAACAGGATTTTTCCATTATTGTGGTCTGGGTTATATTTATTTCAAAAGACATAATCTGATGTAGTTCACAGTAGTGAAATGCAAAGCTGATAATTGAAAAGTAGTGGACAATCATTCAACAACTATCTGCACAAAAAAGACTTCACAAGAAACAGTTTCTGTAATTTTAAAACTAATAAGAAAATTAATCTAAGGCTATAACAGGTTATGAGTTAGGATGGATATCTAAAAAGATCCTCCTATATGGATCCTAATAGAAGCAGGCATCCTGTATTCACTCCTTTAATCTGAGGTAGTGTATTACAAGGTGTATGCTGCTAATGCTGGCCATGCTTGCAAGGAATGAGCATGGTACCAAACCACAGAATCTGAAGCACCTTTGGACAATTGTTGGTAACCTCCACAGCTGTTAGTTAGGCCTGCCATGTGCCCAGCGTAAGGTACCAGCCCACTCAGGACCCTGGGGCGTGAGGCAGCAGAAGGAGGCTCTGAGCATTCTGCCAGCTGCTTCTTTCACTGCCCAGCCTCCTGAGGGGCAGTGCCTGTCTCAGGTAGTTTGAAATGTTAAGTGTTGCTGCCTGTGCCAGGGTGATGGTCAGCACACAGAAGCTGGTGCCAAAAGGCAGGATTCCCGAGATCCAGATGGGATGGTAGAAGGGTACACCTCCTGCAGCTGAGAAAGATGAGGGCCATAGCAGGTTGGACTTCATCCCAAATGTGCTTGTAGTGCTGAAAAGAAAATTGTGAAAAGTTCCCAAAAGGTAACAGCTGTGGCTATGCTGAATCCCAGTGCCATGTGCCAAAAAACCAGCGTGTATAGCTGTGTTGCACAGGACATCCTGTCTTACCACAATCCAGATCACTCACTGTCTTACGGTTGTGTTTTGATGAAGCTGTACCCCAAAACAGGGATGGCAGCCAAGTGGTAGATGTACCTGTAAGTGTTCTCTTTCCATTGCTATGCAATCACAAGTCTTTAGAAAGGACATGATGTGGGAAAATGGCTGCTGCATTAAGTGCTGTAATTAAAGTGCGCTGTTGTAGGTACATAGCAGCTGTGGTGTAGATAGGCTTGGGGCTTTTATACTCGGTACTATTAGTTTGCCTCTGTATTATAGAATGTAGTGGAAGTGAATTCCCCCCTGGTTCTACCTTATTTCTTGGGGGGTGTAGTAGCTATAGTAAGGTACATGCTAAGGTCACCACAGGGAATATTTCTGTACTTTTTCATTGCAGACTCTAAGCCTTTCCAGATACTCTCTTGGACTGAAATAGCCTGTTTCTGATGTCCACTCACAAATGATCCTGTAATAAAAAGAGAAAAAAAAAAAGCAAAAGCCAACCTTTTGAGATTTTAAAACAGTATTTCCCACTTGTGGTCTACCCAAATGAACCCTTTGCTCAACACAAACATCTGTGACAAGGAGTGTGAAGCTGAACTGGGGGCTGTCCTCGCTATGTCTGCTCAGAAGGAGAAGTACCTATTAATTTGAACTGAAGGTTATTAAAAGCTGGGAACGTGTTTGGGGGAGGCTAATTTACTCGCTCGTCCTCACGAGAGCCCCTGTCCCGGCTCAAAGAGCAGGGTGGGCTGTGTGCGATGCGCTGCGGCCGCAGGTGCCGTTTCCCGGGGAACGGGCGCCGCTCCCCCGCCGGCCCCAGCCCGGCCCGGCCCGCACGGCGGCAGTTGAAGCCTCGGGGCGGTTCCGCCCGGGCTGGCCCCTTCCAGGTTCTATCCCCGCTCGGGCGGGGGCGGCCGGTGCCGGCGGCCGCGATGGGGGCACTGCCGGGGCTCCTGCTGCTGCTGCTGGGCGTGGCGGGGTGCCCCGGGGCCCGGGGGACCCGGCCCGCGGAGCCGCGCGCCGCGTGGGTGACGGTGCCGCGGCAGCTGAGCCCCCGGGCCGGCGACGACGCCCCGGCCCTTTCCTACTGGCTGAACGTGGCGGGGCGGCCGCGGGTGCTGCGCCTGCAGCCCAGGAGGGGCCTGGTCTCCCGCCCCTTCACCCTGGTCACCTACGGCCGGGACGGGGCCCGCCGAGAGGAACACCCCTTCGTGCGGGACAACTGCTTCTACCAGGGCGAGGTGCTGGGGAGCCCCGGCTCCCTGGTGGCCCTCAGCACCTGCGGCAGGGGCCTCCAGGGCGTGCTCTGGGTGGAGGATGATACCTACCAGATCGAGCCCGTCCCCAATGACCCGGCCTTTCGGCACTTTCTCTACCGCATGGAGGAGGCCAACAGCCCCGAGGGACCCAGCTGCGGACTGACGCCAGAGGTGCTGCAGCAACAAAAGGCTGTGCTGCCGTGGTTCAAGGCTCCCAAGGCAGAGGAGGAGAACGAAAGGCTGAACGACTGGTGGACACACATCAGGTATGTGAAGATAGTAGTGGTCGTGGACAACGTGCGGTTTGTGAAGTCAGGCAGGAGCAAATCTGAAGTCTTGAAGCACGTCATGCAAATCATCAATGTTGGGGACATTATGTACAAACAGCTTTCTGTCCGGCTGTTTCTTATAGGACTGGAGATCTGGACTGAAAGCAACTTTATAAACATTACTAACTCTATTCCCAAGGCACTTAGTGACTTTAACAGCTGGAGAAAGTCAAACCTGTACCATCGGATGTACCACGATGTTGCTCACTTATTTGCATTTCAGTGGTTTGGAGGCAGCCTGGGACTGGCATATATAGGGACAGTGTGTGATAGGCACTGGTCATCGGCTGTTATTTCCTTCACTGAGAAAAAGTTGTCCGCAATTTTTGTCACATTTGTCCATGAGCTGGGCCATAATCTTGGGATGGGCCACGATAAACCGGATTGTAAATGCAAACGCAAGACATGCATTATGTATGAAAACAATGCTGAAACTGATTCGTTCAGTGACTGCAGTTACAAACAGTACTTTGACCGGCTTGTAAGTGGTGCTGAGTGCCTTCGTCAACCACCAGCACCTGGCACTTTCTACCCGAAGACACGTGAATACTGTGGGAATAAGATAGTAGAAAGCGGAGAGCAGTGTGACTGTGGTTCAGAAGCAAACTGCAGAAAGGATCCTTGTTGCCACGCAAACTGCACATTTACTGCAGGTTCGGTCTGTGCGTTTGGAAAATGCTGCAAGTACTGTAGGGTCCTTCCAGCAGGAACACTCTGCAGAGCAAGTACTGGCACCTGTGACCTGCCAGAGTATTGCAATGGGATTTCCCCTCAGTGCCCATTGGATGTATACCTACAAGATGGAACCCCTTGCAAAAATGGTATTTATTGCTATCAAGGAAAATGTTCTTCCCACAGTAAACAGTGCCAGCATCTCTTTGGCAAACAAGCCAGGGTTGCTCCTTTAGATTGCTTCAAAGCAGTGAATACTCAGGGTGACCGGTTTGGGAATTGTGGTATTCGTGACAATATCCATTTTACAAAATGCAGTACTGAGAATATCTTATGTGGTAGGATTCAGTGTGAAAACATAGCCAAATTACCTTTCTTGCAGAACCATGTAACACTAATCCAAACTCCTGTTCGAGATAAAAACTGTTGGGGTCTTGACTATCACATAGGGATGCCAAGAGCAGATGTGGGAGCTGTGGAAGATGGCACACCATGTGGTAGTGATATGCTTTGTATCAACAGGACATGTATGAATGTATTAGTGCTGAACTACGACTGTAACATGACAAAGTGTCATAACAGAGGAGTGTGTAACAATCGTAAGAACTGTCACTGCAAGTATGGCTGGGCTCCTCCATATTGTGAATTGCAAGGATTTGGAGGTAGCATTGACAGTGGACCTCCTCCAGCCAGGAAGACTTCTCAGAGAGCAAAAGTAAGACTAACACTGTTTGGTTTTTTTTCTTTATGTATCCTTGGAGTAGCCCTTGCCATCCGTTATAAACAGGAAATAGAGGGATGGCTTATGAAGGTAAAAGCCCAATTCCATAGAACATGGCAGTTGTTTCAAAGACTGAAAAAAACAGAAGTTCCTAAAGAAAATTTGCCTGTCAGTGAGTCAAAGTCCACCAAAGATCAAAAGCAGTAGCTTTGGAATGTCTTGAGGAAATCTCCCTTTAGCAGAGCCATCTGATAACTCATTAAAATAATTCAACAGATTCTGAACAGCTCTAATCTCATGTGATATCATTAAATGCAGAGTAAATGTTTATTTTCTCTGTTTCTTTTCTTTTAAGTTAATAAACGCAGGCAGTAAGGCATGCTTTTCTTTGTACCCGGAGCTCTTAAATTGATGTAAACTGCAGGTATTGTGTTTATGCTTCATACCAACAGTTTAAAAATGCAAACTTCTTAAAACAGTTGTAGATAAATTCTTTGCTTCAATTTCCTTATTTACCTAATATTTTCTTCAATTCAGTGAGAGAGATGTTTGTGAATATCTTCTGTCATTCATTAACAACCAAAAAGAAAAAATTGCACTTGCAGTTTCCACTGGGTTCCTTCCAAGCAAAACATTTTGTATTTCTGTGATTTAATTCACATCTGTGACACCCAAACGGGCAAGGAACAGGTATTGCAGTGAGATGCAGGTGTCTGTTTCACAAGCGCTTCCAGCTGTTTACAGGGAGCAGCCCTTCAGGAAGGAGGCAGATCATAGGGGAACAGGGTCTTCCTCTTGTGAAAGAGTAGAGAAGGATTATCCAGATCATACTAGTAAGCATTACATTTCTGAACCATAATATATATGCCAGCAGTGTAATGACACCAAATCTGTCATTTCACAAGAACAAATTGTTTTTATTTTCTGGAAATTTTCCAGTGTCTTGACTTCTGACTGCTGCTGAGAAGTGCTGTGTATTTTATTGTTGCTAAGAGGAGCTGTCTGTGGGGTTCCCCAAGCTAACTGAATTTCTAAAGTATTTGGAACTATTCTGCAAGTCTACCCCGCCTAGAATTCCTGCAATATTTGATAGATGCTTTATCTGACTATCTCAGGGGGTTTCTCTTGGTTTACTATGTGATTCTTTCTTCAGCTATGGCTGAATGTGTCCTTGCAGCACTATGGAGTGCCACACAGAAGCATTGTAGTTTTCATTTTTAAAACACAACATAAAATATGTCTAACCTGTGAAAAATATGAGGAACATGGAAATACCATTCAATAAGTTTTAATATTACAGCAGTAACTAGACATTTCTATCAGATCAGCATGAAGAGGAGTCTCTAGTCCAGATCACAGCAAAAACTTTTTTTTAAAAGTGTTTCAGGGTAAAGGGCTATAATGCATTTGTCTGCTAACAAAAGAATTATTTGTATTTAGAAAGCAAAGTACACACACACATCAAACATTCTGTAAAGGTGGGATAAGTACCCTAACACTTGGGAACATTTGGGAAAAAAGATGTTGGTGACTCTACGAATTATGATGGTCAACTCTTGCTGCCTCCCAAATACATAATTTATATTTTTAGAATATGCATTTTCCTGTATTTTTATGTGTAATTTTTTTTGTGTCCTGTATTCAAAAAGGGCTGATTACATTATGATGGGATGTGAAATACAAAGCATGTGATTCACAGTTTTTCACAGCTTTTTGTCTAGAGCAAATAGGTCCTTACATAGTCATCTATGCTTGTCTGCAGAAACGAGATAACACAGTGTTTCTTTAGCAGGCCGTGCTTATTGCCATAATAAAACATGGATGGTTTTGATTAGATGATGAAAACTTAATCCTGTGTTTATGTCAAAAGGCAAGATAACTGCCTCTTGACTGACACCCCAGATTTATTCCTCATAACCAGAGACCTTCTTCAGAGAGTTTGGGGGAGTGGGAGGGCTATCCTCTGAGAAATAACAACTGCAATTCAGGTGTTGCAAACAAGGAATAGGTGACAGACAAGACAGATGTGGATTAACAGAAAGATGGAGATATAAAGTAAGAAAAGCACTTCAGGCAGCACCTTCCAACTATCTATGCACAACTAGTATCTACTAAGACTTTTTTTATTTTGCTTTTTAAATACAGAAAGAGTGGCAGAAGTTTCAGGTTGTCACCTGGATGGCCTGCCATTGTTGATCAATAAGATACTATACATTGCCAAGTATAGATCTATGCTGAGACAGAGAAACACCAGAGTCAGGGAATTCTTATTTACAGACCTGCATACTGAAGAGACAGAGGTGTGAATGAAAGCACAATTTAGGCTAGAAAGTTTACTTGCAAATGCACTTCTGGGAAAGGTAAAGTAATAAAATGCTGTAGTTTCCATTTTTCTCTATGCTTAAAGATTGTTCTGAAAAAACAGGACTTAATTGGGAGGAGGCTTTCCGTGAGCTTTGGATAGGAGTATTTCTGTACACTTTTCTCCCATTTCTTCTTGGGCCATACGAGCAAGACAGACATGTATCCCAACAAACCTAGTCTATGTTTTATAAAATGTGTGAGCTCCCTTGCTGAGGTTTTCTCCTTGAAAATATTGTTGTTTCTGATTTCAACACAGCAATGGAAAACTTGGTATTTCTGGTGGTTTGTTAGAAATGTCCCACTACTCTGAAGGTGATATGAAGGTGTAAGTCTAAGTTCAGTCCTAATCTTTCTGGTTTCCCTTTTTTTTTTCTCCCCTCCTGGTTCTAACTGCATTTTAAAATGCTTTAAATGGATGCTAGAACTTGGTTAATGTGTAAGTCACTTGCACATGAAGAGGCAGCTTCAGATGTTGCTGTGCCATCTCCCAAGAGATGTGGGTCAGTGTAGTATGTGAAATTGCGCTGGAGGAAATAAGAAGACACAGCCTGGACTAGTGGAAGGTGTCCCTGCCCATGGCAGGGGGGTTCGACCTAGATGATCTTAAAGGTCCCTTCCAGACCAAACCATTCTCTGATTCTGTGAGATGGTCTGTGCCAGTGCAGTAAGGGTATTAAGTGTTAGGTAGCTGTTAATACGTGGCAGACCAGTTGTGGTAGGTGAAGCCTGGAGCTGCCTAGGACTAAATTACAACAATATATCCATGTTTCTTGTTTGAAATCTCTTTCTGGCTAAAGAAGACTTTTAAAAACACTTAATATTGCAGTTAGATCAAGATAAAATTGATTTTGTTTTAAGCCAAGACTCTCATCTCTAAAATACATTGAACTGCTGCTGAGGAACACTGTGTATCTTGAAGGAGTTTGCCAAGTACCTCGCAGGTGCTTGCTCACGCTCCTCCCACCCCTCCCAGTGGGACAGAGATTCAAAAAGAAAAGGTGAATCTTGTGGGTTGAGATAAAAACAGTTTAATTATTGGAACAAACTAAAATATTATAATAATGATAATAATGAGTGACAATAACAGCACCCAAGAGAAACAAGTGATGCACAGTACAATTGCTCACCACATGCTGCCCGATACCCAGCCCGTCCCAGAATGTGTTTGACCCCCTTACAGGTAACTCACCTAGCTGATATACTGGACATGATATTCTATGGTATGGAATATCCCTTTGTCCAGTTTAGGTCACCTGTCCTGGCCATGCTTCCTCCCAGCTTTTGTGCACTTCTTCACTAGCAGAGTATGGAGACACTGAAAAGTCCTCAACTTAGGGCAAATGCTACTGAGCAACAACAAAAAAGTCTATCACACGAGTCATGGTTTTGCTCATCATTGCAAGTGTAATTGGACCTTGAATGCCTGTCTCCCACCTCTGAGGCAGGTGTTCTAACACTCAGTTTAGCACTAAGCATTAATGTTGTAGCATGCAGAGATCCAGTGTCCAGATTATCTCTCCCTATTAAATTCAGGAATCCAAAAGTGCAGATAATCCTGGAAGGAATGCAATCAAAAATATTTGTTATCTTTACTGCAGTACCAGACAAACAAAATGGTAGTGTAACACTGAGGACCAGATAAGCTGGTCCTCATTTTCATCAGAGAAGTTCCTGCAGCATGTAGATGTGGCTGTCTTCATAGTGCCAAGTAGTCAGGTGGTTAAACTGAACCAGGCCTCTTCATTGCTCCCTGTTGTCATTCTCTGTATTGACACACTTGTACCGTGTGCTGAAATAGATAAGGATAAATTTTTCTTTGCTATTTCCTGATAATCTATTGGTTCAATAAACCCTGAGGTACAGAGTCCCAGGTTTAAGTGGCTCCTCTGTTAGATAGCAAGTAGTTCTACTTTGCCCTTTATTGCTAGGTAATTCTCTCTTCTGTAGAGTTCTGAGCAAATTTCTCAAATCTCAAACCAAACACCTTCTACAGGACCTAGTGAAGTATTTATTGACTCAGCAGTGGCACGGTGATTCTGTGCACCATTTGTGTTTCTGAATTAGATCACTTTATTGCATTGCAAGGTAGCTGGCGTTGGCATGGATTCTCTCTGTGCTACTTGCCCGCATTGGGCTTTTGGTCCTGCCCAGCACTGTCTGATCTGTTTTCCAGTTTGCTGTGAGGACAGTTAAAACGGCTGGGAAAAAGTCATACATCTCCCTCCTTCTCCGCTATGCCTACCCGAGACAACTATGGTCTACTCCTTAACCTTCCTAAGGAAACCAGCTCCAGCCTGGGGAGCAAGGCAGGGCCAGGCACAGATGCCGCGCAGGGGCCAGGCAAGGTGCGGGGGGCAGGAGGACGCCGTGCCGGGTTCCCCTGGGCCCGCTCCTCTCCTGCCCGTGCGGTGAGCGCCGGTGGCGGGCGGCCCCAGGGCGCCGGTGGGAGCAGCCCCGTCCCGCGGGGGACTCGCGCTGGCACCGCTTCCCGCCGCGCTGACTACAACTCCCAGCGCTCCGCGGCGCGGCCCAGCGGCGGCCGAGGAGGCGAGAGCGGCTGCCCCGGGAGCCGAGTTCTCCTTCAGGCCGCAGCATGAACGGCAGCGTGGCGGGCGGCGGCGGCAGCTACGCCGAGGAGATCATCAGCCTCACCCGCAGACCCTCAGGTAAGGCAGGGGCGGCCTCTCCGCGCCGAGTCCGCGGCGCCTCCCGGGCCGGGGTAGCCGCGCCGAGGCCTGCGCAGCCCCCGGGGAGGCCGGAGCGGAAGCGCGGGGTGGCGGCGGCCGGCGGGGCGGCCGCGGCGGGCACCGAAGCGGCGGAGGGAGGGTCCCGGCGGGGAGGATCGAAGCGCAGCGCCCAGAGTTGCCGGGCCCAGCGGTCTCCCCTGCCGCGGCGTGCACTTGGAAAGGGCCGTGGCGGATACGCTGCCCTGGGAAAAGCTCGTGCCCTGCGTGAGGAAGCGGTGGCTGGGTCAGGGTCGGTCCTCTGCGAGAGCTCCGGTAGAGGCTGGTGTCCCTGCGGACAACTCGCCTCTGGTTTCGCCTCTGGTTTTCCCGGGAAGTTGCCATCTCCGGTGGAGCTCCTGTTGCTTCCAAGTGAGACGGCAGCCGCTGAGCCCTCAGCCGCGCTGGATACCCTGAGTCAGGGGCCATTAGAAAATAGTATGCCCAAGTGGCCATGCCCTGTACTGTCAGCTTGGCGTTCATTGTGCAGCGTCCCTTGAGAGGCTTTGGGATGGTGAGAGAAAGTAGCATACGCTGGAAGGAAGAGAGAATGGGGAAGTTCGTGGGGCATTTTTTGGGCTTTGCTTTTCATGTCACAACAGCAGGTGCGCTCATGGAAACCTTGTATTTTTACAGGATTTATGGTGCTATTCAGATCACACTTTCAGAAGTGAGGGAAGTTGGCACAGCTCTGGAGCAAAATCCTGGCTATAGAGAATGGCAGGCTCCAGGGGGCTTTTGGAGCTAGACTTGTACTTTGGTGTGTGAGGCTTTCTCTGTAATTAAAATGAGCATGAACGAAAACGTGGCAGCCCTTCTGTTTTGCACAACTGCTGGGTGCGGCTGCTGGCCAGCCTTGGCTCCGTGGGCTCCCCAGAGACCCCCAGCTCCCACGTTGTTGGTGTGCGTGTTTCCTTTCTCTGGGGTGGAGGTAAGTCCTCCGCAGGGCTGGAGTTGGTCCTGGCCCTCATGCTGATGATCAGAAACCAGAGGATGTGAGCCCAGGGAGCAGTCCTTTGCCTCCCCCTGCTCGCCAGATTGGGCTTCTGATGTGAAAGCTGTGTAGCCCTACCAGCATAGCCATGAGCTTAAGCTAATGAAGCTGTGCTTGTCAGTGAAAACTGTGCCAGATGGAGCCGGTTCTGGTGGGAAGGCTGTTTCTGTACATCTGGGGACCTAAAACTTTAAGGAAGATGTAAGGGAATGTTAAAGGGCAGAGTTAAAAATGGTCTTGAATGTGGCCACTGTGATTTCAGTCTCGATTACCATGAGCAGCATTTGTGTAGTCACTGAGATGGGCTGTGCATCTTTAGAGTTAGGTTTCTAACTGTGTTACTTGAGTTGAAGGTCCTACAGCTCCTTATGGCCTTGATGCACTTGCCATGTGAACGATTATTCGTTTCTGTGGTAGGAACAAAACACTGTTATCTGTGAAGTACAATTGGATACTGTAATCTCTTGAATTGCAGTTTCGACTGCAACTTTTAAAATAGGTCTGATGCTAAACATTTCTGGCAAAAGTTTGCATAGGTTGTGAATGTATTTCCAGTGGCAGGACAGTGTATGTATGTCTCTTTTTCAAATTTTCTTGTATTCAATCTCCGTTTCCTAATCCTGCCAGTCATGATTTTTTTTTTAAAGGCCTGTTTGAGGGACTTTTTTAGTTCAAGGGAGGGTAAGTGAGGGATAGGGAGGTCTGCAGCCTTAGGGAGGGTCAGAAGTTTAGCCCAGAGCCTGCTTTTAAAGCTCTGCCATTCTGCTTCTGGTCCCTTGTAGACAAGAGATTTAGTGCTGTGTGCTTTCTTCCTCCCCTTACTCCTTTTCTTCCAGCTGTGCTGCATCTCTCTCTGTGGCTGCGTGAACTGGAAGGGAGAGAATAGCAAAGAGCTCAAGGATTGATAGGGAAGATATTTTTAGGCAGAGTGGAAGTCTGAGTGCTGGAAAGGAAAGACAGAATGACAAAGCCCTGTGAATACTTAACTTGGTCTAGCATGAACTGCTGCCTCTTTGTCACGAAGATCTGCCTCTGCTGATGAAAGCTGTGACTCTTGATTATTTTTCCAGTTGTGGGTAAAAAGTTGCAAAGTGTAAACTTTTTTTCATATATATATACCTATTTGAGGGGTTTTATATATGAGAGAGAGAATCAAAGTGTACTGAGACCATGATTCCTTCTTTCTGGCTTTTTAATAAGTGTTGATTAAACCTTATACTTTCTCTAGTATTGATTTCCCCTTTTCCTAGGTTATTGGCTTTATGGCAAATAATTTTTAGGAGCGTGGATTTTTAATTTTTTTTTTCTTTTCATAATGCTGTTGAAAGGTGTATTACTGTGCACAACTGGCCCTTCTTGGAACAGATATTATTCTAGTTGAAATGTCAGTATTTCTTCAATTTTCTCTTGCTTTCATTTTTTCCCTCACTTGTCTGAAGCTGCCAGGAAGGGAAGGAAAAAAAAGGTGTGGCAAAATTGCTGCTAATATTTCTTTACTTCCCAGCTGTAGATGCACACTTAAAATAGCATGACTCATTTTGTAAATGCTTTGATCTCCTGTGACTAATTTAAAATGCTGCTTCCCAGCAGGCACAAGGTGGTTTTACTTTCATTTGAAACTCTCCTTTCCAAGGTTTCCAGTCCCAATTTTGAGAGAAGATAAGAAAGAAAGAAAGCGAAAACAAATAAATCAGCCTGGCTGAACGTGGGCAGAACTTGCCCTTAGCTGTTCTTGACAATAGCTTTTGGATGACTGGTTTATGTCAGAAAAAAAAAAAAAAGTTGGTTTTTTTTCCATTTACTTTGATTGTGTATTTGATTTTTTTTTTTTCTTTTTCCTTGGCTTTTCTTTCTTTTTTCATTGCAAGTCTCTTAGGGAATCTTTCCTGTCCCTTGTCATGCATTTTCATTTAGAGAGAAACTTAGCTGCATGTGCAATGGGGAATGTGCTCTCGTAATCTTTGGGTTTCCAGACTTCAAATTCAATTTGTTCTTCTGGGTTTTGATGAAACAAGAAGGCTTAACTTTAATCCAGAAGCTGGATCCAGCTTGATATCTGTAACTGAGGCTTCCTTTAAAGAATAATATAAAATACAAAAATGTGGACATCAGTTCTATTAAATGTATGTGTATTCCTTTTTGTTTTGCTTTAAATCTGTGAACTTTGTTTTTATTTCCTGTCATGTTTGAATTCCTGGAACAGAACAAAGTGATTGTATACGATTTGAAGTAGCTTCATGTAACCTAATCTTATTCTTGGAGGCAAAGCACACCAGTTCTAGCTCCTGAGATGTGGAAGGGGAGCCTTCTGAGCTCTAGGTGCCCTCAAGCTGGTAGCACAGTTCTGCTTGCCTGTTTCCTCATTAGATGGGGTCTAATGCTCCTTGCCTTTCCTTATCCTGTTTCCCATCTCTCAAAATGCTTGTCAGAGGTGATTTCTTGTAGCTCAAAGGTAGTAATTTACTATAACCTCATGTGAAATGCAGAATACTTTTGTTCTCTTTCATCCTGTGCTGAAGAAGTGTATTCCTGCTGAGGGCTGAATCGGTGTCTCAGAAATGATGGCATGCCCCTCAGTACTTCCCAACACCCACCTGAAAACAGCTCACAGGTGTTCTGTGTAATGAAGCATCTGGGATTCTCAGGCATTGAGTGTCTCTCATTTAGTGTTTCAAGACCAGTTTCATGAGAATGACTTTCCTAGACAGTGTGAAGTTGCTTGGCAAGGATGATGCAGATTTGTGTGCTGTGAGTTTTTGTATGGTGGAGAAAGCAAGACAATGTGGGAGGGTGCAGTCCCCAACAAGCAAGACAGCAAGAATGTTTGAAGCTTTGAGCTTTTTCTCATTGGCTTTCTCTTTGGCTTACCTTAGGGTTGGGCTTCAACATTGTTGGTGGGACAGATCAGCAGTATATTGCCAATGACAGCAGCATCTATGTCAGCCGGATCAAAAAGGATGGGGCAGCTTACCTTGATGGCCGATTACAAGAAGGAGATAAAATTTTAGCGGTAAGCCCTTTCTTCTGTTGCCCCGTGTTCTTGGTCGGTGATGTGATATGGGAGGCAGGTTTTCCATCACAGTGCACGGAGAGAGGAAGGATGTGGTGAATGAGTTAGGTGATGCCAAGCAAACTCCATGGAGGAGCTGTCTTGGGGATCTGGGGAGAGCTTTGAGCACTAGGGAGCTGAGTGCCTCTACACATGGGCTTATCTCTTCTGCCTTCTTGATTTGCCACAGAAGTGCTTCGTAGTGCTGTGTTTGTGTTTCCTCTGTGACTTGCCTCCCTAAGGTTTTAGAATCCATCAGACCTTCTCTTGCTCACAGTGGATTATCATTTACACACATGTAATTAAAGGTTTTCCACCTCTTCAGTTTACATTTTTTGATTGGCAACCCACGATTTCTGATCTTTTTGCACAGGGGGATTTTTAGACTATAAAACCTTTAGGCCATAAAATTCTCTTCATTTCAGCTCCTCAAGAATAACATAGACTGCTTCTCCTTTTAGAAAAATGTTTTCAGGTGGCTGATGTTCACACCCACTGATTCTTCAGATAGCTGGCAATCATGTAAGAAATAAGCTTCACAAAGTGATGAGTGAAGAAGTAGCCTGTCCTTGTATGATGCACAACCTTTTTATACTCCCTAATTTTATTTTACACTTGCTTAATATGTTCCGCATGTAATCTTTTTAGCCTCTGTAGACTGCCTTGCACTAACTGGAGCCTATTATTGATCCAGAAAGTGATATTAAGTTAAACAGAGAATATTATTCTCTTTTTCCTTGACAGTTTAATATTTATGTACTTGTGTTTGGGGTGTCTAAATATGAAGAGAAAGGAGGCACTGGATGTGATCTTAGGGGATACAATTAGGGGTAATGGGGATGAAAATAAAAAATTAGGATGAATACAATCACGTAGTGAGTGAAATCAAGTAGGTTATAAAACCCTGTGCCATCATATATTATTTTAAATTAAGAAAAATCCTAACACTTGCGAGTGGATGCCCATAAGTATGTAAGTAATTTTTTTTTTGGTTGGTTTTGTTACATCAGTATGTTTATGAATGTGTGTTTACAATACTCTCTCAGAGAGGTTTCAAAGGTACACCAGTAGAGGAAACAAGGGAAGAGACTTAAAATAATAATTTTGCTGTAGCTGCTCTTTTTTTTTCATTAGCTGTCAGAATCACACCTTTGATTTGTTTCCAGTAAAGCAACAACATCAGAAGCTGCTATTGACACAACTGTGGTCTTATATTCTTATTTTGCTTCTAGGTAGTTTTTTTCAGTACCTCTGTGTTTTTGCTTGGAGTTTCTCATGTTCTATCTCAACATATAAAAATACATCTATGAGTGAATGATTTATTTAATTAATTTGGATCTTTCTGATTATGGTACCATGTCCCAAATGAAGAATTATGTGAAAGATGAAGATTTTTATGTCTTATCCTTCCTATGTTAGCCTGCATTGTTAAAAATTTGCTTGTTTTTACCTTCAGCATCTGGTTTTCCTTTTCCTTTTTTGCTAGATCAATGGCAAAGACTTGAAGGATCTGCGGCACAAGGATGCTGTGGAACTGTTCAGGAATGCAGGCTATTACGTGTCTCTGAAAATTCAGCGCAGGGTATGTTTTACCTGTTTCTTAGGGTTATTTCTGGCCCAGTTTAGACTGGTTTCTATGCTTGGTGGCTATTTCATGAGGAAGAAGAGTATTGTGTCCAGGTGCTCAGTGTGATATGTGCATATAAAAATTTGCTTTGACCTATGACCTTCTCTCGTTGCCTCGGCTGTAATTGTCTTTGTATTACTTTGCAACCATATCAGTGAAGAGGTGAGTTTGGAGAAATCCCCAGGTCTTTCTTTTGCTGGAGTATGTTGTGTTTGCTCACTGATCTCATTTCTCTGGGGTAAAGGTTTGTGTGTGAAGACAGAATCTCAAGTTGTCCAGTTTTATTTCAGTGGCCAAAATCTTACTGGAGAGAGATGTCCTTTTGTTTTAGAGGCCATCACTCATGTTAGTGTTGAAATGTGTGTGCAGCCCAATGCTACCAGACAGACACTGAGGTGCTGGAACGTGTCCAGAGAAGGGTAATGAAGCAGGTGAAGGATCTGGAGCTCAAGTCTGATGAGGATCAGCTGAGGGAGTTGGGGCTGTTTAGCCTGGAGAAAAGGAGACTCAGGGAAGACCTTATCACTCTTCTCAACTGCCTGAAAGGAGGCTTAGCCAGGTGGAGGTTGGCCTCTTCTCCCATGCAACAAGTGGCAGGACAAGTGGAGACATCCCCAAGTTGCACCAGGGGAAGTTTAGATTGGGTATTAGGAATTTCTTCACTGAAAAGGTGGTCAAGCACTGTAACAGGCTGCTGAGGGAAGTGGTTGAGTCACCATCCTTGAAGGCATTTAAAAATGGTGCAGATGTTGTGCTTAGTTTAATGGTAAACTTGGCAGTACTGGGTTAATGGTTGGACTTGGTTACCTTAGAGGTCTTTTCCAACATAAATGATTTTACAATAATAGGAAATATGGATTGCTATAGTTTAAATATACTGGCACCATCTTAGATATAAAAAAGAGATGAATCCTTAATCCCCACCTAGCATGGAAGTGGACAAAAGAAATACTGATCTACCCGAAGCATGTTGGTGGGGAGAGATGGGTTGAGATCCCTTTTCTACTCCCTTAGCAAAGGAGTAAGTCTTCTGGACCCAGTGTATAAAGCAGGCAAGAAAAACAGAGAGAATTACTGATGCCTTTTTTCTGGTAAAGAGAGCAGGAAATAGTATGTGTGTGTCACTGCTTCTGCTGTATGAGGTGTGTCCTGCTCCACTTGAGTCCTAGTTTAGAAAGTGGCAGAGAAACATGAGGGTGTGTGGTAATGACCGGGCACCCTGCAGTGAAGTTCAGTCCATCCAAAGCTGTTTTCACCCTCCCATGTGTGAAGTCTGCAGGTACCTGGGGAAACAATTTTGAACATTCTTACAGAACCACCTGGTCCAGGCACAGAACTGGGGGCTCTTTTGTTATGGGCTCTGACATAAATAATTTTTTTTTCCTTGTAGTTGCAGCCACAGAATGGCCCTGTGGGTCATCGAGGAGATGGAGAATCAGGTGGGCTTCCTCTAGCAGCCATTCTTGTGCCAGGCCTGGCGCTTGCTGTGACAGCAGTCTGGATCTTGCTGAGGTATCGACAGCGGATGTGAAGAGGTCACGTCTGGGATATCACTGCGTGTTTTACACAGCTATGATGTGATTTAAAGATAAGAGAATCAACGATCTTGTCACAGACTGATGCCAGAAAGGATCATTGCCTATCACCAAAGCTGCTGCTGATGTTCTTATATATTGATTTTGTTGCAGGGTGGATAGAAGCAGAGAGAAAAAAGGGAAGGGAGAAGACTGTGTTTATGTAAAGAGTGGGATAGCTGTATTTTTTGACAAATCTGAGGAGGTTTTGCCATCCTCCTCTATTTTGCACCGTGAACTTTCAAACACACTCATCTATTCCACATTTTAAGATGTAACTTTTGGTTAAAGGGAGTGGGAGTTTGGGTGGTTTTAAATCAAAAACATTTACTAGAGGCTTTGCCTTGTTTCCACAGAATTTTTTTTTGAATCTAATGAATTCTGTCTGAACCATGAATAAAGAGAAACAATGCAAAGGGTATATTACTTTTCCTATTGAAGTTTTGTTGGTTGTTGCTGAATAAATGCCTTAAGTGTGTAAAATCTGATCTGTGGTTTCACAGGTAAAATCATCAGTGTAGCTGCTGATTTAACAGTAATATGCAGTATTGGTGAGGTATTTTGCCAGTTGTGGAAAGATAGAAGATAGCCTGCTGCTAGAAGAAGATTTTGATTGTCAAAATAATTGCTCATTTTTGGGTCAGGGTTGTAAGAGAAAGCTTTCCACAAAATGCTAGCATACTGGAGAGAGACAAGCAGACAACTGAATCGCAAGGATAAGTGGTGGCAAGAGATTTGGGCATTTGCTGAAGCTGTAGAAGAGTCTTTAAATTAGTAGTGAAGCAATAGTTCCTCCATTCATTAAGTGGGTTGAAGTCTGCATCTCTCAGGTTAGAGGTCTGTTTTGGGGGTTACTTTTTGCACTTACTCTCTGCAGTCAGGAGAATCTAACAATGATTGAAAGGGAGAAGCTGAGAGCAGGCTGGGATTGTCCTGGCTGTTGCTTTTGAAGAGTTATGTGATGTTCAGGAGATAGGCTGTCAGCTTTAAGCCGGGGTAAAGCTTAGCAAGTAAAACCAGAGGGAAAAGACCCTCCTCTGGAAAGCATGTGACTGAATTTACCTGCAGGGTCTCATCTCCTCACTGTGATTTGAATAGTTTTAAATGCCCCAGCTTATAGGGGGCTCTGTGGGGTAAGACCTGTTTCTCTTGTCTCCAAGAAATCAATGTGTTTTGTTGTTTTTGTAAAAGAAAAGCAAAATGCATGGTCTGGTCTGTATGATGCCAAAAAAGAGATCACATATGCAATATATGTTTTCAAAAAACTGGTGTCTTGGTGCTTTACTTATCTTTATTCTCTATTGTTCTGTAGGACACTGCTGATGTATTTGAAATAGTTGTGTTTGCTCAGTGCTGTCTGCTGGAGATAGAAGTGGTATGCTGTTGAACGTGGCACTCCTAAATCACCACAGAGTTTCAGAGCACTTAGACCACATGAAATCTTGCTTTGGCCTATATAGACTTCTCTAGTGTAAGGGGAAGAAGTAAGAAGGAATTTTGCTCCATGTTCTTAGGGGACTTTGGGAACAATATTGATGTTGACTGGCCTGGGCTAATGTGTGCAGTGACTTGCCTTGGCCTGCAAACCAGTTGTGCTTGATAGCAGAAGGGCTGCTGTGTAGATAGATCTTTGCAGATACAGCGTGAACCAGCTTGTTTGTGACCTGCTCTGAGTATTTGGCTGTGGTGTCCAAGTGGAGCACATGTGTTTATTAAGATAGATGGTTAGAAATTGATGCTGTTGTATCACAGCCTTCAGAATAAAGATGCAGACAGTGAGAAAATGGCCTGTCTTGTTAGCCTTTGCCTGAGTTGAGTTTCTGTGATGAGAAGGAGTATGTGGAACAGGCTAGGAGAATGAGGATTTGTGGAAGGTAGTGGTTAGTTTTAGTCATTTCCCACTGAAGTAAGAGAAAGCAAAACCTCTGGGATTTGTTTGTTTGTTTGTTTGTTTAACCTTTAAGCTTTGGGACTTTGATACTGTTCAGACATGATTGCCATTTATATTGCAAGCAGTTTATTAAGGAGGGGGAGGTTTATATCCAATGCCCAGATAATTGACATGGCTTATTAAAAAAGAAAAGGCCCTTCTGGTGCATAGTGTTCACAATTATTGAACTGCCCCTCAGTAGCTTTTTCAGAAGTCTGGGTAGTGGTTTTTACTCAGGATTTAAACCATCCAGTCTATAAGTGAGGAACACCTTTGTGTATCTGCCTGATACCAAACAATCCCTTTTCTAATCCCCAGCTACCTCTTGTCCCATTTATTGACACAACCCAAGTGGAAAATACCTCAGCCCCAAGCTCTCCTGTGAACTGTCGCTCATACTACTTTGTCTCAGCAGCCGGACTGTCTCACTTAACCTTTCCATGTTTTTCAAAGTATTTTCCACCATGTGGTTTCTGAAGCCTTGAGTTTCATCTTCGCACTAAATGCTGTATATACATTTTCTATCACTGCAGAAGAAGCAAATTAAAAAAAAAATCTAGTGAGGACAGCTTGCAAATACAAGTGATCAGAGAGAGTTTTACCTTTTGTTACAACTTAAATCTCTGGTTTTTTTAAAAAAAGGTAAGTTGAAATCCTGAAGACAAAAAGCATCCTATCTGTAATTTATGTTTGTTTTGTTTAAGAAGTCATTTGCCATTAATACTGAGGGCAGCTGAAACTCTTAAATAGCCATGTTTCTCTCCGATTCTCATCTATTCCCTCAAATGTATTGTCAACTTGCTTATCTGCTGAAGAATGGATTTTCAGGTCCATAATTGAAAGACAAATCTGTCTAGTTTGACTTTCTGTATATTCTAGGCATTCGTGTTTCAGAGTCTTTAGAATTGTATGTGCTAATAATACATATTTTGCTAGGGCGTAACAGTGAGAAAGAGCAGCCAAACTTGATCTGAAGATTGGTAGATGCACTACTTCTGGTGCTTTTTAATTAACACAAACTGGAAAGGAGTGTGTGGGAGGGAGCGGTGTCTTGCTTTCAATTTGCCTTTAGGTTCCAACAACTGGTTTGTTAGCTTATTCAGTGCCAGATTAAAGAGGCCTCTAATAACTGATGGTCCCTCCCTTTGAGGGGATTTATGTGTTGTAATTGCCTTACCTCTCACATTATTTTTAGGAAATGAGGCCAACTGAGCCCTTTCAGATTCTCTGTGTAGGGTACTTTCTCTCTTTTAGTAGTTTCTCTGACTCTGTGTACCTTTCCAGTTTCTGTATTGCTTTGTAAAATCCAGACACTCCAACCACATGGGAGTCCCACTATTGACAGTGCCAGCGCCCCATGCTTGGAGTTCTTAATACCATCTTTATCTGCAAACTTTGATTTTTTTTTTTGTTAAGATACAGATAAGTACAAAGCACATTTAAGCCAGCTCCCAAGAGCTTGCTTTTCTTAACTAACTTCTACAAGTCTGTTACGAGTGGCATACAGCTTTGCCCTTCTTGCCCTAAGGAATCTGTAAAAAAACACCATTGCCCCATGAGGGGTAACTTCTCTCAGTTTGTAGGTCGAAAGAATGATTCCATTTGGTCCTAGTGTGACACCAGAAGCAAGTGTTAAGTGCCTGTATATTCCAGCTTCTAAATCCTTGTCCATATGCAATGTGACCTTCGTGGTGTGGGGGAAGGTGTCTGACTTTGCATTTTGTTGAATGACTGCACCTCCTGTTCGCATTGGCTGTGCACTGACCAACCAAGATTACTGTCTCTCTGCCTTGTCTGCTGTATTATTTACCAGTCCACTATCATTGGCAGTACTGGTTTTGCCTTCTGCTGGATCATCAACAAAAATAGTGAATGGAGTTTGGTACAGAGGCAACTTCCCCCCATGGTTACGATTTTTCAGTAGCCGTTGGCATCTCTTGATTATCGGATTCTTTGTCTGTTTAATGGATGCATTTTGATAGCGTATGGCATTGAGTTTTTTAAAATACATGTATCAGCATGTTGCATAGTACTAAGTAGATTATGTTTGAGTGGTAAGTAAACTTCATTTGTTCTCTTGCTGACAGAAGCTGATAGAAGGGTAAGGATTAGGTCAGGTGAGCTTTATGAGCCAGTCTTTTTCCCTGTCCTCTCTCCTAATTTATTGATGTGGGCTTTACTTATGGAACTTATTTTTCTCTACCCACGTGGAAGGAAAGAACAGATAACTTACTAATGGGACAGTGTTCCACAGGCTGGGGGCCCAAAGGAAGGCTTACACAAAGAATTCTGAAGGAGGGCCTTAACTATACCCTTGTCCTCAGGGTTTTCCTCATGACACTTGAGGCAGACTCAGGCTACATCCATGTTGCAATGTGTGGTACATGTCATCTCTGGAGCTCTGTTCTCTCTCCACCTCCACTCCAGGCCTTTCAAAGCTTCCTTCAAGACAGGGCCACATGCGATGAGAACGTACACAGGTGTTAATGAAGAGCAGTGTTGAGCAGACTCAAAACAGCTTTCCTTGTCATATTTGACAGCTTTTGTTCTTGCTGCTGCAGCTGTAACTGATCGCGGGCAAACTTTGCTGTAGAGTGACTGTATTTCTTACCTGGCTGCCCAAACCAACTTTTCTAGGCTGAAACTCTTTGTAAGGAATTGTAAGTGTGATGTTTATGCAGGATAATTACTCAAAGCAGCGTGTGAATGATTTGAGAGTGTTCACCAAGCAGTATGCTCGTGTTTGTGTTCAGGTCTTCCAGCCATGTTTCCATTTGGTAAAGTTCTCTTCTCATCTCTTTTCACCATCTCTCAGCAGCCTAGCATTTGTGCCTGGCTTGCATTTTTTTGCCATGACACATAAGCAATTGTTACAGAAAAATTGCTGCTTTTGCTCTGTGTCAGCAAGTACTGATACTTGTTAATTCAACTGGGTTCCCTTAGTTGCTTTGAGCTAGCTATTGGATTTGGTATCACTTACTCATTTGCTCTTCCATTTGGAACATGAATGTTGGCACTTAATTCTGTGACTGCCCTTGTTCTGTCTGGTTTGTCAAGGAGGACAGATCACCAGAACAGGAGCATGAGCATGTGTGTGAGGGAGGGGAGGCTGTACAATTGGAGCAATAAGAGGTTCTGGTCAGCACTGAACTGAGTCCAAAGAAGCCCTGAGAGGTTTGCTCCATGGATACGGATGCTATAATGAAGTATCTTACTAAGCATCAATATCTTAAGCAGGGTTGTTTGGATTCTACAGCAGTAACAGCTGGATTCCAGCTTTGGGAATGCTTCTGAAGACCTGTGTTGATGTTGTGACAACTCACAGCTTCAGGCCTGCCCTTTTTTGTCTTTACCGCATGTCTGTCTTCCCTTTCCAAGTTCCTGATCATGGTGCTGCTGGGAAAATGATGTTTGTATTTGTTAGGGCTTGGCAGTTGACATTAGACCTGTATCCCATTTCCTGCTATGGGTTGGATATGCAGCATAGACAGCTCTTAGAGTTAACCTGCCAGATGACTGTATCCACCACTTAGGGAAGTGCAGCGGAAGTGCAGCAGAAGTGCAGTTTATGCTAAGCATGTCATTCTGCTGGGACAGACTATTTCCAGGGAAAGAAGGGAGAAAGAAAGTTCAGTAAAGGCATGCAGATTTCAGAAAGAAAGCTGTTCTTGTGCTTGAGAGCAGGGTTGTCTGTTGATCTGTGGCTAACATCTCTGGGAAAAGGGGGTTTTTTTGGAAAGGTAAAGTGGATAAAAAAAAGGGCTGAAGAAAATCTGTTTGTCCTTGTTCATAGTGAATGTGTGAGGAAAGTGTGCTCCTAAAGAAAATGAAATGAGATCTAAAAGAAATGACAGCTGAAGCCGGTTCAGTAGGACTGCTAGGGCTGGGGAGCACGGAGGGGGAAGCCAGGGAATGCAGCTGGGGCTGGCTGATTTGAACTCTGTTTTCTGGGAATGGAGAAATAGCAGTGTAAGGCATAAGCTGCTGTTTTTTCACCTTTGACACAGCTGCCTACTTCAGCTAACCTAACTAATAGTAAGTACCTGATGAACCACAGAGCTACTCTGGATGCTAATAACACAAATAGACTAGAACCTCTGTTTCCCTGAATCACTTGAAATTTATACTTCACAGTTTTCAAGGCAGATGGCTGATATTAATTGAAAGACATCAAGTTGTTAAATGGGAAGTAGTCTAGGTTAGATGATTCTGTGGTTATTAACATTCATTCATGCAAAAAGGCCTGGATCCTTAAGGATGTTTTTAAAATTTAGAATATTTGAGATACTAGCAATCTGGTGTTAAGTTGTTAGTATAGAGATTCCCAGGGGAACTAGAGACTATGAAAGAATTACTTGCTTAATTAGTGAGATATTTGCTGTCCCACTTAAATACATAGCCTGTATGGGAGTCCAGATGCAGTACATGAAATAATGGGTTCACAGTTATCCCAAATGGTCTTTTTCAGTCATTGCTCCTCAGCATGTTTTGGTAAACTTATAAATGAAATAATAAAAAAGAATAAGAAAGGGGATAAAATAATTGTAATATTTTGGGCTTCTTTCACTTCCTTCTTTTTAAATATAGCAAGTTAATACAAAGCTTGGGAATATGGTTCAGAAATTTAATTATTAAAGGTGAGTAGTAATCCATGATTATATGAATGTTTTTCTTCTTTCATTGCGTAAATAATACTTTTCAAAAGGGGCTCTAATGAATGTCGAGAAGGCTTTATGCAGTTCTGCTTATGTTCCTTCACAGACTATTGTCAGCTGATGCTCAAAAAAGGTGTGCTGGTCACACACTGACAGCAAAGATAATGCTTTTGCCTGCAAAGTGCTCTTAGACATGGGAAGTATGCATGTATCCTTGGCTTTGCCATGTTGGGGTTGCATGGGAAGGGAGCAGAAATCGGGTATGGAGTAAAGCCAGAAAAGGCACAGAAGCAAGGAGTGGGACACACTGCAGAAACCAAACTCCTAGGCCCCTTCATCCCAATCCCTGCATCTGTGTGGGCCTTCCAATTTCCAGCTGAGCTGTCACATGCCACATGGCTGAATTATGGCAGGAGTGCCACAAAAAGCCAGTTTGTCTGCCAGGCCAGCACTTGGAGATCACAGTTCTGCAAAGAAATGTCAGTCTGGAGTCCCTTTTTCTTAAATTGCTTGATTTTTTTTCCTAGCAGTGGTCCCATTTTTGCCAGTTAGCTATAAAACACTGGGGGAGCACTGTGTAGGTCAAGCATATGGTCAAGGAATCTGATCAAACTGATGATTTCCTTCTAATATTAATTAGAGGAGAGTGTTTGAATCTGTAGTGAAATTACACAACACAGTGTTTTATGGGCTCCACTGCATTTTGCTCAGAGGTTGAAAAAGGATGTTAGATGTTCTTCCATCGACATTTAGACATGCTGGGATGAGGAGGAGAAAGCCTTCTTCATTCTGTATTCAAGTTCTCCTTGCTTGTCAAGCTTAATTAATCTTTCCTTTAACTGCTGGTATGTCCCATTTCACTACTGAATTTGTTTGTAGCGCATAAATACTTCTAAAAATCCTAAACAGGGAATGTAAGAGCACTGATCAGCTGAATGAGAATATGTGCTCTGAACCTGTGCTATGAAGCTAGAAAATAAACACAATCCAGCACGTGGACTTCCGTGGCTGTGGTTAAAAAACAAGAAAGCTTAGTCAAAATGCTGCTTCAGAGAAAGCACTTTGCTACTGCTGTCTCTAAATGCTGTTTCAGATGCTGGTGTCAGAACGTGTATGCTGTTGTTCAAGGTGAATGGTGCAGTATGGAGATGTGGGCTGGTGGGAAAGGCCCGAATTACAGAAGATGGACTGGAGAGAGAGGAAGGTTTGGATAACCCTGAGGATTCAACAGTTGCTGCCAAAGGACAAGGTTTGTGCTTCTGTCAATGTCTTGGAAGCATCTGTGCTGATTCTTTGCAAAGCAGGTCCTACTTGCCCAAAATGCAGGCATTTTTTTTTGCATAAAGCCTTGATTTTGAAGCAGTTAAAAGTAAAGGGATTTGTTCTCAAAGGCTTCAACTGACTGAAATAGATTCTGACAGTCATGATATTTAACATTTTAGAGGTGAGATTGTAGGCTGCCCTTTAACAGGGACAACCATTTCTGATGCGGCGCTAAACAACAGAAGATGCAGAGGTTCAACATCTACCGTTGAGAAAAAACCCCCAGTGTTAAGCTGGTGTTCCCGCTGTGATTCCTCTGGCAGTGGGGAGAGGTGGGAGGGGAAGGAGGATGGCAGATAGTTGTCAAATGGCTGTTACTTGTCAAATGCTGATCTACTTTAACAGCGCCAAAATGGAAGGCGTGGGACAGGGGTGAACTAGCGGGAGGGAAATCCAAGTGTGCCACAAAGTTGTCCTCCTGAGATTTTGATTCAGAAATTCAAATTGCTTGACATGCCTTTTAAAGGTATTCTGCACATCTCCCATATGGATTAACTCTTAAGGTGCTGAAAGTAGAGTGCTTGCTTTGTGAAACCAGCAGTAATGGCAGTCATTTAACAACTGCCCTGGTAAATGCTTTGCAGTGCATAGTTGCTTTAGCGCCCATACTTTCCATGAGAGTGCTTGATATACTTGATCTATCTGAACATAGCGTTAAGTGTGTAGCAAGGTATGGGTGAAAAGAATGCAATAATAATGTGTTAACAGAAGTGACCCATCTGTACAATCAGTGCTTGTTGAAGGTACAATCACTGAGCATTAGTGATTCATTAGCAATTCTTGACCCACTGGTTTCCAAGGTGGCAGGATCAAATTAGTGCAATGTTCTTGTTATCTAAATATACATTGATGGTTCTTGTTTTATAGGGAAGGGTCAGAAAAATGTTCCTGCAAGTTGGGAAGCACAAATGCTAAGAAGAATGTAGAGCAAAGAAAATGTGAGATTAGTGCAAATGACACATTGTGCAGATGGTGAAAGGGATGAGTCAGACTTGGATGTGCTAATAGCTGTTATTGATGAAAGAACTCTTTCTGAAACAGTTGTTAGTATGGTTTAAGTTTATCATTTGGGGGCCTGTGTGTTTATCCCCAGCCTTTAGCAACACAGACTGTTCAAGAGCTGGCGCTTGTAGCCGTTTGTTCACAGCTGCTTGCACACATGGCTGCATGGAGATCTTCTCCAGCAAGATGATCTATGCCAGAATCAGGAACTGGCTGTACTGTTATCCCTTGGCTAAGAGGATACATGTCAATTGTTGAAATAACCTTAAAAAAGCAGGAAGAGGGCAGAGAATAGAGAGCTTTAATATTTCACCCAGCACATCTTTAGCTTTACAACCCATAATACGTGGCACACTAGAAATATCTAGTTACACATGCCAGGAGGAAAATCTGCCCATGAGTGGAGTTACCTGGGTTAAAGAGAGGGGATGTTCTTGCCTTTCCCTTATTTCACTGCCTAAACTGCAGTTCCCTGCTTTTAGAAGAGGCTGCATTGATTGTGCTTCTTTCAGGATGATAGAAATGAACATTTCCACAGGAGGGATAACTCCCAACAAGGGAACTGGGTCCAAATGTCATACAGATTGCTGGACCAAGTGTTTGTTTAGAGTGGAGAAAAGCTGTGAAAAGCTGATCTAAGTGGACAATGCCATAGCTCTCTAAGCAGTAGTTCACAGGCACCAACTATTTTCTAGAATCTGATCTTTATCCAAATCCCTGCTGTTTTTTGGTTTGCAGAGCTTCTGTTCAAGTCCTATCGTCTCTCTGAATGGAAGGAACCTTCACACAGATAACTTTGCCTCTGGTCAGCTATTGCAAAAGATGCCTTGGATAGTTATAGGAGATCAGGGAAAGGAACAACTGCCCAGTAACAATGAAGATCTGCTCCCAAGTGGAAAGAGATTTGACTATGTCCCATAGCATCTGTGTCTGGCCACAAATCCTGCTACAATAGCAGCCTTAGAATACTGATGTCATGTAAGAGTCATCGATACGAAATATATATAGGTTCTCTCTCGCCCATTAGTAGCACAACCTATAAAAACACACCATGAAGATCTAGAGCTTTTGATGTCTTCTAGGCAAGAATGTGGCTTCATAAGACAAGACAAACTCTATCATAGTATCCCTTTCATGAAACTCTGTTTTTCTGACCATGGAGAATTAAATTTTTGTCTGAAATGAAAACAAAATTTGGCTACTAGCTTTTCTACCAGGGAAATGCTGCGGGAAGAAGTATATTTGGCTTCCCAAATGGTTCTTGGTTACAACCTTTGCTATTAACAGTATAAAACTTCTTTGCATTTTCTGGAAATTAGTGAGAAAGCCTTATCGAGCCTCTTGGATATTTGAAAAATTTTTCAGTAGGGAGAGCTAGTGGTTGAACTAGATTGGTGATACTCTTTACTAGACTAGAGGCTTAGCAGAAGGGAAAATTAAGTCACTAACTAGAAAACCTTCTAAGACATTTTTGTATTTTAAGCTAGTCAAGTAAAAGGTATCACTTCTCTGTATAAAATCTGTATGAGGGTATCACTTAAAATACTGTTATTGTATTGCTAGTCTCCTCCAGTTCAAATTTTAACTAAATACTTCCAAGTGTTAAAAGTTGATGGATCCTGCTGTTTACCTTCTGTCACTGAGGAAAATTCTTCATTTATTCCTGTTTTTCTGTCCTCAATCATAGCTCAGAATGGTCAAATTTTACTTCTTGCAACTCAAATAAAAATTATTCATTACTCCACCATGAGGAACTTCACTAGATGCCCCCCAAAAATAGGAGTTGGTCCCTAGTTCTCTTCTGCTAAATGTTCTATTGAGAAAAGATTTACAAAGATGTACAGTAGAGGATACTTTTTCTTTGTACCATAATCCTTCAGGATGACTTCAGGATTCTGCTTTCTAGGAGCCATTCAGCTGATTTATTAAGAAAGCGAGCAAGGTCTAACTTGCCCAGATTATTATCTGAACCTTTTGAAATTAGGTAAAAAACAAGCTTGTTTTCCAGTTCTCTGGAAGAGTTGCCGCTCTTAATAAGGCTGCATGTTTTTACTGTGTATCTAGTCACTTAAAAGTTCAAAATCTAGGCCTCATGCTTTGCTGCACACAGCCCAAATCCCTTTGGGCTGTTAATACTAGAGAAAGTGATTATATAATTAGGAATCTTTGATGTTACCTTCTAATTTCAAAAAACTATTCAAGGTCCTTTTCTCATCTAGTACAGCAGGTAGCATTTGTGCTTTTTCCTTGTCTCTTTCAAGGAGTTACCCAGATCTCACTCCAAAACTCCCTGAATTATTCTCCATATCTGCTTGTTCTGTCAGGTTTTTTGCTTTCTTCTCCTACTCTTCTGGTTCTTGTGGTGTTTCTCCTGACTCGTCTCTCACTCTCCTGCCGCTCTGTATGTGCAGCCCTCTACCAAAAGCAATGTAAGCCTTTGGCCCTTTTCTAGAGTGCATGAGTGACCCCAGAAATGCCCTTGTTTTGGACAGTGATGTATGCTCATGTTTGGAGTGCAGACTGCTAAAGTCTTTCAGAGAACATACTAAATAATTCATAGGTTTTCTGCTAGTTTCAATATGTACGATGTTGGTTATGATAGATTCTTACCTTTGTTATCAAACTGCAAGTCAGCTAAACTTCCACACATGGAGATAGGCTTCAGGGTCCTGATGTGTCTGGTGATGTGTCATTGAATGCAAAGATTATTCCAAAGAGAGAGCAGCAGTCTCTTCTTCTGCAGGTGAGCTGTGGATAGAGATTCTTGTTTGTTCACTTCTCCATGAACTTCAGGTTTTCCTATTCCTTCACCTTTCAAATTTACCAGAAAGGAAAGTAAGATTCTTTCTGCTTGCAGTTCTCCAGATCACTTCCTGTGCCTTTTTGTAATAATACAGTGTTTTCTATGCTCCTGTCCTCCAGAGCAGAAGCTGATCTTAAGAGATAGTATGATTTTTGGTTGAGATGCCAATGGAAAGCTGTACTAACTCTCTAGTCTTTTTGCTGGTATTTTGCAGGTCAGAAGAGTGCCAACCCAAATGACTCCCTCTGGAAGGAGTTTCTCTTTAAGGGACTCTTCTGGGAAGCTGTCAGTGCTCAGCTCAGTGAAGAGTCACGGACTGGGTTGTGCCTCCCACAAACTCTGAAGCTGTATAGTGTTCAGAGCCAGTCCTTTACAGATGATAGCGCTGAGAAAGATTCAGGAAGGAGTGATCTAGTAATACTGCAGTGAAGCAAGTGAAAGATCTCCTAACAGGTAGTGCATTGTTTTCTGGGACAATTTAATAAAGCTATAGTGACCCTGTAGTGTTGAGGGAGTAATACATACACCCTTTAGAGGTAGTTACCTTATTTCTGTGAAGAACCATGTAATTAGTGGTGTTCTAACAGCTGCTTTCCATTCCCAGCTTCTTCCACTCTTGTATCTTGTTCAGAATTGAAGATCACTTAAGGATATTGGCAGATAAGGTTCTTTTATCCACAAACTGCCCTTTCCTTTCCTTGGCTTTATCTTTCCCTCTTTCAAGCATCAACTGTTATGGCAACAGGAAGGTCGGAGGCAAATAAGCAGCTGGCAGTCTTCCTAATGGGCAGAAACAGAGGCTGGAATCTCTCCTGAATTCAACAGCACAGTGGTAGAACTGCAGTAGCATTGCTAACAGTGGCACAGAGTGCATTTTGAGCTCGCAGGGTAGCTGGATTTAATGAGGTGAGATACTGCTCATGCTAAACCTTCTACCAAAGCTGAACAATGTGATGCATGCAAATGCAGAAAACGTAGTTTATGGTTTTAAAATGGCTTTCCCTATTTATTGGTTTTTCAGAACAAAATGGTAAAATATGGTTTGGGCTGCAAAACTAGGTCTGACCTACTTGCTTACTTGTTGATTCTGGACTACTTCAAGAAGGAAAAAAGAGGGATATTGTGGTTCCCTCTCTTAATCTGGCTTTAATGCAATGCCCTTCTTTTAGCCTCACAGGTTTTCCACAAATTAGAGGAAGTGTGTGTGTGTGGGGAAGTCAGTTTGACAACTATGGAATTAAATACTTGGGTTCCAGGGTTTGATTTCCAATATACTTGTATCTAATCCCTTCTGCTGTCAGTGTCTTTTGTTGGACCCTTACTCTGCAGACTGTTTTTTGGACATATTTCTATTATGTTTCAATCCATTTTCTTTTTGTCTGCTGAGAGTTTCCTTAGCTCACACTGTTCCCAGTTATAGGACAAAAAAAGGTTATTTTACAATCGATTTGCCAGTAAAGTGACAATGTTTGGTAACTAACCTTTATTTAGCCACACATTTAAATGATGCAGATTTACCAGGTCTAATGTGACAGATTCATTCTTGATGTGATTGAAAGGCTGAATGTCCGTAGTTATCTGTGAATAAAGGTGAATACATATTTCCAATCTCAGTCTTACTCTCTTGAACTTCGATTGAAGTGTCAATCCAAACTCCATTGCTTGGCATCATCTGCTTACTAATTTGAAATCAATCCAGAGTTGAAATACTCTCCATGCTTCAGGGCAGTTCAAATTTGAATTTCAAGGAGGAGGAGGATCTGGAGGTAGGAGGAAAGCCAGTGGGGTTCCCTAATTACTAGAAGTGTTTTAATTAAGTGGAGTAGAGCTACACAAATTTGATAATCTGAGTTCCTCTTTAGACTACTGCTGTCTATTCGGAGATGCCTGCACTGGCAGTGGTTTCTTCTCACAGCAGCACAGTTGTGAGAGCCATTTTAACCTGTCATTTTTAATGGAAGTTAAACCAGGAGTGATAGTATTTGAAGGCTGTCACTTCTGGCTGAGAACTACTTCATCTCCATTTTCATGCCCTCAGCTTTATGTTTATAAGCATGCCCTGCAAAGGTACATCTTCAATATGCGGACTTCTGCATGTTTGTATTATAAATGAACTACCTACAAAATCCATTTGTTTGAGAACTATTCAAAAGTCAACATTTAGACATGTAAGGTATGAGAATGTGTGTCTGGGTCTGTGTTTGGTAGCAGACTTTGGATTTAATCCTAAAATACCTTCCAGGTTGCAGCTATAAACACAACTGCTGTAAGCAGCAGTGGGTATGGCCAGCTCAGCATGTGTCAAGCTGTATGGTGGTATGTGTCAATAGAACAGCTCTTCTACAGTCACTACTATTTTTAGTGCTGGGGCATCCCAGAATACTGCAGCTGCTGCCTCTTGCACTGAGATGCTAAAAGCCTTACTCTGGCCCCTGCTAGCTTCTACTCCTGGGATCTCTTATTCCTCCCATATGATGGAATGGCCTCCAATGCTGATGACACCTGGCGTCCCTGGATCTTGGTACCCAGGCATCTAGAAGCAGAGAAGAAGGAATTGGAGCCATTACAGTGCTCTGGGGTTGGAAGGGTGGAGGAAGCAGGGCCTGGGCTGTCTGGAACCATGATGGTGGCAGTGAAAAAGTACTGAATTAATTTTCTGCAGTGTTCAGGGCAAGCTATCACTGTGCCCAGCTTCTCAGGGATGAAAAGGAGTTACAGTCTTTACAAACTCCTGTAGAAAGTGTAGTAGTGCTGCTCACATAGAGCCTGTGAATCAAAGCCTTGTGGGAAGCCCATTTGCATGGGGATCAGTAGAGGCAATGACAGGGATCTCCTCTATGGAGCAGCATTTGCACAGTGATGCAGTCCTGGTTGTGTGACACAGAGGCTGCTGCCCAGGGCCTGTTCTGTCCTGCCCCCCGGAATCATGGCCACATCCTGAATCTGCTACTGTCTATAAACAGCATGGTGAGTTCAGCTAGGCTAAGTGGGCATCAGCCAGTGGGCATATGCTGAAAACTGTAAGGAGGCCCAGTAGTAGGGAGAATAGTGGTATTCTTTCTTTTTTTTTTCTGTGAGGAATCACTGGCAATTCCTTCTTAAAAGCATTATATTATAGGAGCATTTTGGCTTTAGCAACCAAAGGCTTGGCACCACAAGTTCTCATCACCGTGAGGAGCCCTCAGCACTTTGCAGAATTGGGCTGCGCCTCATCACCCACGTGCAACTGGCACATGAGCTCTTCCTTCTTTCCCTACATCTTGCCTTACTCTCTGAGCGTGGTAGGACACTTCCTCTTTCCCCCATGCCATGGTTCCCAAACCTGTGAGATTGCTCTTGTTTTCTCAGCACTGAAATCTCTTCTACTCCCTGTGTCTTTTGGGTCTGATGTTGCTTCTGAGTTCAGTGAGGCTTCTGTCCATAGTTTCAATATATTGGGAAAACTACATTGTTTTTAAAAAGCAAAGCAAACAACATGAATTCTGAGAAGGAAAGCCCTTTTAAAGTGTAATTAATTTTAAGGCAAAGTG
Organism: Corvus kubaryi; assembly: GCF_017639235.1. Lineage (NCBI taxonomy): Eukaryota > Metazoa > Chordata > Aves > Passeriformes > Corvidae > Corvus > Corvus kubaryi. The sequence goes on from NW_024582054.1 coordinate 2,725,669, forward strand.
CTTTCAAAACCAAAGAAAAATCCTAAAAAAAGGAATCCTTTAACTACACAAAGCAAAATGAATTTGGCATATTGAACAACATGTTAATAAGCATCTTTAAAACAGATTATGGTTTTGATCTGATTTATTTTTCAGTCCTATGGAGACAGCTGATGAATTATATATGGTTATGGCACTTATGAATTTTAAGTCTCCTCTTGACTGAAGGCAAATGTCAAAGGCACCATGTGTTAGAACAAGATACTTTGCTTGGCAGGTATGGCTTATTCAGGAAACTGGCTTCTGTTTTATACATATTCTGCATTGCTCAGTTGGGTGTATTGGTTCTTTGAATACCCATCCTGTAGCTGTCTCATGTAGCTGAATACCTCCTCCTCATTTAGGTAAATAGCATTTTCTTTGATAGTGGAGAAGGAAGAGGGTATATCAGTGAATCCTTTCTCTTTGGCACTCTTCTAGTAAGCAGTAAGCAGAACATGTCTGTCACCTCTGCAATTTGGAGGTGCAATGGGAGCTGGGTTAGAACTGAGTTGCCATAAGGCAAAATGTTTGTGGCCATGTCCTCTCCTCTTGCTTACTTTGTCTTCTTGCCTGAGTGGGAGCAGGTTTCTCCCACCAGTGCTCAGACCTCTGGCCTGGCCTTTTTCCAGCAAACAGAAGAGACTTCCGACATTCAGGCTGAGCAAAGGACTAATGCTAAGCTTATTTCTCCTGATCTTCCAGGGCTTCTCTGAGAGAGGCAAAAGCTTTCCTAGAAGACCTGGCTCTCAAGTGGTTACCTATAGAGTTTTCATCTGGTCTCTTTTAGCCTCTCATTTCTATCAGTGCAGAGAGCTTACTCTGGGGATAAATCTATCTTGGTGCTGGCTTTTCAGAGAGGAGCAAAGTGTCCCCTTCTCTACTTCTGACCAGCAACAGCTGCAGTCAGCAAACTTTGCTCGAAAGTGGGTGCTGTTCTTCCCAGGCAGTGTCTGTGTCAATGTGAGCTGGTCAAAGGGGAAATGGGAAGATGATTGAAAACAGCATCGTGCTTGCAGCACTGATAGCGGAGCACCCTCCAGGAAATATGTTGTATCCAGCAGAAACCCAAAACAGAATGTTTTCTGCTGAGCCTATGCATGTTCTCCCCTCACCTGAGAAAGTAGTGTAACTCAGTGAGATTGGGAGACTCCAGATACAAGGACCATCATAACTTTAAGACTTGTGCATTGCTAGTGTTTTACTGAGTCTGCAGGAAAGAACAAAGTATGGTTTGGGCCAGCGTGATGGAAGGATGGGGTTGGTATGAATGAGAGCAAAGGTATTCATTTCCTTATAGATTGACCTGCCCAAGTTAGACACTGGATAGGGTATGACCCTTGTTGATTACATCTAAAGATGAGATTACCAAAGAATTTTGACTCTGTAACTGTTCCAGTAGAACATACATCAAGGAAAAGTAGAGCTTCAAGGTGTGGCAAGCACTTGTACAAAGATTGTTCCTAACAGTCCCGAGTGGTTGAAGATGCCATTGTGCACATGTGAGACAAGCCTCTGATAGCTGCATCTCGATTCCTGTAGCTCTATATTCTGTCTCTTTCTCCTAAATCCTCATCTTTTGCCTACCTGTTCTACTTACAGCCACTGACAGCCACTTCTCTGCTGTTGTGGTCCTGAGCCAACTTCTGTAAACTTGGGCACTCTGCTGGATGGTGGTTTTGAACTATTTCTACTTTCTGTTTCCTACTATTTCCTACTTGCTTTCTTCTGGATGCTGCATCCTTCACAGATTCTAGAGCTGGGATGAGACAACACAAGGCAGTTTACAGGGAGCTCTTCAGATTACATTCTGTTGTGATTCTTTAGTTCCTACAGAAATTGATTCGCTCTTGCACTGTAGTCCCAGGGAGGTAGGCTCATCTTTCACCAGTGATGGGTGGTGGAGTAGGTATAAGGGAGATGGGGATGTAGCCCTGATGAAAATGCTGCTGGAATTGAAAGTAGGATTATTTCTCTGCTGTTACACACCCTATGGATGTCTAAAAGACCTCATGTGAGAGTTTCCTTTCTGCTAGCAGTGGGTTTCATAGATGGACAGTTTAGGTGTTCTGAGTTGATACAGCTGTATCTTGGCGGAAACACAGCTGAACTGGTGCAAAGGATATTGTCGATTGTCCCTCAGCTGCTGGGGTCAGGATACATTTCTGGGTTGGATAAGTTTAGTTGAGTGGGAGGGACAGGAGATGCCACTAAGCAGATTTTAAGAAATTTCATTAAAACCAACAGTTTTTAGAATCTAGCATCTGAATTTCTCTTTTCATACCAGGTACAAGGGATATGATTAGCATAGAGATTTCAAAAGCAATGCACTTCGGTATAATGGAAAACACTGACCTGTATCTGATCCATTTGGGATCTTGGTAACAGTTGCAAATGAGGCCAAGCTGAATTCCATCAGCACAGTGAGATTTCAAGAGCCCCTCTGGAGTATGCCCAGAATAAAAAACACAGCCAACACCCCTGCATTATTAGCATGATGTCTCTCGGAGTTGGATGTGGATGTGTGTGACTTGGTAGCTAAAAGGGGGAGTTCCACTCTTGAATTTCTAAGGATTAATTCATTGAGGCCTTAATGCTTGATGAGGCTGGGGTGCTTTTAAGCTGGGGAAGGAGAAAGGTTGATCTCCTGCTGGAATGCCATTTTGCAAGGAGTTCCTTTCTTCATATTGACAAGAGTTGTTCTACTGCTATGTGTTTTTAGTAAAAGCTGTCTTTTTCATCCAGAAGGCTCATTGTTTGGGATCTTTGGCTTGCTTGTTTGTTTTCCTTTTCCAGGAAACATTGTTTCCCCATGCAGTCTCGGTGGGATTTACCAAAAGAAGCAGATTCCCTTCTCCATTTTCCAGGGAGAGACTCGGGGCAGTGAGCAAAGGGATTCTTGCAAAGTGAGAATAACAGTGCACTGAACTCTAGTCAAAAGTTTGTTATGTGTATGTGATTCTATATGTACGTATGGATATACACCTATTTGCATATATATTTCATGAAACCCTGAGCACCTTTGTGGAAAAATGTCCTTGCCAATATTGTCAGTTTCATTAGACTTTCCTTTTCTGTTCCAATAATCCAGGTTCGTTTGGGGATGATCAAAATCTGTACCTGTAACTTTACAGTTTGATTAGTTTCAGTCTCTATGTTGTATTAAACCCATTCATTGTCTGATTGCCTTTTCCCTCATTCTCTGATGATGTGTTGGGCCTATAATCTCTGAGTCCTTGTGTACTGAAATTGGTACAGTCTTTGCCATCCCAGAAGAGCTTCCAGAGCAATACAGATGGTAATTTCAGGACAGGATAGGGGAGGCCTGATGAATCTTAATCACACGTTTCTCCTTCATTACCCTCTACCCACCCATTTCAGCATATCTTCACATTGTATCTTTTAAAATTGTTTTCATTTTCCTTTGTTTTCCTTCTGCTGAAGCCATACCCTTGGCTTAGTCACTCTTTCAATGTCAGAAGCATGTCATTCTTTCAGTGTCAGAAGCATGCCCTTGTGTTACAGCGGAGCCTTGCATAGCTTAGTTCTGCTGCTTTGGCACTGGGAGAACTCGCTCTTCTTTTTCACTCAGATAGTAAAATTTCCCATTGGTATAAACAGATTAATTGCAGTCTCTGTTGGTTCCCACTTAGAGTTGTGTCCCAGACACTAGCAGGCTGATGGGTCTGCCAGCCATGGTGCTCTGATGGTAGTGCTAAGGTGGTGTAGTTCTCATCTGCTGCTTTGGTACATCTAAGCCAAAAAAGGGTTTGTGCTGGGCTGCTGCTTCCTGCCAGGTATTTTCATCTTTCTTATTTAATGGTGAGCAGAAAATGTATAGGACACACCATTTGGGTCTGTTTCACAAAGAATACAGGTGGTGTTGCTGTAGTGCTATAACTGAGTTTGATAGCTGTTGAAGAGTACCAGAAGCAGTTGGTATTTCCATGGCTACTTTGACATATTTGGTTTCTAGATCAACGAGGACTGCCCATTCAACTCCATTGATTTGCAACCCAATTGATTTATTTTCCTCCCTTTTTTTAATCACTTCTAAAAATAAAAAGAAATTCTGCCAGAAGCCCAGTTAGTTCCCTACCCTTCATCATAGATAGTAAGGACTAAGCAGAGTTTGTAGTGCAAATCAAAACAGAGATTGGGAACAGATAAGAAGCTGAGTCTGGTGTGTCCTTGCCTCTGAAAATCTGAGACATAGATGTGCCAAGACTCTGAGAAGATGGGTGCAAAAGGGGTCAGTTTTCAGCTGCTGCCTCTGCCTTTTTCCCCCTCTCCTTCCCCTTTTCCTATCAGCTTCTCTGTACATCATCTCCCTCTTCTGGCTGTTCCAGGGTTACAGAAGCAGAAGGCTGCCCTCTGGCCTTGCAGAAGAGATGATGAAATCATCGTGTCAGCATGAGCTCTCTGGCCAGTATTTCCTCTTGGACTCAAAGATATCTTCTATGGCAAGAGGAACCTGGGAGGAAAATGGATAAGACTAGAAAACAAGATATTTTCTCATCTTCTTGGTGAGAAAGGACAATGGTGCTGATTATGGCACAGGGGTGAAATGCAGAGACTATTTCTTCTTGCACACTTCTTACCCCAGGGCTCTGTTACAGACCCTGGGGAAACTATGTCAGCCTGTCTCCTACTCAGCAAATTCTGTGCAAGAAGAGGGGTTTGCTCATTGCCTTTTACATGCCACAGCACTGTCACATTTTTCTGCCATTCCCCACATCTGGTGGGTGACATGAGGAGTTAGAAAGGAAGAGATGCTGGTCTGGGAATTCACAGCCCTCTGGTAGGTAAAAGGGAGAGGGCTGAAGAGGAGGTTAGCACCTTTCTGCTCCAGTTAGACATATAAAGGGCACGAGTGCAGTCTGGGAATAACTGGTATCTTTGGAGCTTTAGCTTATTTCTTTGAGTGTGATGATGCTAAGTTTTTACTAAATATTCCAGTGTCACTGCAACAAAAGTGCATATGAACTCAAGGTAGCAGGTGTGATGTGCTTTAAGGACCACAGCATTATCCTGTTGGAGCAGATGAAAGAGCAGATGGCATAATTTAAATTCCCAGGTTCTTTAGACAAGGTCTACTGAAGACTGAAAGGTACAATCCTCATGTCATTGTATGGCATGTCATAATGTTAGATTTAACACCTGACAATCAAAATGCTAGTCATAAAGCAGGGAAGAAAAATTACACTATAGAAGTAGGTGTGTCAAATCTGAGAAGCTGAAAGATTTTTTCTATCTCAAGCTATTATTGTCCTGAAGTGCTATGTCTTGTACTTACCTCTGTTAGAATACCACTAAGACTGTTTTTTGCTTTTCCATAAGGAGTCATTTTCTAAGTAATAATCTTGTAGGAGCTTTTATTCTGGAAACGCCTGTCCTTTAAACTAAGATCTTCACCCTAAATCAGAGGTGGAGATTCTTCCTTGCTGTTATTTTATACATGAGAATTATTGTTGTTATAGAAGGGGAATGTGATTACTGCTGTGCAAAGATGCCAGTAAGGGCAAGGCACACACTGTGTGTTTTTTCAAGATGCAGAAAGGCAAATGAAATATCTTTGTGGAATAAAGTAACCAGAGTCAGGGGGTGGGATCAACAGGCAGTAGATTCTAGGATGGGGTTTGAACAAGGCTGAGGTATGTGGTCTGGGGAAGTCTGAAAATGCAGAGAACTGAAGATGCAGATGTGTGTGTGCATGGAGCATGCAAGACTGAGAGAGAAGGTGTTGGAAGTGATGCTGACAGAGCAAATCACAGGGGAGGATCAAGCCTGCTATGGGATTTTTGCTTTGTTGGTGGAAATAGAACATTGTGTATATTTTTGTGAGCCAGCAGGACCATACATGCATAACACCTTCACTGATAAAATAATTTTTTCTTAATAGGAATATAGATAGTCCTCTGATACTGGCATACTGCTTAGGCAAGGTAGGCAATATAGGAAGAAAAATGCTCTATTATTTTATTTTATTTTTAACTTTATTTAATTTTTATTAATGTATTTTTTAACCAGAAAGAAGCAAATGTCACTGTCTCTGCTCAGTTAGGTTATGGCTGTAGTCGAGAATGTGTGTTCTTTAGTGTTCATGATACTTATGTGAGGAACTGGCAGAACAAGCAAACTCTGATGTATGTCTGAAGTGATATTGACTGAAGCAGTATTTTTATGTACTTACTCCATGATGTCAAGTGAAGTTATGAGGATGAGCAGTGGGTTTTCTCCCATTGGCTATTCGTTTCAGCACTGACCTTACAAAATCATGTGCTTAGGCCCATTGCCTTAGATTTCTTCAGTGACTGGGGGTTGAAGAAATCTGTGTTAGCTATGGAGCTTGTTGAGAAGATCACCAAATTCACTTAATTAATTCCTATAATAATAAGCTAGTCCATTAGTCTGCAGTGCCACCTAGCCTCTTCATTCTTTGGGGAGCAGGGAGTATGGCACGAATATTTAGAAAGATAAAAACTACTTGGAAAACATACCTGTAACAATCTTTTCCCCCCTTCATTTAAAGATACATCTCATTTAAGTCCATCTCATCAGAAGATTTTAATCAACAGTCTGAAAATTGTTGCCCTGATATTAGCCAGTGACAGAAAAGACAGGGAGAATTAGAGATTATTTGTCTTCAAAATGTTAGTTCCTTGTTCAATGCAAGTATTACTCATAATTTGTAAGGTTTGAGCTTGGTAAGGAAGCAGAAAGCTGGTGCATGACTATTAAATTTCTTAAGTGTGATTCATCTCAAAATGATTCAGAGACTATTGATAGTAGTCCTGTCAGGAGTTGCCATCTCTGTGGTGAAGTTGGAGTGGTTAGTGACATACCACTAGTGCTTTGTGGCATTTCATAGCATTCGTGTCTTAAGAATATGCAGGGTAATGAAGGCAGCAAGTGTAGTTCTGCTGGAATGCTGATAGTAGCATCGCTGCCACCTGAAGAAGTCATGTAGAATTGCCTTCTGTCCTTGGGTGGGTCACAGGGCAGATTGTTGGGGAGAGAAATGGCTCTGGGAAAGGGGAACCAAGACTGATGCCTACCCTGTCCACGTATGCCTTTGGGAGCCAGGACTGCTTCTTTCTGATTCCTCCTTTTTTCCTGAAAGGAAATTGGTGTGCTTGGGTTAGGAGAGTGGCTACTGCAGAATAGCCATTTGGCTGTGTTTCATGGAAAGCCATGGTCCTGAAACTGCAGGAAGAGACAGAGACATTAGCAAGGGTGCAGGGTGGGAACAGCATCCCAAAATCTGGCAGGATGAAGTAGGTTAGTGAAGGGTGAGAAACATGTCCTTACATCCATGAACTCCACCAACTTTGAAAGAGGCCTTTGTGCTTCTCCTGGTCTCTCTGCCCTACCTGTCAGTTGAACCATCTTCATCACTGTTTCAAGACAGAATTCTTTCTCCTCACCTTTTGGGTGGCTGGGTTCACATTTTTTTGCTGTTCCAATGATGATCTGACTCTTGTGTTACAGAATTGCTGATAAATGTACGATGGGGAAAATCTATTAAAATAATTAATTTCTGACCAATACATTCCCAAGACATCTGTGTTAGCTTCTGTCTTCTTAAATAACAAATGTATTTAATCTGAAGCTTTGTGTTGCAGTAGCTCTGTAGAAACAAACACAGCTTTTTGCTTTGGCACAGTTAAACAGAATCTCCCTTCATTTAGACTAGTAAGAAATTAGCAGATAGGTCCTTTGTGAAAATCTGCAAATGGTGACTAAACATGGGGCCACTCTCATGATGCCAACAAGAATAGGCAGAAAATGGAAAATGTGCACTGCCACAGGCTGCCTTTGTGCAGCAGGCTCATTTGCCATTGCCAAGTAAGACCAGAGACTAACCTGAACGAGTGTAGGTGGGATGGGATGGGATGCCATTCCTGCTTTTCTTTGGTATGGATTTCAGCTTACATTATTACAGTGCTCAAAAACTTTGGTAGCTAGAATGGGTACCACAGAAGGCTTATATGATAATTTGAGGGTGGGAGTAATGAGAAGAAAAAACTACTGAGTTTCGTCTCCAAATCCTACTAGATTTTCTTATCAGCAGACTTTCCTGCACTGTTTAACAATGCATTTATATATGACTTTTGTTTGAGAATGCACTGCAGTAGGTTTTGGCTTGACTGGAAGAGTCATTTGAGAAGTGCGCATATGTCTAATGGTTAGACACAGCCTGTTTGCTCATACAGATTTCATAAAGGGGGCTGTTAGAGCATGTCGTACAGAATTTATTGGGTTAAACAAAACCCATCAGTAAGTGTTGTAAAGCTGTAAAAAGCTATCCAGATTCAGAGATCCAGTGAATCAGCTTAAAAGTCTAACACTAAAGCCATACCTTCTTGCTTTTCTGAGGGAATGAGCTGCCCAGTCTCTGTATCTCACCAAACAAGAGATGAGGAACTCCTGGTGAGTTAGAGAGCTACCATCTTTGCTTAGGCATAGATTGATAGCTCACTCTTTAAAAATAGCAGGGGTTTCTAAGTGAGGAGTTAAAACTAGTAAAAAAAAATCAACTGGCTAAAGCTGGTCATAGTAGTATTGTGGTCATAGTAGTACTGAAATGATCAAAAGGCATTTGTGGATGCACCTGCTGTTGGGTGGGGTGTTTGTGTTATTCTGGAAGCTAGAAGGTTCCTTGTATTGTTGGGATGCTATAATAGCCCCAGAGAACTGCAGCATTCTATTATATCTGCTGGCTAATCATCCAACATGAGTGGCAAGTAAAATAAGGAAAGGGAATTACATTCTAGTATTCTGAAAAAAACCCCAACAACCAACCACAGTGATTTGTAAGGGAATTCATACAATCAGAGAACAGTGGAGCACCTGTAATTACTAACCACTATTAACAAGCTGTAAAGACTAGCTGTTGCAAGCTGCATTTTACCCTTCTTTGAACATAGCATTTAGAAAAGCAATGGAAAAGTTAAATATTAGGACCAATTTTGAAACACTTTTCAATACTTTTTGTGATTTCTTTATTTCCTTTATAAAGGTTCAGGTTCTATGAAAGGACTGAAAAGGGAGGTTTAGATACAGAATAAGGAATACCTAAATTCTGTGAATAAGCTGCGATGCGTATATGCATCTCTTTAATTAACATCCTGTACCACTAGCTTTAATAATTTTTCTGCAGAATATGATAGCTTGACTGAGAAAGAGACCTTGGGCACTAATCAATAGACAGCTTGAGAGTGCTGGAACAGTGTAGCTTAGTAGCTGGGGAATATGCCTAGGAACAAGTGCTGGAGCTTCTGTTTCCTTTTCTGTGGGTTGTCCTCACCCAGTGTTAAATGCGTAAATTGCTTTGGGAATGGAGCCCAGGCCTCTTGAATCCTTTGTTGTGCGGTGGGCAAGAAGGATGTAAGGTGTTGTGAGAACATAAGACTAGGTTTCCAGTTCCCGCTAATCTAACTAACAGGTGATTATACAAAAGGCATTCAATGACCCCAAACGGGTGTTTTTGAAGGAGCTTGGCCTTTTTTTCAAGATTCTGTGTTCAACACAGTAGGATGCATCAGAGCACATCAGGCAGATTAAGTGATCTGGGGGTATTACATGCCACCATGCTGTTTCCTGGGTGTCTGTCAGACTGCAGCAGGAGTGAAGGACAACAGTGCCTTGGCTGGGGTAGCTTTGGACACACTCAGCAGAAGAACAAATATTGTCCTGGTCCAAGAGGGAGGCAGCTTAGACACAGTCAGGGTTAAGCAGGCTCTGAGTTTCTGGATCACAGCTTATGATATCAATTCCTGTCTTCTTTACAAGTGCGGCATTGCACCTCGCTTAGTTCTCTTTGGTCCTGACTATGCAGCAGATTATGCTGTTTGGCTGAAGTCTGGTCACTTTGCTTCCCCATACCTCTGTGACATGGGGTTAATGATGTATCTTTTCTCTTGCCATTCACCTGTCACATCTCTTTAATTACCACTTTTCATTGAGTAGGTGCACTCTTCTCCTCTGTGTTCATATAGTGTCCAGTGCATGGGTCCCTGCCCCCCGCCACAGCTTCTAAGCATTATTATAGCATAATGCAAATAAATAGTATGAAGATGTTGCTGTGGAAAAACCCTCTGAAACTAAGCCTGCTTTGCTTCCCAGAAATACAAAACAAATTACCGTGTACTTTTAACTGCATCCATTGGCTGCTTTTGACTCATGATAGTTTATGCTGTGAATTTTTAATAGCAATAATAACAACAACTACTTTCCTAATCCTTAGCATAAGAACAAACAGGAATGTTTGGCATTTTCATCCTGGTTTTCAGGTTGAAAGTCTCTGTGTACATTGCTTGGCTCTCAGTTGACAGTGGTGCTTTATGTAAACAGAGGAGATAGTCCTGTGCTCCCCTGGGGCCTCTCCATGGCCCAGGAGCACCATTTCAGCCCAGCCTGGGGCCATAAGTCTCTGCCCCTGTGACATAGACGGGATACTGGTCTCCAGCTCTGCTCTGCTGGGCCCAATATATGGGCTGATGTCCTGGCTTGACCTTAGGCCTGCCTTATTCTTATGAACTTCCCTGATGCTCTGGACTTGTGGCTGAATGTGGTGGCCATCTGCAGGCCTGCCCTGCACACCTTGCTCATGGCCTGTAGGACAGAGACCTGGGTAGGGCAGAGACCTTGCCCTGTCAGCCATGTTAGGAGCTGTCAGCCTTCGTTGCTTCCTGACAAAGAGCTTTGTATTAAAACGTTGGGAAGTGTAGCTGCAATGAGAAGGGAGATGAAATGCAAAATCAGGATTGACTCAATGAGGAATTCAATGCAAATATTAACTTTGTTTCCCCCTTCTACTAATGCACATCTAGCTTTGAACTACAAATCCCCACAGTCTTGGATGAAATATTTTAAATGATTGAAGTAATCAAATTCGAGTGTTGTTCTTTCCCTTTGTGGTGCAGTAAGAAGTTAAATATTTCACATGCTGCCTTACACAGCGCAAAAGCACTTTGCTGGCATTCTGTGTTGATTTTCCCTCCCCATTTTTTCCCATAAGCCCATACTCAAGTCTGACCAGAGTCAGTCGGATCCTTGGTATGTGCAAGTGCCTTGGTTAGAAGTGAGATTAAACTCCTTCAAACTCCTTAATCAAAATACCTCCTCTCACACTCCCAAAATAAGGTCACAAAGCTTCAGCACCTGTCCAGATGATGATTTATTGCTGTAGATGGAGGACAGGTATTGCAACTCCCTTTTCATTCTTGAACACCTTCCACCATTCTCAAAGATCTGAAAAAATATTGTCTCTAATAGTGTTTCAAAAGCCCTTTTATACTTTCTTTATAAAGGATACTCTTGACTAATGTACTCAGAATGGGATAATAATGACAACTTGACATGCATAGAAGCATTTTATACAATTCAAAATGACAAGTTGTCAGAAAATATAATGGACAACCAGGGGTAGTGTACCTGATGTGGAGAGAAGACCATTAAGTGTCTTGAAGTTTAAACTGGGCAGCCCTGCTGTGAAACATGCTTGAAAGCCCCATTGTCTGCTGGGTTGCTTCTGAGCCTTTGAAAGCACATGAGAGTAGATTAAGGAAAGGTGTTAATTTAAACTAGAATTCCTGACTAGCAACACAAGTAGACAAGCTCTCAGATAGACCATCACTTCTAATGCAGCCATTATTTCTCTGTTGCACAGCTGTTCTTTTGTTCTTGCCCCAGTGGAATGTCTCAGCTCTGTTTACAGTGCCCAGCAATGCCACTTTTGTGACTCGGACCTGGAGGAGGTGGCTGAAGTTCTCAGCTACTCACTGCCTTGGTTAATGTACCAGGTAATTCCTTAAGGTTGTACCTGATTCTTGTTTTTTTAGTCCACGTTGGATAGCAGCACTATTTTCCTTTTAACCCTTTTCACCTCTTCCTTAATCAAAGAACATGTGTAAGACCACACTGTCTCCTCTAGACACCCATCCTTGAACATGCACACATACTTATACCATAATAGTAAGTGGGGATGACCACAGATAAATACCCTTTAAAGGGAGTGCTAGGAAGTTGGAGAATCTGAGAAAGTTCGGGCTTGCAACAGGCTGCTTAAATGTGAATAAAGGTGCTGTCTAGCTTTAGGTGTATGTGTGGAAAAATGTGTCTGCTTTGTCCTAAAACCAGCATAAGTGGTTAAAAAAAGAATTCAAAATACAACCCAAAGCTCTAGTTCCAGCTGCTCTAACGAGTAGTAAGAAGAATCTCCCTTTCCTCTGTATTTACAATTAATTTAAGTTGTAATGTTTTTACAATGCAAGATACAGGCTCTGGTGCCTGTAGGCAGCGAGGCTATCTGTGGGATTGTACTCATGCTCCTGAAACAGAGCAGTTCACTTTCTCAACTTGTATCAGCCCGAGCTGTTGATGAAACACTTCAATACAGCCCAAAGCAAACTAAGGCTTGTGAAGAGTTTGTGTGACTGTAAAACAACTCATATTAATGAGCCCTTTGAATTCAGACTGATCCCTTCTATCCAGAGCTAGAATAAGTTGTCTAGAATAGAATGGGGTAAAAAAAGGAATTTTCAAAGGATCACTGAAATACTGATGAGACTAATTCACCACGTGGAACAACTTCTTTCTGTGAAGGGGCAGAAAAGGGAGCCTGAAGCAATGACATTTGTAATGTAGCTCTCACAGTTGTTTCACGTTAGAGGGAGGGAATCCAGGTCTTAATGTGCAAGTGACATTTACTGTCTCTCCTACAGCAAAAGTCCTTTAAATAACAAATGCACATTTAGACTGGCTTTGATCTCTTGAAGCAATATGATTAGTTTAAAGACATGTTTCGGTTTTAATCTTCCCCCCTCTTCTATATCTTAAGTTTAGAAGTGGAATTCTGGTCATGTTATTTTTTTTTTTCCCTAGGTGATTAATTTTGAAATGTTTACAGGACAAAACATCAAAGTTTGTGGCTGCCTGTAACTTTTCCCAAATCTTAAGTATTTATAGATTCTGTCTCTGAAATGTGTATCTGATTTAAATCTTTAGTGAACTCTGAGCACAGCAGTCATTGGAGTTAATTTAGCAAATAAGCATGTGGGCAAGTGTGGGAACACCTTGTAATGCTGCTTTTCTTTTCCAGTTACATCAGTTGGTCTAATATCAGCTATTCCCTCTCCTTTCAAGTCTCCTTAAAACATCACCATCTCTAGAGCAAGACACATCCAAAAGTGACAGTCTCAGGGCATATGTGAGAGTTTAACAGGAGCCTCTGGGTTTCAGTAGGCGGTTTGTCTCACAAGTTAGGGCATGAATGATGCTGCTTAGCTTCTTGCAGAGGAAGCTTTCCATTGCTCCATAGCCTTTAAAATGACGGTGGGGGCTCAGTCTATCCTCTGAAGACTATCTGGACTCTGAGGTGGTAAGGAGGAGGAAGCACCTTTACCCACCTGCACAAACTGCTCCTTCAGACCCAGGCTGCTGAGACAGATGGTTCATGGCACAGTTTGAGTTGGTGGACTGGAGAGCAAGGGAGGGGGGAAAGTCAGGATGCTGGTCAAGTCCCTGTACCATGTGTGTGGAATTATCCAGCCCACCCATGGAATGAAATTCCATGTCCAAAATCCAGATGAAATTACAGTGCTGGAGTCCCTGCCACATTGCATGTCATTGTGCCCAAGACTGAGCTGTGGCTTTGCACTTTCAAAATGCCTATTAGGGCAAAGCAATTCTGCATCTCCTCTGGCACTGTCTGGAGGAAAATTCTGTCTGACTGTTGGGCCGGCACTTAGCTATGCAGGACATGGACTCACTTCCTTTTCCTACTGCCTGCCTTCAGTAGAAATTCTCCTGCACACTGTTTAACAAGTCTTTTACAAGGCTGCAGCTCTGTGGTCTTGTCCTTCCGCTCCTGACAAAGGGAGGTGAGCTCTTCTCCGGACGGGACGGTTCGCATGTGGCTGAAGTCAGGGCTGAGGCATGCTGGGCTTTGCGGATGTAACGGCCTCGCTGCAATTTTCATTCAGATCTGGTTGGCTGTGAGCTGGCAGAGAGCCTCAGCCTCAGATACGCCTCCAACTCAGATGAGGTCATCCCTGCTTTTTTTTTTTTTTTTTTCTGCTTTGGAAGTCGGTTGTGTAGGAACGTTTAAGGTCAGAGTGCTAATTTCCCCACCACTGCACATCTCCGGGAGCAGGAACCCCCTTTTCCCCCTCTCAGCTGCACTCTTTCCCAGCACCATCACAGACTCTGCTCTCCCTTTAAAGAGAGAGGAGGAGCAAAAGGAAGATGAATTTACCGCAGTGCATTTTATAATTGATTCTTGCATCCAGGTCAGAAGGGAGTGTTTGCTGGCAAGACATTGCAGAGGTGAACGCTCCTAATACGAGTGTTAAATAGCTCTAGGACGGAAGAAACTCCAGACCCTGCTGCTGCCAGAAGTGAAACTACTCGCCCTGCCCAGTCGCTTGGTCGCTTCCCCGCCCTCCCACCGTGTGCCGTGCAGCGATGCATCCAGCCAGCAGAGGACGGGGTAGGTCCCCTCGGCTGTCAGTCAGTAGGAGCTGCCCGGCTCGGGACGAGCTGATCGCGAAATAAGGACTGGCCCTGCGGAGAGCAGAGCACAGAAAGCTGGGGTGTCCAGCCGCGTACCCTGGCTGGAAGCATCGCCTGTTTGGCATCTTCCTCCCTCCAGCCCCAGTCCAGGTAATCCCGCATCATCTCCCGCGAGGAACTGCCTTCTAACTTCGGCGCTGACGCCAGGTCTGCCTGCACGTCGTGGGTAGGATGGGGGTTGCGGAATCCCCTCTCTGCCCCGGGGGCAGCCAGCCCCCTCCTCCTCTTCCTCCCACCGCCGAGCCCCGCGCTGGAATCCCTTTGGCACAGCCTCTTCACCATGTTCTGCCAGGGGCGGAGAACCCTCAACCGAGTGCCTAAGCGGGACCGGCCCCAGCACCACGGACAGATCTCGGCTCCGAGCCGACCGACCCCAGCACCGCGGACAGATCTCGGCTCCGGGAGGAACAACCCCAGCTCCGCGCCCAGATCCCGGCTCCGGGCGGACCGGCCTCAGCACCACGGACAGATCCCGGGGTGCCTCCGGGCTCCGCCGGCGGGAGGGAGTGAGCTCGGCGCCCGCTCCAGCCCCGCTCCGTGCCTTGGTGACCCGGGTTCCTGCGTACTGCTGGCAGCCCGCTGCGGTAGCGGCACTCCGTGCTGCCGAGAAATCCCCCCGCACTTACTGTCACCCACCTTGCTCACGGTGCCAGAAGAGAGCTTGTATTTGGGGCTCAGAGTCTGTCTTCTGTGGATCGGGATTTTAGAGCTTGGACGGTGCCTGGTTACGGTGGTGTATGAGTCTACAGACTCCAAGGTGCACTACAGAGTTAGAAAGAAACCTTGGATCTGTCACGGCGTGAAGGGCTAAAATAAACCCTATCCAACCAGCAAACCCAACCTAGGCCTTCCTGCCTCCCTGCAACCAACTTTACACACACACAGACCCAACCGTGAGAATTCCCTCCTTCCCTCCTCCCTCGATGCTCCTTCCTTCAGCGACTGTAGGATGAGGCATTTTCTTCTATCTGGCTCAGGGTAAAATCATACCCTGGGGGCATCAACACACATCTGGCAGGGACTGAAAGGTTTTAATCCAGCCTCTACTGCAACCAACAATGGCAAATGAACCAGTGATTCTGAATGTTTATGACATGGTGAGTAGGAAGCACTACTGGCTGAGGGGGAGTGGGGCTGGGTGGGAGTTCATGCTTAGAGGGCAGGCACTGTACAAAGAGGAGCCAAGCACAGATCCTCAGAGAGGCTGATGCCCTCCCCCTCCCTGTCTTCCCTGTTCCAAACTCCTCATCTAAGCCTGTCATCCTATCATGTCAAAGATGATGCTGACCCTGCTCTTTTTTTGTTGTTTTTTTTTAATGTTTAGCATATTGGGCCAGATTACAGGTATTGCCCCAGATTTTCTGCAGAATCTTTCAGGAGCAGCACTGGGTGAGGAGAGGACTTTTTAATTTCCAGTGCCCCAGTTAAGGAAGAAAATGTGATCACCTCTGCCTTTGTAAGAGATAATTCTCCTTTAAATTTGAGTGAGCAAGCATTATCAGGCTGTGGGGTGGGGGTCAGGATTTCATTTGAGGAGAAATAGCTGTAGAGTTGCAGTAAGGGCATAGTTTCTAGGCTAATAATCTGGATCAATTCCTTGTATGCGTAAGATTGTAGTTAATAATTTTCTCTGAAGGTTAATTGCAACAACAAGAATAAGAAATCGTCTGGTGAAGTTTCAGCACAGAAAGGTGCATGGGCACATGCTGCTCAGCAATATTTCCTGAAAGTTTACAGGGTAGCAAGTGGTTTTCCTTGACCTCCTCTTGCAAGGGGGAATGTGAGTGGGTGTTTTCTGTGCTAGCAGATCAGAAGGTCCGAGTCTTAGCACAAACTCCCAAAGAGAAGAAGGCTTGAAACAACCTATTTGCTTGCTGGTCTGACAGAAGCTTAGGAGAGGCATGTTCAGATGAGGATTGTTTTGATGATTATGTATTTCACCTTTGCTTTTTGATTACCAACTAATGATTTTTAAAAAGTAGTCTTCAGATCTTCCACAAATTACTTTCTGGGGAAAATACAACTTTGTAAGGCCCAGGTGCTGACTGAACTCTAAGTTTCCAGCTCCAGACATTTAAGATTACAGCATACGTTTGCTTTTTATCATCAGGCAGTGACAACTTTTACCAGGAAGCCCACAGAATAGTGTGGGTTTCCCTGCTGGGGAAATCCAGAGAATAGACAGTGAAGAGATTAGGAGTGGGTTGCTGTAAAAGTCAAACGTCTTTTTATCACAAGGATCAAGTGACCTTTTGTGAACTAAAACAAGTGGGTTGTTTTCTGAGGGAAGAGTGAGTGGTAAGAATTATTTAGGTAGGACTGCATCTGCATTGGTGAGCAGTCCAAAAAGCACAAGTACAGGGGGCTGAAGCTGCTTCTTCCAGAGCTATCATTGGTAAAGCTGAGCAAGTTAGTGTAAAATCCTTCTCAAGACTTTGGTCTTGAGTGTTTAATGGTCAGTTGCTTAGCAGCCTGAAGTGTGAACTCTCCCAAGATGTTCTTCAACCAACAGGTGGTCTGGTAACCCAAATAGGTAGTAACTAGTGCCTGATAACAAGGGACTCACATTGCAAATGCATGCACAAGAGTTTATCATTAATCCTTTGAGGAAAATAAAGGAGTTGCATTGTCCTTTTAAAATATCCACTGACTTCCTTGCAATTTTTTTAGTTTGTTCTGCAGCAGACTATGGCCTAAGCTTTCCTCTCTCAGCCACTGTTGATTCATACCAAACCAGTGAATATTTCACAACTGAGCTGAAGAGATCCAAATACTGGAAGGACATGGTCTTTACCTTTTTATGTTTGATTGATTCATTGATACCAAAGATGAAGCCTTAAGTAATTAAGGCAGAAGGAGCTTGCTGTTCATGGTCACTGTGTTCTGAGGTGGACACCCAGACACAGTGAACTGAACTGAGGTCATCAGTTTACTTCAGACTGAGTAGTTTTTGCTGCTTAGCAAACCACAAAAATCTTCATGTGTAAGTACTAACTCCATGGGTTAACCAGTCTGTACACAGAAACCATTCTATTTTCATATAGCATCTGTTTGACTACCACTGAGTCACCCGTAGCTCAAGTCCTACATTATGACTATTGAGGCTACACGCTTTTCCATTGCTGCTATGATTTTAACACCACGAAGCCTGGAATGTAGCCATGCAAAATCTGCACTTTGTTACACTGTGGTGGGGAATTGCGGGGGAACTGGGAAATGAGCACATTTGCTTGAATGACTGTTGGAAAACTAGCCTCAATGGAAAAAACCCAACAACAACAAAGAAAAGACAGCTGGGAACAACAGTTAACTGGATGTAAAGCTCTGCTTTCCTGACAAAAACCGTGACCCGTGTATGGCAACTGGAAGCACTTACACTGCAGGAAAACTTATCCTTAGGGTAGAAGTTCAATTATGGGCTTTGTGCAACTATGAAATACCCACTCTGTGTAGTCTTGTGTATTCAAAGATTATAGCCATTTATCCTTTTACCCATTGGATATGTAGCAGGCTTCTTAAGGACAAAAAACGTGCTGCTATTTAATGAGGTGTTTTGCACAAATTACTGAAGCAAGTAGATCTATTTGTAGGCTTGTTTTCTTCAGCATGAAATAATGGGGCAAAAATCACTGGGTATTCCAAGTGTTCTGAATATTGTCATCAAAAGCAACCTTCCATCACCCCCAGCACACGGGGTGGTTATGTCCTGTCCTATCTCTTGCCAAAGAGCTTGTATGAAGCTTGTACACACCTGGACACTTGGAAAACAGACAGGGCAGGTGGGCTTTGCTGTTCAATTAGGACATTTTAAAGAGTAGATGTGCAGAATACTGAACTCTGATTTAATGTGTAAGTGTGAACACAGAATAACAACATGGATCAGAGGGTTGATCATGGATGAATCTCTTTCCCAGTCTGAATCCAGCTCTTGCATGGACTTAACCTAAGTTAATTGTTGGCTGGAGACCTGCAAGAAATAACTAGGTCTATAAAGTCTGTGACAGAGTTTGCTCAGATCAGTCAGTTACCACTTCACCTTCAGAGGGATAAATCAAATTCCCTTTCATAACTTGCAGTTCTCTTCCCTCCAGTCTGCCTCAATAAGCTGTTTATCATGGAACAGATCTTACTTAGATCACAGGGTTGACTTTTTTTAGTCAGGATTTTATCCTGTTCCCTCATCACTTTAAGTCTTTATGGCTTACTCTGGAATAGTTTACTCAGTCACTGTACATTAATAAATGTTGCTTACTTAAATCAGGCAGAAGAGTAACTGCATTTATTTCCTGGTTTTAAATCTTTAACAAGCTAAACATATTTCACTAAAATTAGTTTGCTTGGCAGAGATTCAAGTTTGGGGGCTCTCATTATATTTTCAGCTTATTGCATAACACATTCACGCTATCATATTAAAGGCAAAGATATTCATATCACTGTTTTCCCTCTTTTATTTTTATTATTGTTGTCCTGAATTTCCACTGTCTTTGCAGCTGATAACATACAAAACTGTTGTTTTGATCTACTGGCATCTTTGATTACTCCTCCTGCTGGGGAAAATGAGCCCCTGAGATGTGTTGCAGAGGAGAATGAGAGCCCTGGTCAGCAGGGAGCCAGGGAGCAGTGATGTAGGGTCCATTTGAACAAGACAGGGGCCCTCTTACTCAGCCTTGTCCCACAGTTATTCCATTGATTCCACTGACATTACTTGTCATCCCCTCTGGAGTGAATGAGAGGGAAATAATATTCAGGTCACTGTGGATGGACTGAAGGAAGAGAGATGCTTTGTACCTCTGTCTTTAGTATATAAGGAGCCTTTGAGTCTATTACAAAAGCAGGAACAGGATTGCAAGCAAAGCACTTCATTCTATGAAGTGATTGTTTTAAAGCACTGACTAGATCATGGAGCGTGTCATTATCTGGAGGAAAGAATAAATCTAGTTACTTAGAAAAATGTGAACATGTTTGTGCTTACTGTAGGTAAAGGTCTCAGATGCTCTTAGCTCGCTTAGTCAGAAGAGTGAAAAATCCTAGTGCAGGTGGTGGCCCCATCTCTGCGCTACTTGTTAGGTGTTTGTGAGCTGCTGTGTGAGGAGAAGCATCACCTGGCTCTATTTGGTATTCCAGGAAGCCACATGGAGAGCAAGAGGGATTTTTTGTCAAGTAAGTTGATAGCTGTGAAATTTCTTGCAGTGATGAGCTGAACAGTTGCTCTAAGTCAATAGTAGAACACATGGTCTTGAAAGATTAAGTGATGGACAGTCACTAGGTTTTCCTTTTTTTTTTTTTCCTTACTTCATGTGTTGGCCAAACTGAATGTATTTAACAAACAGAGAGCAAAAAGCAAAATATTGCCTTTGGGAGATTTTACTTAAATTCTGGCAACTCCTTGGCAACCCCTAACAGATATATATATAAAAATGAAATTCTTTGATTTTCCTTTCCTTCAAATGTTTGCCAGTCATTTCTGTCCAAAATTATTAGCCAAATCTGAATCATTTCAGTTCTCCAAAACACACTGTTCACTCAAAAGTTTGCCATGTTCCTGGAAGGGTGTGGTAGGTGCACCATATTCTTATTTGTTCTGTGACCAGTCACAAAACTCATAAGAATCCCCTCTTCCATGAATAAGAACTGGCTAGGGAAAATCTGGGGTGTTTTAATCTTCTTCATAGGCTTGTTGTGGAGATAAGCTCAAAGATAAATCCTAAAATTCCTGAAGGAAAAGGGGAAGACTTTATGCTTGGAATTTTACTTTATCACTGACTCTTCATTTATCCAGATTCGTATTCATTCTTCTGTCTTCAAACCATGTCAAGCACAGGGTACTGGATAGCAAAACAGAATGGTGAGCTAACAGGGGCCTGGTGTCTGCAAATGGGTTCCCCACAGGGCTATAGCACGTCCCACAGGAGTGCTAAACGCTCTTTGTTTCTGGGAGGAGTCAGTGCTGCTCAAAAGTGGTAGTGCGAGGAATCAGGTAGCCCTCAGGTGCTTGTTTTATGCATCTTCCTAGAGCTTTGAGTTGGTCTCCTGTTCTGGTTTTTTGTTTGGTTTGACTGGGTTTGTTTCTTTGTTTGGTAGGACCGAGTTCAGGTTATTAAACTATGCATATGCTGGATATAGGTTCAGGGTTTGTAATCACTCTTGTGTCATACTATGATACTTTCTATTATGGGCCCAAAAAGTCTCTGGGAAGACTCTTGGTTAAGGTCAGAGAGACTAAACAGACCACTGCTGAGAATGAGAGAGGAGGGCAGGAAAAGCTGCTCCCTGGATAACAGCAGAGTCCTGAGCCCAAGATAGGAGAAGTCTGTCCAGACTGCTTCAGTTTTCTTGGGTGCAACAATTCCCAGTGCAAATGCTCTTGACTTTGAAAATAAAAAGTCAATAATTTTTTTTAAAAAGCTGTTATGGCAAATTTTATGGCAGAACATTAGAGGTTTCAAATAAATCAGGCTGAGCAGCCTGGCAGTGTGTGCAGGTGAGGAAAACTAGGCTTTGTTTCTACTTCTCTTTTCCTCCTAGACTGCATCAATTTCATTTGAGTGACAGCACGCTGACCTCAGGCAGGGTAGTCATAGGGTGGGATTACTCCCTTGCCCTGCCTGAGTGCAGGAGCAGAGGAAGAAGGAAAGCAGTTTGGTGATGCTGAGCACTGTGTTCTGGTCAGTGCCTGCTTCAAGCCTGTGAGAAGACAATGAAATGCAGCTAGGCTTCCCTCCTCTCTTGTATCTTTGGAGAGAGGAAATCAGTTGGAGGAAGAAAAGGTTAATACACTGAGCTGCAGCTGAGTCCATTCCTTCAAGAAGAAGGAATCCAAACATGTCATCTGATTTAAATCAATTAAGAAGAGAAAGTGACATGGCCCGGGTTAATAAGTCCAGCAATGAAGTGTGCCCATTTATGCATAATAAGTGGATTTTTGTTGTCTTAGCAACAGCCTGGAGATGTGTTATCCATCAGGGGAACAGTCTGTTTGGATGTTGTCAGGGTGACAAGCCAGCTACCTGTCCATGTTACTGCAGATCTTCTCCAGCACTGCAGCCCTGTCACTGGCTACTGTATGCTGGTGCATGAGATGTTTCAAGAGCTGTCTCTTGACTGTACACAGGGCATTGCTCTCTCCAGCCCATGGCATTTATCTCATCATCAAGCTCACTGAACCAGTGCTCTGTTGCCCAGTGGACTGACTTGAACTGACTCATTCAGGGCAACACGGGAGTTGCCACTTCTGTTAGTCCTGCATGCCTTAGGAAAACTGCCCCACAACATACTCTGCTTTACAGCAGCAAATGTAAGAAACCCTTATAAGTGAGGAGAACCTAGGAAAGCTAACACAGTGTAAAAAAACGTGTGAACTCTGCTTCTGGAGCAAAGCCTCACTGATCCTGTCATTAGCCCACAGTTCCCAAATGCGTGCTCTTGAGTTGATTCCTGCAGGTGACAATCTGACTTGGTGTCTCTAAAGCACTCGTTTCAAGGCAGCCTGAACTCTTGCAGAGTCAGGAGTCTCCTGTGCAGGATTTCAGGTGTAAGCCCAGGGGCTCCAAGTAAGGTCAGCTCTAACCCAGAGATACGGAAGATCCAGAGTTACTTTTGCTGCTACTGGAAGTTGTTCTCTAATCCCATCTACAGGCAAAGTCACAATCCCCTGGCCTGGCTCTGAGCAGCTCTGAGAGAAATTATTGTTTCTTCTTGAAACCATATGGAAGTTGGTTTCCAGTGATTTTTTCTCTGGTGCTTTTTGGGCTTTCCCCTTACAGAAAGGCAGACTCCTTTTAGAACATGACACTTCTGCCAGCAAGATTTAGCTTCTGGCTCATTAGGCTGTCAAGGTTCCTAATTTTACTTGGCTATTCCTTAAAACAAACAAATAACCCCCCAGACCAAACAAACCCTTCTTACTATTGATGAAAGCTGATGTGTTGACAGTACTGGAGACTGTCATTCTCCTAACAAATTTATGCTAGCAGTAGCAAAGCAGACCCTCCTGGCTTTTTTACCTCATCCCTAGTGTATAGGTTGAACTGCTCTGGTGTCATGGCTCAGCTGGTCATCCAGCTTCCTACTCAGGCAGCCCACAGGGACTAAGTTATACATGCAGTGGGAGCCTCTGTAGGGGAGAGCTGAGCATTAGTGAGCTACTAAGTTGGAACAGCTGTCAGATCCATTTCTAAGTGTAGTGATCGGCAGGTATATAGTTGTGCATTAGTGCAATGAACTGAATTTAAATGAGTGTCTTAGGGCTGAAAGCTATGTTAGTGACCTGAGTTGCCCTTATTGTAATTCTCTGTTTGTTTCAGTCTCTCTTGGTCCTGTCATTATGCCAAGATGACGTAGCTGAAGCTGGGAAGGGAGGCAGAGACCAATCAATACAAAAAATCTGTATTTCTGCTAGGGAAGAAAAAAACCAAAATTCACAGGTCTAATGATTCTTTCTCTAACAAGTGGACTTAAACTGTTAGGAAAGAAAAAATATTTGCTACTGTTCTAGGTAACCACTGGCTGGTTTTGAGTGTGAAAGATCCAGAGCAGAGAAAGTAGGTATCTCCTCACTTCAGAGCTTTATCTATCAGCATGTGAATCTGTGAGACTTCTCATCTCAGAGCAAAATATGAGGCTGCATCCTAAGACTGGAAAATTGGTAACTTAATTTTTAAACAAATAATCTTAAGGTGTCTAGAAAAGCAATGATAAGGGAAGAATAAAATCTGGGAGAAATAAATGATCTCTCATAGGTAGGAATGCTGATCTGCAGAAGCAAGTGTCTGATGCTAGAAATGCTGGAAGTATTTCAGCCTGTTTAGTGCCTTCATTGTGCGTGTCAACACATGAGTCGAATGCTGTGTGACTCCTGATAGATCCACATCTCTGGGAAAGGAGGGCCTGGCCCCATGTAAGCTCTGTTGATTACATGGTTTGCTGAACCTTCAGCCACAGATCTGTTACTCTGCTTTCCATATGGTCATACTTAAACCCACAAGGAACAATCAACCCCTTTGCTGTTCTCTTCAGTATCTGCTAGTGAGTGACTTACACTGGATCCTGATGCAAGAAAATAAGCTTCCTAGATGCTGATTGCTGCCTCGGGGTTTAGAGTGTATGAGGAGCCCAGTGTAGCCTTCCAGAGTGAATTATAGGCTTTACCATAGGTTAGCTTTCCCTAGGAACACAGTGTTCTTCTAGACATCTGTTCTTGGCTCATCTGTGTGTCTTGCTCTGTTTGGGATTACTTGGAGCTGATTATTTTATAATTGCCCTATATTTGTCATCTCCCCCAGCTCTGGACTAGCCTGGTGAATGTGAGAACTGGCAGAAAGAGAGGAGCAAGAGGTTAACCATGGGATTGATCCAATAAGTCATTACCTCTGTCATTAATCTCTGCTCTTGGGCAGCATCTGGGGCAAGAGCCTCAGCTATCTGCTCTAGTTGCATAAGAAGAGGTCTAAGTTGTGGGTATTTTCAGGCAAGGCTCAGGTGCTTTCTTAGCAAATCACATATCTAGAAAACGAAAGGCTCTACTAGCTAAGCATCAATATGAAAGGACATTTCAGGGTATTTGTTTGACCTCTGGATTTCTCTCAGGAAGGGTTGAGGTATTTTTCCTCATTGATCCTCTGTTATAGCAATCAACTTTGTAGAGATGTCTTGACTGTTTTAAGGTATTTGAGATGGCATGACATACCCAGAGGTACTGTGAAGAGTGCTGCTTACGTGCTGGGGGAATAGCAGTACTAGTTCTGCATTTGGCTTCTACCATTTAGTGTGCTGATGCATCTGGGGTGACAGAGACCAGGTTAAAATCCCTGGGGCACTCAAGCACAACTGTCCCTTCACACAGGTCTGCCAGAGACGCAGACAGCAGGAAACTCTGGATTTGGTCCATCTCTTGTGTGAAAATATTTCTGTATTGTTTGAAATTCTCACTTAGCAGAAGAGTGAATATTTCCAGTGAATCCTAGCTGTTCCAGCAGGTTGTCCAGGCTGGAGCCAAGCTATAGTGCTACTCACACTTGTTCTATGGCACACTGAGCATGTATTTTATGTGAAAGGAATCTATTCTCTACTTTATACAATTCTAAAACTGCTTCACCACAAAGGAATGAGAAAGCTGAACTCCAGATACACTATGATAGGGTGACCAGGCTGCTTCTCTCTGAGGTGGGTGGAGAGTCAAATTCCCTCTGGCAGGCTGAGGTGGTTAGAAAGTTGATTTGTTCCCTCCTGGACAAGTGTCTGGTTATTAGGTACAAGCAGAAAGCACTTCTTCCTCATGGGAAATAAGAGGTTAATCTTGCTCATCCCTCCTCCTACTGGTTTGTTTTCAATCAGGGCATTTTTAGACAGATGTCAGGCTTTGTTGTGCTGAGAGGATCTCTTCTGCCCATTCTTCCTTACCTGTCTACCTAGCCTGCACAGTCAGTTACTTGTGGAGCTTTTTTTCTCTGTCCCAGCACTAAGAATACAAGGACTACCGTACCTTTAAAGTAACCCTGTGATGGAGACGTTGTAGAAAGAGGGGAAGGCAGTGCTGAAAGTTTCCAAATCTGTGGAGGCCAGAGCATGTCCCAGGCTGAAATCCCCAAGCTGAAATCTACCCACCATCTGTCTCCAGTTCTAACATTCATTGTTCTTGATTGCAGTGCCATTTGCTGTACTTTTATTCACTCTAATTTTTTTGGTTGCTTTTTATCCAAGACAGCTGGCTATCTTCTCTTGGCAGCTCTTTGGGATGTGGAATAGACCTATTTTCTGCTACTGAAGCACTGTGCCTTGTGTGCTGGCTACTGTGGGAATGCTGGGGGAGAGGGTATTGAGGAATAGGTTGTACTGAATTGAAACAGAACAGATGAATTCCAGTGTAAGCCAAGAAGAAACAGGGGCAAATTAAATGGATCCAGTTCAAGCTTGGGTGTTCTTGGGACCAGAAGAAAGGAAGTACTAGAAATCCTTTTTTCCCCTTATGTTTCTCATAACACAGGCAAGAGCTGTGACTTCTGCTGAGCAAAAGCCTCTGGGAGGATGAAAAAATGCAAACCACATGGATCCACACAAATTTCAGTTGTTTTTATTGTCTGGGTCAATTTCTGACTCCTCCCCCAGGCAGAGTGCTGCTGGCAAGAGATGCTCTGAATCATGGTAGCCAGAGGCCTTGGCAAACAGGCAGGACACTCCTGGGGAACAAGGGAGGACAGACAGGAGTTCATCCCAGCACCGTGTTAATTAGATTGGTTATACATCCCCCTGACTGCTGAGCGTGTACTCTTCTGTCCCTTGCATTCAGGCAGAGCTCATAGGAAGGAACATATCACCAGAGAGCTGAATTGGGAGGTAAAAGGAAGAGGGGATGGGGAGGAAGAGATTCCTTACACATCTCTTTTCCACAGTTTTCAACTGCACAGGATCAACCAAAACTTTTTCAACACTCTTTGAAACGCCCTCTACTCCTGAGAGAAAGGCAGGGAAGCAGGAAGCAAGCTGGAGTACAAGTGACATCCTACCATCCAAATCCATCTCTGCAGTAAAGTTATGCTAGGAGGCTCACATGTCCATCTGTGGGCTTTTCAAGTGCTGTTTGTTATATGGCATGTTATTGAAATGCTTCAAGGATTCCCTTTGTAATGTGTAATTACTCTGAGATATGCAGTTCAGTGCCTATTGCAGCTGCTGTTCTGACTAATTTTAATGCAGTTAAAGCTGTTCATGGATCAAAGAAATTGATGCAGAGGAAATTTTAAAGCTTAGTGTAAAGAACAATGTAATAGTCTCTAACACATCAGGTACTTAAAAATCCTGTACTTGGTACCTCTGAACTTGGATTTTACTTCTCATACCCACAGGACTTTGAAGCATATTTCTAACTGTCTGTTACCTCTCCTGAGATCTCAGAGGTGTCTCATTAAAGCTGATGTTCAAGCCTATTAAATACATGAATGCAGCTTCTAATGATGCATCTCATTTAGGTGAGCTGACACCAGGAATTGGCAGGGATCATTGCTGCTCTGGTCCCCCAGTGCCTGGGATAGTGAAAGCCACCTGGAGAAGTGCAGGATAATACCTTCTTCTGTGTTGGGAGATAAAAGCAAAGTGTCTTAAAAAGGCTGCCGACTTCCAGGGGCACACCAACCTTGTCACCTTCTCACCCTACCAGCTCCCCTTCCTCTCTCCTGGAAAGTGCAGCCTCAGCGCCAGGAAATTGCAGATGGGAAACATCTGTCCTTGAGCTCTCAGTCTCTCCAGCCAGTTAATTATTAATCATCTCAATATCCCTCATGTCAAGCATCTGAACGGCCCGTGAAGCACAGAGAACTGTTTTATCAGTCAAGTCACAAAGGTTTTAGTGTTCTGCCACTCATTATTGTAAATCTGCTGTTCTGTCAAAGAACTTAAGCACCCAGAAGTGCTAGTTATCTCATCTGAGCCCACACCAGATGACCTGGTACTAGCAGGGGCAATACATGTGCAAACTGGGAAAACACAAGAGAAAGTTAAGCTTCTTTCATGGATCTGGCAACAGAACTGGTGCTGTACCATTGCATGTGATGAGAACTGTAATGCTACTGCAGTTACAGATATATTGCCCATTATGAACACCTACCTACTAGGAAAATACCTCAATATTTAGCTCCCTAAAAGATACCTGCCAGGCTATTAAATCCTGGGTGGCACAGCTAATTTTCTGTGACTGTGGGGTAGCTGTTGTGCCTCTGTGTGGTATGCTGCCGCTTGCTATTGCTCTAGAAACAGAGACACACTTGAGGTTGTATGGAGCTCTAGGACTTACCTGTGTTCTAATTCATACCCGCTATTCTAAAAGACTGAGAAGAAACAGACCAAAGAGTAGGCATGAAAGAAGAAGAAAACCACTGAACTTGTCTCAATGCACTTCTTATATTGGAAGTATTCAGACATGAGAACCTAACTTCTAGCTGGGACAATTCTAGTGGAAATGGAATGGCACCAGCATTTTATTTCTGGTTTAGGCAATATTACACTTTCCTGCTACCATTTAAAATCCTACTGTGGGAAGCTTTGGGTGTTGCAGGTAAGTGAACCCATTAAGGCAGGATGATACACATGACTGAAATTGTGCTCTTTAGGATCCCTAGGATATGACTAGGTCCTCAGGTACCTCTGTGTTCCACTCTGCCCTTCTTTCTATCCCAGGATGTCTTCATGCAAAGTGAAAGAAATTATAGTGGATCTGATGGTAGATTATCAATAATTAGCTCAGCAAGGGTCAAACTCACCCTTCATTCTTTACAAGATACTATGTAGAAGACCAACTCTTATTTACATGTAAAATAGATGGAGATGTTTTTTCCTCCTTTCAGTTCAAACATAACATTGTGTTCAATGATACCACAATGTTTTGTGGAAAGTACAAGTGCTTTGAACATGTGGGGATCAAAAAGTTCTAAACAGATTGTGTCATGCTGCCAACAAAGTGTGTCCTTGGACTCTGGCCGAGAACAACCAAACCTTCATTTTGAGTAAAGCACTGGATGTTGAGAAAGAGAAATACCCAAACTTTAGTCCTAGTTCCCATCTCAATTGCATTTCTAGAAAGTCATTTCAACCTCTTCGTCTTGAGTCATCTCACCTGTAAGATGCCCTATTTGTGGGATACTTGGGTGTTTAAAAGCCTGACTGCTTTTTGGCACCTGGAGTGTTGCTGCCTGGGTGGGCATGATTCCCATAGGAATGGGAGGCAGTAGCAGGGTTTCTGGGCAGTGGGCTGAGAGGCAGCAGCCCTGCATCCTGCTGACTGCCTGACCTGTGTCCAGGTGAGCACATGCCCTCTTGCCCCATCCCTCCTGCATGCCCTGACAGCTATCCCTGGCCTTCCCATCAATCAGAGGGTGGTGGTCCCACTTCTTTCTCACCAGAACCTGCCTGGCGAGGGTGGGGATTTTCTGAAGCAGTCACCCACCACACCTGCTCCTGGCCTTTACTGCCCTTTGACCACAGACAGCAGATGAAGTATTTAGAGACAGCTGCTATTTTTGTCATTAGCATCCAGACTTCCTAGGAGAAAATTGATGAAATCTGTGACAGCTGAAATCTGAGTCAGAGGAAGCTTTTTACTTCAGCATGTACAAAAGCAAGGGGAGAGTGAAGTAAGGGGGAGGAAAAGAGAGATTTCAATTTGCTATTCATTTAGTTCTGTCAGGAAAGCCCAAGCAACTCAAGACGACGGTGTGCAAATTGCAAACACGCAAGTTGCAGCGTGGTGGATATTGTTCAAGGGATGGACGATGCAAAAGCAGTGGGTAAGAAAACAAGGCAGCATGAGGGGGCTGTGTGCTGTGCTTTGTGACAGGATACATTAGCTCCCCCTGAACAGTTCTGTGCTCTGGACCCTGCTGATGGTACTTGACAATTTAAAGCAAATGTGTCTCTATGCTGTGTTGCTGTTGCAGGTGCTGGAACAGGATACCCAAGGGATCTGCTTAGCCTTTTCCACTCCAGGGCATGATCCTTTCTCAGTCTTCTCTAGGGTACTTCCCATTATTTCCCTGGAGAAGGAAAAGGCTGTTATTCCCAATCTGCAGCTGAGACACTGGCTTGCAGAGAGGCTGACTTGTCTGATGACAGGACATGAGGAATTGAATGAAGCTGTGTCAGGGGAAGTTCAAACTGGACATTAGGAAAAAGTTTTTCACTGAGAATGTGATTGGTCACTGGAACAGGCTCCTTGGGGAAGTAGTCACAGCACCAGTCTCACATGGTTCAAGGAGTGTCTGGACAACATTTTTAGTCATTATAGTTTAGTTTTAGATAGTCCTGGGAGAAACAAGGAGTTGGACTTAATGACTCTTATGGGCCCCTTCTAATTTGAGATATTCTGTGACTCTATGATCAGTAACTTGTTGTTCTGTCTCTTGGTTTTTGATGTGGAGTTAGGATTGTGAGACTGTTCTTACTCTTCTCCAGCTGTGGATGCTGAAAATGCTGTGATTTCTTTTTAAGGACTGTGATAGATGTTTCAAAGCAAAGTGTTTTATTGAGGCTTCCCAGTTGAACTGTGCTCTCCTTTGATGGAGTTCAGATAGCTTCCAGCACCGAAGGGAACTATGGGTCAGAACACTCTTCCAGCACTCAGTCTTTTCAAAATGAAAGTGCAGGCCTCTGTTGTTATCACGATTTCCAGTTTGAAAGAAAACTCCTAGGATTACATGTTGTACTGTGATGCCAACAGGATCAGAGGCAGTTCTTCCCAAACTGATGAATTTACAGAGCATCTCTGGTAATACAGTTCAAGAGGCTTTCTGAAAAGATGTCCCTTAGTACACAGAGGTAAATGACCCAGAGCATGAGCAATTAATGCCCCCCCTTTTTTCCCATGACTCTGTATAAGCTTTGGACTGAGATAGGAGGAGGTAAAGGAGAAACAGTCAGTCCCCGTTCTGCCCAATGACTTGACAACAGGATTACATACATGTTAATCCACCAAAATTTATCCTCTGCTTTAGAAATAAGAACAGTTGCTCTAGACAAGCCTGAAGTCTTTATGCTGACCCATTTACATAGGTTATCATTTAATTTGATTTGATTTGAAAATATTCTTGTTTTACTCGGTACTTGACAAAATAAAATGCTACCTAGGATGTTGGGGGGATGAGAACACATTACACACTGGGGTTACAGGAGGTGATGTGGTTAAACACTGCATGCACATATGTGCTCTGGGGACAGCTTGACAGACTGCAGGCTTTTGGAAAGAAATAGTCTAGCCAAGGAGCAGGGGGGGAAAGCATCTGCCAGTAAATAGATGGATAAAGATGTTCTGTGCTGCTTTTAAGGAGCACCAATCATCTTTATAACTTTAACAGGTGGCAGTGGGGCAGGAGGGGAGGAAGCTATTCAGAGAATTGTGTGGGTGGTGAAGAAATTAATCCTAATGAATTGGAAGAGCAAATCCACAGTGGGAAGAAAGCTTTGGATTTCTGCCCTGCTGGATATGGATAAATAGAAGA
Source organism: Corvus kubaryi (assembly GCF_017639235.1). Taxonomy (NCBI): domain Eukaryota; kingdom Metazoa; phylum Chordata; class Aves; order Passeriformes; family Corvidae; genus Corvus; species Corvus kubaryi. The sequence continues at coordinate 2,756,244 of NW_024582054.1, forward strand.
GAATCCCTTTTGCATGCAAGAGCTAATTGGGCAATTACAGCGTAATCTCAAAACCTTTGCTTAAATTGTATCCTGACTACCAAAGCGTGAGGCAGATTCTCTTCCAGGGGTTTATAAGCTTGCCCAGTCTTTCAGACAGGTGAAAGCTCATCTTTGAAACATATTCCTTCCTTATATTTCCAAGGTTTCCTTTCCATGTTTTCATTCTTATTCACAGAAAAGAACACACAAACATAAGAATGGACAGACTGGTTCAGACCAAGGATCCATCTAATCCAATTTCATTATTCTTCCCTCAATGCCTGCTTGTGGCCACAATTGGGAGATGGAGCAGCACAAGCATTATATGACACTTCCTTCTAACACTTTCACACAAATTTAGCTCTGGGGCTTCTCTGAGCTTGACCTCTGCTTCTTGACTAGTCCTCTCTGGCTCTTTCTTCCATTCAATTTTCCTGAGTAAATGTAAACTTCTGTATTAACAGCCCTTGCTGGGAGTTTGCAGGTGTACTATGTAGTGGTGAAAAGCTAAGTCCTCTTCTGATTTCCTCACTCTTCCTATTCCTTCTACAAAAATAAAAGTGGGAGGTTCCAGCATGGGAATCTCACCAGTTTTATTTTGGTGGAAACAAGAAAACTCTGATGGAAAGACTGAATTTATTTTTTCTGCAACAGTGGGTGTCACGTTTAAGTTCTCCTTTTACAGCTTTGCTATCACTTGGCCCTAAAGACTTCTCTTCTGACATGTTGGAGGAAGGATTGAAGAAATAAATGTTACTGGAGAGGCTATTCTTCTATTTTTTTAGGTTTGTCTAGAAGCTAAAAGTGAAAATGTTTTTGTCTACTTTGGAAAGCACAGGGTCCTGAGACAATTTGAGTGAGGAATGATCAGTAAGAGTGCTCTCTGTCCGCAGTGCTCTATGCTGGACACTCTGGGGTTCTCCCACCCCTAATTTGTGCATTCGTGATGTCTAAATCTTTATTGTGACTGCACTTGAACTGAGATTTGAGTGCCACAATGCCAAGCAGTTCCACATGCCAAAGAAACAGAGCATCTGAATGCTTCCAAAATCTTGGCTATACTTAAGGCTTTAAAACTCAAGACTGATTCCTGTTTACTTTATCAATCTTCCAAAGGCTCACTTGTGACATGAATCACGTTATTCTCCATCCCATCTCTCTGCTGAACCTAATTGGCATTCTTTCTCTCATGAGTGTTTTTCTTTAGGACTGGCACCAGCACAGAGATTCAGCACCAGGCTGGTCTTGCTCACATCCGCTGTGTAGTGCCATCTGATCAAACAGAGAGAAGGAGCATGTGCCTTGCTAGAATTGAGTTGGAAGGGAAAGCAAAGAAGGTATTTGCAAACATGGGTGCACAAACCCCATGGTATTAGTGTTCAAGTGAGGTAGAAACCATGGATACACAATTACACAAAATAGAAACGAAGCTCATGTCACCATAGGTGGTCTTTTTTTACAAATAGAGAGGAAAAAAGATGCATTGGTGGCTATTTTTTCTCTATCCAGTGCTGTTTTCATACCTGGTTACCTGGACATTTCTGCTGTAGGGTAGCAAACCAAGCTGTGTGTTTACTCTCGTTGTTCACCATGTACAAATGCACTTTGGAGCATAAAGTAAGCTGAGAGTTTAAAAATTTGCATCTTCTGTAGTTTACTTGCTGAAGAAGGCTGTCTTCTGAGCAGGCTAATTATTGCCACAGAAAGCAAAGGCATTCCTAGGGATTCAGCAGCACGCTTGTGGAAGTCACCGTGTTCTGGAAGAGGATGATTAGGAAAAAATTGTTCCTATAAGGAGTTTTGCCAAGGACCAATCTGCAGTGCTGCACCTTTGGTGCAATACTGGGCTTGCTTCTAGGCTTGATTACTAAAATAGCATATGTGAGAGGAGACTGATTGTCAGCCTGTCCACGTCCGGCTTTGTACACAGTCTTGGGCATGTTTGCTTATTGCTAGCTGGCCACCTGATGGAAAGCAGAGGGTTAAAACACTGCTGCTCTCTAAGGCTTTGTTGGACACATTCAGCCTGTATTTATGTTTGCACATGTGATGCACAAGCAAATATGTCCTGTTTGCTTGTGAAGTTTTCTCAATGTTCTCTTGTGGTAGGAGGTAATACTCTCCAGCTTACAATATGCTGGTGTTTGCCTTATCCTGCTGTTAATGATTCATTCGTGATGCCAACTGTGAGCCTCAGCCATGAACTGGGATTCCACCATATTTCACAAAGACACTTTGTAAATAGGAACCAGAGAAAGAGCTCTGGCTCCAAAGAGATTACGAGCTACTTCTCATCTAGATCTGATAGGAAGCATGCAAACAGAGCTTGGTTTAAGAACTCCATCTGGTGACACTAACCCCTCCCGAGATGAGAACTCATGCAAGCAGTCCTTTGGTCATGATGCCCAGTTTTATATTATTTTGGGGATTTTATCCCTTTGTGGTTTCTTCCAGTAAGAGAGGTTAAACAAGATTATTGTGGTGTTAAAGGGAAGCACAGTAAAATGAATTATATAAATGCTACTGAACTCGTACTTTATAGAGCAAATGGAACTTTCACATAAGAGGAAATATATCAGGCTGGGCTGCTGATCTTATTTGTTTGATGAATCTGTTTACCTCTTGCATGCATCCATCTAACTCGGGAGAAGGCAGATATATGGAGTGGGAACTGAATAGTCTCAGACCTATCCATTCATCACTTGCATGACTTTCATTGCTAGAGTGCCCAGATTACTTCCCTGCTATATAGGAATAGAAATCTTTCTTTTCTCTTGGTTTACTGGATAATTAGCTTAATTTTAGGGCTTTATGACTATTTGTATTCCCTAGCTTGCATGAGTGAACTTAAAGAAAAGCCGCTCAAGGGAACTGAAATCCACATCTGTTGAACAACACCCTTAATCACTTGTGTGAGTCGTGTCTGTATCAAAGCAGAGACCAACTGAATGGGGTTTTGCCCTTGTTCTGCACTGTGGATCACTCTGGAAAGAGTGTGATGATTTTTTTAGGTCTCTGGTTCTCTGAGAAGAATTTCTGGGTCAATATGGAATATGGGTCGTGTATAGTGTCTTATTAAGAGTACGTGCTCTTATTTTAGGTAGTAATCAAAATGGGGGTGTGCTTGGAGTGTGCTTCTTCACTTCTAGAAATGAGTTGCAATCTGCTTTTGAGAAAGCTGACAATGGCCCACCTCCTAAGGCCAAATAAGGCTTTTTCTTCAATAGATATCTGGGCATCTAGAAGCTTCTTAAAAGGGCTCGTCTAGGGAGACTGCTTAATCTGAGAGCAGATGTCTTTGATCTTAGAGGATGTTGTGAGCTAGGTGAAGCATCACAGTGCTTACCTCTTTCTCCTACATCAGCCTGGCCACAGCTCAGATTAGATATCTGCTCTGCATGCAGGAGAATTTTTTGGCAGCTCTCTGAGGGATCTGGCGGACAACACCGTTTGTATGCCATGGTACAAATATACAACCCTTTCTCTTTTCACTGAAGCAAATAGGAGCCAAGATATAGTTGCAGTATCTAATGGATTTTTATAGAAATAAATACTAATGGGGGTGGTGAGGAGGAGAGGGAGGGAGAAATATTCCCAGGGAAGCTTGTTACATAAGGCAAATTCTCCTCTTTGGTCTTATTGAAGTATTTCCTTATCTTCCCTCTTCCCCTTCGATTCCTGATCTTATTGGGTACATTTCAGATGTGGAGATACTGTATGATGCAAGTACATGAAGGAAGCAGTTGTCTGAATCTCTTGGGTCATTTCAGATCTGTTTCTAGATGTACACAACATACAGCAGAGTAGCACAGAAGATTTGCTTTAACACAAGTGTAAAATTATTATTGTGCCCAGAAGAAAGGAAATATTTAGGGCAGCCTGAATGCTAGTCCAACATATGCTGTGCTGTTTATGAAGTGGGGGTAAGGAGAAGAAAGAAAGGATAATGTAGTGTTTTCTAAGGAAGCTGCATTGTTAGGTTTGTGCCTCTCCCTGTGCAGTGGTGTGTGACCCTTGGGAGAAGCAAGCACAGAGGCTGTCCCTTTGAAGGGACAAACACCTGCATTTTAATCTGAAGTGGTTTGCACACAAAACAGTATCTTCATGGTACTAAATGCTGACGATTCGTTGCCAGGCACTGCTCCTAACAGCCATCTCTGTCTTTCAGCAAGGGATGGCTATATAAATGCTTTTGGAGCTGCACATCCAGTGTTGCTCATTAAATAAAGACAGAGGGAATCCTTGGGAAAAAACAAACAAACAAAAAAAAACCTCCTGTAGCCCCCAGCCAAACCAAAGCAGAGCACATTACATCAGAGTTAAGACACTCCCACAGCTTTTTAATTTGTTCCCAGACACAGTGGCATGCTGCACGTATTAATCATTCTGTTTGCATCTTCATATGGGGGGAGCAAAAGTATCCTTCAAACACTTTGTCAGCATGCAATAGGTAAATGCCAACAATAAGAAATGTTTACTCATTTCCTAAGTTATTTGTGTTTAGTATCTTTGGTCTTTTTAAACAGTGCTACAGTCACTCAGCATAGAAGCCCTTGGGTCATGGGTTATAAACGATTTTCTGTCTGAACTTCCCTGATTGGTGTTTCTATATCAGTTTGGTGCCTTGTAGATGATAATTATTCCAACAACCCAGTTTGGCATTGAGCTAGATTATTACCCCTTCTTGAGACAGTGCTCTTCTCAATGAAACATTCCTTGCTTTACTGTTTTGTTTTTTTTTTTTTTTCCTTCTTCAGACCAGCAAAAGCAGGTTTTGAGGGAAGATGTATTTGAATCTCCATGGCACAGCAGCATTTTATCATTGCTATATTCAGGTTCCTTGCTTTCTGTTTTATCCCTTAAATTCTAATGTGGAGATATCACTGCAATGCGATTCTTCAGTAGTTGTGCTGGAAGAACAGAGAGAGAGTGTACAGTTATGGCAAAAATGCACACATATCCATTTACTTACATGAAGTGCAGAGAGATGAGACATTGTATGAAATTGGCACTGTATTTGAAGAGTTCTAGCCAAGACAGGACAAACACTGTAGGGCAAAAGGACAGGTTGCTAGCTGCAGGAATCAGTATTTCCCAGTATTTTTCTAAGCTAAGCTGGTTAGGCACCCTGCCAGCCAGGCAAGGCCCCTGGAATCTCTCCAGGAAAAAATCTCAGCTCACATTGAGAAAGGGTTTCCCCCATCTATGCTGCAGAATAGATTCTCTTCTCAGAAGCTTGGAGACAAATATCGATTTTTTTTTTTTTTTTTTTTTTTTTTTTCCCAATAGCAAACTAATGTTAGTGGCACACAGTCAGTTTCTCTCATGGACACTATGAGGTATTTGAATATGTGCCACCAAAGCCAGCATGGAGTATAGATTCCTTAGGTGCAAACAGGTCCTACCCTGCTCTTTTCTGATCTGCTGTTGGCTCACAGGACAGGCTCAACTGGTTTTGGCAAGTGAATGGGAACAGGGAGTGAGAATTTACATGCCTATACAACATGTAATTTTGACCTTACACAGCCTTTGGACAGGGAGAAAATCTAGAGAATACCACATTCTTTTTTTACTTTTCTGTAAGGATCCAGATTCACCCGTGGGTAGGTTTAACTCCTGGCTATGAGGTGGTAATGCTGCCATTAGGAACCCCAGGGTGAGTCCTACTTTGTGGACTTCCAGCAGCAAACAATCAGTGTTTGAAAGGAGAGATGGGATCTTCATCTCTATTGGGGATTCTCTTTATCTGAGTATGGAACTCACACTATAGTGGAATAGGAAGGCCTTCCATTCAGATTGCTGATAATGATGGTTTACACTTCAGGGTAAAAGGGAATTTGAAGAAGAATTTGGACAATCACAGTTTTGAATGTGAATGTAGTATCATGCTGATGAAATTTCAGTTTTGGCCTGGTCCCGAGTAAATCTGTGGTATGCCCATAGCAGAACAGGGAATATATCTCCAGTCCTTGTTTTGACATCCTAGCTATGGAACTATCCTTCATCTGTTTTTCTGTGGATGTTCAAAGATTACCACCTCCTGTTTGAACCCAAGATTTTTTTTCTCTCCCTTTTTTGGGGCAATAATTTTATTTCCTTTAATGTTTGTGTGCCTCTCATTTTTAATTTTTTTTTCCACTGAAGATGTCAGCTCTTGTCTAACAAATGTAACCCTGCCAGGCTACAGATTTCTTTGAAGTTGTTTCCTGTCTACCTTGGGTCTCTACACAATAGGTTGAAAACAATATGTTACTGTGCTCTGCATTAATAGAATGCAACAAGAAGAACTATTTATTCCATTGCCTGTGGTGCTCATGGTCCTTCTGTGATATCATAAAGGAACTTCTTATCCTTTTCTGATGGCTGTAGTTGCAATTACTTTGTTGTTACCTCAGTCTTCTCCAAGTAGTTATCTATGTAGAAACTTGGCAGAAGCCAGAAATTGTTTTAACCAGTTTCTTATACTTCCTTGGTATAAAGAGAGATGTCCCTGCCTTGTGTATCTAGGAGGCTGCTGCCCTTGGTGAAAGCATTAATAAATTGGATTGCAATGCAAATACGGGTATTCCTTCCACTTGGTAGTCATCACTGACAAAAGAAAGTTGTAAGTGGCCTGCATGCAGCTGACCAAAATTTTCAAGGTCGTATGTGTCACAAGAGGGGCTTTGTTAGTCTCTTGCATCCCATCCCTTCAGGCTGGTCACAGCCTGGATATTTTGGAGATGATCCTTCCTTCCTCTACCACTGACTAGATACGGTTAGGAGAAAAGGCAGACTGATCTGAAAAGCCAGAAAAGGCAGGCTTATGATATGAAATGAAGATTGAGTATGTTTGTCTGGATTACCTGACAGGTGTGAGTCACTGTCAGAGGATAATGGAAAACAAAACACCATTCAGGAAAAAGAGTGAGCACTCCATTCCACCAAGCCATGAAGCCTTGTTAACAGGACGAGCAGACAGACTTTTTTGTCATAGGTATTCATTTTCTGCCTCAAAGGCTCTGAAGGCTATGGCTATGAATTGGATCCTGATGAGTAATACTTCATTCCTGAACTACTTATGAATGGAAACAGCACCGTGAAGGGTGTTTCAAACTATACTGTAGCTTGAAAGAGATTAATATTTTGGATGTTTTCACTAGAAACCCAAGTAGAGACCACAAGAAATCTGCCTCAGGTGGTCAGGCATGGACTGTTGGTGTGCCTGGGTTAACCAAAAAGTAGGTATTTGTGTTTGCCCAGGCAGGAATTTTCCCAAGGGGGGCAAGTCAATAAGGAAGAATCAGTGTCATATTAGCATTTTGCTATCATGGAAGAGAAATTCAGGAACCTGAGCAGGGATCTAGACAAGCCTTAGGTAGAAAAGTCTCAGCTGGTGGTTTATTTGGTGGCAAGAATCTCTCACTCCTCTGCTGTTTACATGTGCATGCATCACTTTGACGGAGAAGCTATGGCTGGTGATTTGGGTGTTCATCTTGGAGATGAAAGACTGAAGTTCAAATCCCTGCTAATAATCTGCCAAAACAGAGAGATGGACTATGCTTTTCAGCACTTCAGAGATATGCTACAGCTGCTTGTCAGTCAGCTGCTCTGTGGAGGACTCAGGGTGCACATTACCTGCACTACTCTGAACAAAGCAGATGCTTTGGTCTAGGTAGGACTGATGTATCAATTGCAGTGTGTTTTCAAAGGATGCACTGAATGTCTGTCTTCTCTCTGTAATGCTGGACATCAGGATGGGGCTAGTCTCTTCTTTGGAGGTCCACAGGTCCACAGAAGACAGCAAAGGATCCTTACAAACAAGCAAAAGGAGATACTAATGTTTCTTGGTTAATGTTTCCTTTCTGAGCAGGTCCACAGCATTATTTCACATCTGAAAAATCATTTAACAGCCCTATTTGTTATTACAGTTCTCAGTTACATCCTTTCTGCAAGATGAAGGACAGAGAGCCCTAAGGCTATATTGCTGACCCTACCAGATGTGTCAAGGCCAACCTAGTTTCAGAGCCAAAGCATCTCCACTGTGCTTCAGATAGCTCCTGATGAACCAAGCTGTTGGGTATTTATTTCCCTTGCTTTTTTTTTTCAACTCGCCTGAATCCTATTTGATGGGAAGCCTACTTACTGACAGTCTGGGCTGAGGGCTCACCATGCAGATAGGTGTGTAGCATCTGAAATACCCTCAGCCGAGAATGTTAACAGCCTCCTTGACATTAGCAGAGGAAAACATTTCAGACCATTCAATACTCTGTCTTGCACAGGCCCACTAAGGCTTTCTCAATATCTGGCTTTCAGTCATACAAATGTTTTCTTGTTCTTTTTTGCTGCAAGGAAACTTCTAAGCACTTAGTCAAAGTCTCTCTTCTTTTTAAGCTGAGTATGTTGCTCCTACTTGAATCTTTTATATCATTCTTAAGAAGTATTCTCCCATAATTCATGTCAGCCCTTCAAATGTTTGCAAATTTGTCATTTGCAGTCTTTGCTTTGCGAAGCTATTAGCTCTTCTGAATTAATTCTTGTATGTCAGTCTTGCCACTTCCCTGATGATTTTGCCGCTGTTCTTTTTGAATACCTCTCAATTTGTCATTGTGAATGCATCTAAGACAAAGGTATTATCACTTCCTTAAGTTTCTCACATGTGTGAGTTTCTCAGGCACATTCCATGAGTGAATACATTTCAGTGTAATCCTGCAAATGGATGTGCTTTTTTTCTGGCTTTAGATACTTGAGATGAAGATTGTCATAAAAGTTGTCCAAACTAAGGGGGATACAGCATGTAAAGTGGTGTGCAACAGCATGGATAATCCTTATTCAGGGCTGCTTATAGGATCACTGTGTGGGACAGGCTCTTGGCACTGGCACATGCTCCAGCAACTCCCTCGCAGTGACTTCTGTTTGATGTCCCCAGTCCCACCCTGGCCCACTCAGCTGACTCCTTCAGGCACAGTCAGTAATGAAGTTTAGGGAAACAGGTGGAGGTTGGAAAAATGGCGTATTGCTTCTTGTATGTTGTAAACAGTCTGCTATAAATACCATGTTCTGTACACAGACAGCCAAGATGGGCCATCAGTGTCATGACTGGTGTGACAAACCCTTGGGCTGGTGGGCTGGCTTTGTGTGAACCTACAAACAGAAGAGACAGGAATGGTCATTCTGCAGAGACAGAAAATAGTTGTTTATTTTAGCCAGCAAGTTGCCTTATGTCTCCATTGGTAAGGCAGGTTCCACTCAAGCACTGAAACATGAGTTGGGTGAGAGTTCGCTCTCCTCAACAAGAGAACTGTATTTAACAGAGAGCACACCGGGTCAGCTGCCTTCTGAATAGCAGCTTCAGGTATGCATGCCTTGAGGCCAAAGATACACAGCAGTGAACTTATAAACACCTCACAGATGCAGCTGCAGGAAGGAAGCTCTGCTCAGGACAATGCCTGCCAGCGTTGTAGCAGGGTAGAAAGTGTAAACTGTAATGGAGAAAGCAGAAAATTGTAGAAGACTTCAAGTAATACCAGTAGACTGAGATAGAACTGTGCCTGCCATTTACAGGATGAGGCTGTAAGTGGAAACGCTGGAGGTATCCCATTGTCACAGCTAAATCTTGTTTGCAATTTTTAATTAAAAATATTCTGGATACACCCAAAAGTTAACTTCTGAAATGCTCACTGCTTCCTTTCCACAGAATGATTAATATTTTCTTCTGTCCTTGTATTCTTCCAGTAAAATCACATTGCGTCACAACATTGAAGCATAAGTAGATTTCCAATCTCTCTCAGCAGCAGCGTCAGTTTTTAATCCACACACAGCATTTTAGAAGCCTCTGAAATAAGCTCTTTATGCTTCATGATTGTAAAGGTTTTATTGTTGGCTCATGTATCAGGCAATTCAGATGCATATGACAGTAATGTCTGGAAAGCCACAGTAAACTCTGAAGAAATTTCTCCTGAGGAGACAGCCAAGGAATGTATTTAGCCCAACCTGAGCAGAAAAGATCCTTTGCAGAGCAGAACTTGGCTGAAATAGAAGAGCTGCTAAGCCAAGAGTTGGCTGCTGCAGTCCCTCAGAGGCTTGGCCTCTCATTCCTCTCAAGGCTGAAACGGAGCATCTTGCCTTGGGTCTCTTCTCTTAGTATCTGTGGGTTTGAATGAGGGAATATGTTTAGCAGCATCAATTTCGAGTATCAGGCTGTCGTTTCCCAGGAAATTCCTGTTTTATTAGAGTCTGTTAACCCGAACGGTGGAGAAGTATTCTTAGCAGAAGCTCCTTTCATTCAAAATGCAGCAGAGCAGAAGCAATTGCATGCCAAAGGATGCCTTGTCATTTTCTTCTTTCTGTGACTGCTCCTCAGATGTCTGTTCTTCAGCCAGTTCTCCTGTCCCAGTCTGAGTATGAAGTGGGGTCCTTGAGAGGCGTCCTTGTGTCACCCTGTATCCCTGCCTCATCAGAGATATCTCAAGCTCTCCGGCTGCACTGAAGCTGCAGATTTCTCAGTACTTGAATGCTCTCCTGGAAGAAAACCTGTAGTTCCTGAGCTTTATTCAGTTCTGCCAGTTGGGTCATTTGCAAGCAGGCCAATGCCTACACCCTGGGAACTGTTTTTCTTGAGACTTGAAAGTTATTGCCTATTGCAACTGGAGGCTGTGCCTGTTTGTAAACACAGACCTGCTTACTGCAGTATTTTGTTTCTTTAACACTGTCTGGAATTTTAGTTGAAAGTTAACATAACTGACTAAAGCAGGTGCTTTTGGCTGGTTGGATTTGGAGTGACCTGATGTGCTTTCACACCCATGTCCATGATGTGCAGACTGATAGCTTTTGCCAACAGTGAGGAGGACCTGACACGGGATGATCCTCCAGCTGGGAAGAACCATGTTCTGTGTGTGCTGGAGTGAGGGCCCACCCAGGTAGCTTTTCCCAGGTGTGAAGTACCAAAGACAGGTCTGCGTCATCACTCCTCAATACTCTGTTAAGCTTTATTTAGTTGCTGTTCTGCCCACGTGTATTTAAACCCTTTCCCACTTAATCTGTATTCACAGTATATTAGGAAAATAGCATTTTAGACTTGATGAATATACAAACCTTGGACCCCTGGAGAATGGTGTGAGACATGGGTTACACTGAAATGAGCTTGGGTCTCACCCAATTGCTAAAGAAAAACTTGCTAATAGTAGCCATGCTGTATAATTTGACATCATCCCACATGACAGTGAGTTTTTATCACTAAAGCTCCAGGGCAGAGGGGGTGAACAGCAGAAGGACTGGGACATATTGCAGGACTGTGTGTATGCCTGGGGCCGTGGAACATAAGTGAGCACTGCTGCAGTATGACTGAAGCGCCCTGGATCTGCAGGAAGCTCCCTGTCCTGCACGTCTGTAGTTGAAGTAAAGCTTCCTTCACCCCTGCAAGCATTGCTTGGGGAATAATCTGTGATCTGTTTTGGGCCCTCTCCTTCCACTTCTGTGCGCCCAAGATTCTGGATCTTGATTTCGCAAGATGTACTGGGGGAAACAAACCCTTCTGAAGCTGCTGGCTATATGCTGTAAACAGATGGGATTTTACTTGCTGGTTTCCTGAAATGCTGTTCTCTAGCTTTCCCCTCCAGTTTTATCTTTTGTGCTCTCAAATTTCTGGATCAATGCATCTCAGAACATAATGCTGAGGTATTACTTTGATGTCCCCTAGCTGGCCTCCTGCATCGATCTGATTTTGCCTTTAAAAGACTGCCTTTTGTGCTGAGATTTAACATTGCAGAGGATTCTCTTGGTGTTTGAGATATGACCGACCAGTGTATTTGTTAGTGCACACAATCCTTTGCCTGTCTTCATGAGGCTGCTTAGGTAACTTGACTGCCGGGGCCAAGCACTGCCCTGGGTGTTCTCCACTTGGATTTGTTGAGCCAAGGGTCTCTTCAGCAAGCCAGATCCCCCATCCTATAAAGAGGCCCTGTAAAGGGCCAAGTACAGTGTGTGACTTGGCCCTCAAAAAGGAAAGGATTAAAATCAAGCTCAGGTGGTAGGGCAGACAGTCTCTTACTGGACCTGTGTTGACATGAATCCCTTAATACACTCCTTGCTTCCTAGCAATATTTAAGTATCATCCTTTACTGGTTTTTTCCTTTTTCCTAGAAGTAAGATCTGCCAGTGAACTCACAGGAAAAAGGAAGTAATCCTTCTGAATTACAAGCAGATGGTTCTTTGAGAAGAGATATGGACAAGTTACTGGTTCATCATCTGCACCCGTCCTCGGTAAAGGTGTCTTGGTCACAGTAGTGTGTGGCCATACCTGGACATCAGAGAAGCAGATGAGGTCAGAGCTGAGCTCTCTCTCTCTAGCCTGGTATCCTGGCTCAGACATTGCTTGTGTGTGATGCCTGGTGAAGAATAGAGCTTTCAGCAAGGATCTATGACACTGGGTACTCTGAGTTTGCAGCTATTTATTGAAATCAGATTTAATTAACAACTCCTGGTGCATTTCTTTTCTATGTGTTCATACAGATCATAAAGAAGGAAGGCTTAGCATTTGCTCAGTAGTGAACAGATATTGTGGAGTGGAATATCTAGTCTGTATTGGGGTGATAAATGGAATATTGCTTAGTGTGTTGGCTGCTCAGAGAAAGTATCAAGTGCACAGAATATCTGAGATACTCACAGGAGGGGTCTTGTCTCCAGCATCTGGGGAGCTGTTTAGTTAAACTGCTTAGCACATTGATGCAGGAAAGATTTTGGTTGACACACTGTGGAAAATAATGAAGTAGGTCTGAAGTAGGGAAGAGAGAGTTAGTGGCAGAAACTTCAATGTTATAGCACAGTATTAGTTGATGGCAGAAGTTTGTGGTAACGTGGATGGGCCTCTTCTATCTGGAAACCCATGTTTCTGGTATGAGCTCCTAGGAACTCCTGCTCTGAAAACTCCCAGGATGATATAATCTGCTGGTATCACATCATCTGCCTCTCCATTCTAGACCTAAAAGACCCATATCAATATAATGAAGGTTTTTAGTTTCTTTCCTTTCTGGAAAGGCTTTTACTTCTACCTCTGTGGGATGGATAAATGAAGTGAATAACACAAAAACTGACTCAGAGTATCTCCCAGAATCTAAACTATCTCACCAGTTATTGTGATCTCTGAACCAAACCAACAGAAAATCAGAGAAAACCTAAATAAAACCTGAAAATTTTCAAATTCTACTTCATCAGGGACCTTCATTAAAAGCTATTAACTTGTATACTACAAACTAAATGCTCAGGTTCCTTTCTGGGTTTGAATTTTGGGTTCTGGGCTATCTGCTGCTGTTATGAGGTGATTATAGCCTGGTTAGCCTTTCTCCCTGCCTCAGTTATTGTCTGAGCTGTTCTCTGTCTCTGTTGAAGATGGAAATGAGACAGAATACTCCAAGTCCCTCTGTGTAAGGTTTAGGGCACAATTTTCCAGGCAGTATGCAATGCAAGCATGAATCACAACTCCCTTTAAGATACTGCTGTATTCAGTTCCCTGGCTCTTTTCATCTGACTGAACAGGCTGCAGATTTTTGTTTTTAATCTAAGCAATAACCAATTTACTCCAGAGATGAGTATTTGCTGACTGTTGCTGCTGTTCTTATGCTTGGGGTTGCAAACCTCTTGGAAAACAAGGCCAGCTCGTGCATGTGTGTACAAACCTGGTTTAAAATCTGGCTTGGATTCTCTTTTCCAGCTCAGCAAGTGACTGACATGTTCACTTTAGCATGGCTTCCTCCTGAGACGAGCTGTGGGTTGTGCCAAAGTGCTGTGAGGCGTTCACTGTGAGTTCAGTCACACACTGGAGGCAGATTCTACAGCGCCCTGGAGACAGGGGTGAGATAAGGACAGTACAGCCATGATTCAGAGCTGCCTTGCACTTTCATATACATGATACAATACATATCAGTATTGTAACAATAGAACCAAGATGTAAATCAGACCCTGCTTCAATAACATCCTTGTGTGATTGCAATTATTTGAAAGAAAGTACTAAATCAGGATAGCTTCTGTTCAGTTCAAACTCAGATATTGCTGAGGTTGTTGCACTTCAGTCCATCATGCCTCCTTTAAAGGAATTAATACTAAAAAATACACCAGTTAAATACAGAAATGCCCATGTGAGGGTCATTATATTGTAACACCTGGCATCAGCCATAGAAACACTTTTGCTCCTCTCTTCTTTATCTATGGTGGAGCCTCCTCATCACTTGTGCTTTCAGACCTGTCCTGAAGCCTGGCTCTCTGCTCCTGGAGTTGGACAGGATGGGTTGCAGGGGCTGAAATTCTGTGCTGCAAACAAGAGTGCTTGGGGGACAGGGCAGGCTTGTGATCTGAGAGTGCTCTGCATGTATGAGGTGATCAGGTCTCAGAACATCACTCTAACAAGTAATCAATCAAGGAGAGGGTTTTTTCCTGATTGTTTTCTTATTTGTTGTTTGGATCCAACATAAACTTTTACATGGAAGAAGAAAAAGCTATAGCTGCAAGTGGCTTTCAGTGTAGCTTCCTTGTTTGAAATGCAAAGCCTCATGCAGATGAGGCTCTCCAGATAGCCCTGATTTTGATAACTGACAAGAGTATTTCTAATTTAAAAAGTCTCCCTTCTCTTCCTATTAGTTACTTCTCTAAGCAAAGCAGCTGTCGTGAGCTGGGCATGTTTTGCTTGTATTGTTGCCGTGAGACAATAGCTTAGCCTGGGGGAAGAAGACAACCTACTTACCATATCGTGTGGGAGTTGTTTCAGTAGGACTTGAGAAACCAGTGTTTCTCTGAAGCTCGCTGAGACTGCCTGAGACTGTCTGAGGAGTTAACCCATGAGTGTACCTTCAGCCAGTTTGCAGACAACACCAAGTTGGGCAGGAATGGTGATCTGCTTGAGGAAGGCTCTCCAGAGGGATCTGGACAGGCTGGATCAGTGGGCTGTGGCAAATCATGTGAGGTGCAGTGAGGTAAAATGCCAGGTCCTGCACCTGGGTCACAACAGCCCCATGCAGTGCTACAGGCTGGGGGATGAGTGACTGGAAAGCTGCCTGGGAGAAAGGTACCTGAGAGAGCTGGTCAACAGCAGCTGAACATGAGCCAGTGTGTGCCAGTGGCATCCTGGCCTGTATCAGGAACAGTGTGGCCAGCAGGACCAGGGCAGTGATTGTCCCCCTGTACTCAGCACTGGTGAAACCCTTCAAATCTTGTGTCCAGTTTTCGGCCCCTCACTACAAGAAGTATGTGCTGGAGTGGGTCCAGAGAGGGGCAATGGAGCTGGTAAAGGGGTCTGGAGCACAAGTCTGAGGAGTAGCTGAGGGAGCTGGGAGTGTTTAGCCTGGAAAAAATGAGGCTAAGGGGAGACCTGATCGCTCTTTACAACCACTTGACAGGCAGCTGTTATGAGGTGAGGGTTGGTCTCTTCTACCAGGCGACAAGTAACAGGATGGAAATGACCTCAAGTTCTGTCAGGGGAGGTTCAGAATAGATATTAGGAAAAATATCCTCACGGAAAGGGTTGTCGGGCTTTGGAACAGACTGTACAAGGAAGTGGTGGATTCACTATCCCTAGAAGTATTTAAAAAATGAGTGGATATGGCACTTGAGGACGTGGTTTACTGGTGAACATGGTGGCGGTGCTAGGTTGATGGCTGAATTTGATGATCTTAGAGGTATTTTCCAACCTTAAAGATTCCACGATTCTATGAGGTGTGGGAGATTAAAGAACTGAACTGAGGGGAGACAGGCTTTTGTCCCGTGGTGTCATGTGTGGCTGCCACCCCTATCTTCTTTCCCAGTCAGAGTAGGGATATTCCTGCTGCAGAGAACTAGGCAACAGAGAACTGTGGGGAAGGGCAGCAGAAGGCAAGGGCACCTAAATACCAGGTGTTCAACCCAGCGTTCACTGCTGATGTGCTGTCCCAACTGGCAGAGGCCGAGAGCTACCTGACCCTAAAAACAGGAGTTTGCATAATTCAAGTGAAGAAGTAAATGGAGGTTACACAAGGTTTGCAGAGAGCAGTGGGCAGAGGTCCAGCTGGGGTCAGGTGGTTTGCTGCCCTCTTGCAACAATACATCATTTGTGATTAAAAAAAACTCACAAAGAACAAGAAGCATTACAGGCTTTTCTGGAGGGAAATGGAACTGCTGTACTGCCAGAGGCAAGCATTTTTGGGGACATGGTTTAAGATATCAAGGTTAGCCATATATTAAGTCAGGCTTGGGATTGTGGCTTTCATATCAAAGCTACTGTGTTTTTTCACAGTAGCAGTGGTTTTGCAGAAAACATTTTCAGGTGATTTACAGAGCTGCTGCAGTCATCATAAATACATAAGCAAGTAGTGCAAGCACAGTAGCTGGAGTATGCCAGACCTCTGGTTGCCTGACAGCAGAGGGATTCTTACTCACACCATGGCAGCTCAGTGACACCAGACACAGGGAAGGTGCAGCTTATCCTGGTTCCACAAGAAGCTGCTACCAGACTCAAAAGAGAATTTTAGTTTAATGAACCTGTCATGTCCTTGTACAAGAACAAGTGAACAATACTCATTTTCCTTGCAGTGGCAGATTAAAACCAGAATTTAGTTGCTCTGAGTTACTAGAAGATGCATCTCCACTCCACAGCAGCTGTAAGTGAACTGTAAATATACCAGGCATGGGC
The DNA here is from genome assembly GCF_017639235.1 of Corvus kubaryi. Classification (NCBI taxonomy): domain Eukaryota; kingdom Metazoa; phylum Chordata; class Aves; order Passeriformes; family Corvidae; genus Corvus; species Corvus kubaryi. The sequence continues at coordinate 2,772,898 of NW_024582054.1, forward strand.
AGTTTCCTCAGTGCCTGAAAACATCATTTCTGTAGCAGCACAGCTCTGCAGCTGACCTAATAAACACTGATGCTGAGCAGGGCTAATAATCCTCAATGCAGCATTGCCCTGGCATGGCTGTACAGCTTCCTGCTCTGGAATTAGCTTAGCTGGGACTTGTTTGGGTGTCTGCACTGTCCTTCACGGTGTGGTGGAAACAGGCCCTGCGCAGTGCTTGGCAGAGCAGCATCACATGCATGCACTGGACTGCAGTGCTTCTCTGCTCTAAATGTCACAGGGAAGTGCTGGGCTCCAGGGCAATGGAGTCAGTTAAAATCTCTTGAAAATTTGTCTTTGATTTGGATGAAATTTTGGTCATCTTGGACCCTTGTCTCTTCTGAATTCAGTGCTTGATTATATATGGTACTTCTCAGCAAAATGTTGACTAGCTCTGAGTTCCTTTTTTTTCTATAAAGCACTTATGGATGTTAGATAGTCAATTACTTAGGGGTGCTCCTCTGACCTATTGGGGCAACAAACCTCCATATCTATGATGTCTTTGCCTAAAACCTAGCTAATAATAAGTAGGTGTTGGGAGGTGATGTAAAAAGATGTGTGGAAAATAACTGGGGATTCTCTTACTCCAGATTTTGAAAATCAAATAAGGCAAGCGAATTGATAAAGCTGACTCAGTGTCAGGTATTTAGGTGAGAAGATAGATAAATAATCACACATCCTGTAGCAGCTGGGTTTATGCAGGTTCAGGTCCAGTTGTATCTTAATACAGGTTAGTGCCTTAGGTGAAAAGGTTAGATGAGCATTTTTCGGAGAACTAATCCCATCCAGCTGAATAAACAGAGTACCCACTTCTGTTAGTCTGTAAGAGTCTCAATTTGTTTGTCTCAAGATAATTTCAAAATCACTCTGATATTTAAGAGGAGCTGGGAGATGGGGGATAAACCCTAGACCAAGATCATGTGTTTCTTTTCCACTAATGCTTCCCAATGTGGCTTCTCTCTTACTGTAGTACTGGATAAATGAATACACCTCCACCTTGGGGATTGGTGTCTTCCACTCTGGCATCGAGATCTACGGCAGAGGTATGAAGTATTTCCCTTTTACTGCCTGCAGAACATGGGGACAACTGTATGGCTAGTCTGATATGGAAAAGCACCCCAAACTTACAGCTTTTGGCAAGGAATGTTTTGAGGAATGAAAAACAAAAAACTCAGCCAATTCTCTTTCGGAGGCCATTGTGGAGTATAGGAGGAACTCATGCAGTTCTGTTATGAACCATGTAGTCCTTGCTATTCAGCATGTAACTGCAGCCTGTAAAGGTCGTGCAGGTGTGTAGCAGGATGGCAGATAGGAGGAGCAATGCTGGAAAGCCATTCTGTAGTGAAGGAGGGGGATAGAGAGTGGGAGAAATGAGGGAAAGGGAAGAGAGGTGGATCAAGGGTTGTCCTAAGGCTTGCAGATGTGTTTGTGCTAATTCCCTGTCAGGATACATCTGTTTTCCAGTAATTCCTTATGCGCGCATATGGTCTAGAAATCTTGGAATCTGGGTTTTTAGATATTGGAAACTATTGATTTGAAACAGTAGAGTTACAAAGAAAGGAAAATGTTGTGTAAGACTTTTGAAATTGTCTGAAAGGGGTAGAAGCTGATTAGAGCCACCCATTTCAAAAGTCAAGGGATCTGGAAAACATCTGTAGTGTTGGGAGGGATGAACTAGCATCACAGACTTTGTTTCCTTTTTCAGCATTAAATGGGAATGACTTGTCTGCTCACTCATGGTATTTTTAGCCAGTGCCATGCAGTAGCCAGAACCCCTGTGGTGCCATTTCCATCTTGAGCACAGAGGCTTTCACAGGCCCCGTGAGATGGCCTGTGTGACACTGGGTGGATCACAGGCTGTGTTTCACAGGCCATGCAAGGTGGCCTCTATGACATGCAGGGACTCCCTGGCCTGACCTGTGCGCTGAGGCAGCAGAGTACAATCAGCCTGGCTTTCTGCAAACACTTCCCACTCACTGCCTGTAAATCCCTCTGGAAGATTTGATTTCTCCCTACTCTAGAAATTACTTTTTCCAGCTCAGTAACTGGCAGCCTCTCATAGTTTATCCAGATGCCTTCAGTGCAGAACTTTCCACTGAGAGGAAGCCACCTGGATGGGGACAGACTCGGAGAGTTTTCCTGGTGCTGTGGGAAAGCAGTACATTTAGCATGGAGGGAGGCTGTGAGGGCATCCTCAGTCCAATAGGTAACCAGGCAGTGAAAACAGCTTTCAGAGTCTGGCTGGAACAGATTTTGGCAATAGCCCAGCCCCTGGTGCTGATGTTGAGCCATGTAGACAGCTGCCATAGAATTTTTCCTGACATGGCGTTCATTCAATTACTCACAGTCTGTTTCTTTCCTTGTCAGAGTTTGCCTATGGAGGGCATCCCTACCCTTTCAGTGGGATTTTCGAGATCACACCTGGCAGTGCGGTAGAACTTGGCGAGACCTTTAAATTCAAGTAAGGGCCCTTTTCTACATCTCCCCCTCTGCCCCTGGTAGCCATCGGTGTAGAGGGAGCAGGGAAGTCCTGTCCTCTGGGTCCTCCTTTCACTCTCCCCACTGCCATCCTTCACATGATCCTGATTCAAAGGCAGCCCTGCAGGGATTTTGGAGGTGGATAAGAGAGTGTGTAAAAAGCACACTTACAAAGAGTGCAGTTCTCTTTTCCCATTCTATTCATCTTCTGTGCTCCCAGTTTCACCTGTTACACAGAGTCAATGCACAGGGGAAAAAAAATAAAACTTCTCTTTTTATGAGTACCCCCTATCTGTGGATACTGCACAGAGTACCTGAAGTCATCACATGTGTTTATTGCTGCTCTGTTACAAGGGACAGACTGGCTGCTAGAGGAGTCTGAGAGGATGCTGCATTCTTGTGTTGTTCAAGATGCTCAGACTGTGGGACTGTGGGTCAAGGAAATGTCCATGGCAGGGGGGCTTGACCTTCCCAGACTGCCAGTTTATGTTGAGGGTCATTTTAGAGCAAGTGCTACTGAGTGAGTATCAGGAGAAGCAATAGGTTTCTGCAGAAAGTTTTCAGTCTGCTCCTTCCTGGCCCAGGCGACCCTCTCTGTTGTAATAGAAATTTCTCTTGTGGAATGATGGGTAGAGTGGGAGTAAACCCCCAGAGCTGAGACTTCCCTGGTGGTGAGCAAGAAGATCTCAGGGCTGTTGCCTGTGTGATAACTTGCTTTGTGGAAAAGCTGTGGATATTACTATGCCATTCTGTTAGTGAGAGTCTCTGATAGCCTTAGATATGCATGTCCATAACATTTTAACCTGTCCTTCTTGCCAGTGTCTGATCATTTCCTTCTCTCTCAGTACGTATCACACTCTTCACTGTATCTTTCTGTTTTTCCTGTTGTATGTTTTGTTTTTAACTAGAGAATCTATTGCCTTGGGCACCACAGACTTCACAGAAGAGGATGTGGATAAGATTATGGAAGAGCTGGGCAAGGAATACAAAGGAAATGCGTACCACTTGATGCACAAGAACTGTAATCACTTTTCTTCTGCTCTGGCTGAGGTGGGCACAAATGGGGTTTATTCATTTATTTTTCACTGTTTCAGATCTGTAGTAATGCTCACAGAAAGGGAACTGGGGTCAGCACACCCTGCCAGGTCAGAACCCATAGCCAAATATCTCTGCCCTTAATATTTCTGGAAGCCCTTTGCTGTTGAAAGGGATGGGATCAGGAGGTAGAGATGTGGCAGGTTTATCACATGTTTGGTCTAAACTGTGTGGGAAATTAGGAGTGCTTGTAATTTGGTTCACTGAACAGGCACTGAGCAGGAATTCAAAGGACAGACCTGGTTAGCATGCAAATATGCATCATTTTTATAACAAACATAAGTAACACTATATGATCTGCAAAGGTATAAAAATGGTATATCAGTGTTCTGGAAACAAAAATTTGCAGTATTCAGAGAGGGGGTGTTCTTTTTCTTTATTTAATCTGCACCAACCAAAACCTATTTAAAAAAAAAGATTTTCTTATAGACATCTTCAGTGCTTATTCATTTTCATGTTCTCAAACCACTGTGAATTACAACAGAACTGTTACTTCTATTCAGAGACAACTGAAGCACAGAGAAACACAAATTCTATTCCATCTGTCTGCTGATTTGGGGTATCTGATTTTTGATTCCCAAAGATGTGATTATTTTGGGGGAAGTTGCCTTCCTCCTCACCTCCCAGATGAGATGGTTAAAGTGTGTTTCAGTTAAGGTGTGACTATTCAGCATTTGTGTAAATCTGATTTCCAGATCTTGACCCAGTGTCAGAAAAAGATGGGAAAAGCACAAAATGGAAGTAACCTTCTATAAAAACTTTCTGTGCTTTCCATACTTGCTTTATGGCAAACTCAAGGAGAGAATATAACTTGTCATGATAGGTAATGACTGCTGTAACAGTGAAACTTTAATTTCTCCCTCTGGAATCCCCATCCTAATTAATCACACATCTCTTGCCTTTCTTCATCATATGGGGCAAGGGTCCTATGCCAATAACCTCTTTTGCCACAAGTGTTCATTCATCCCCAAACAAGCCCATCACGGATCCCAAAGTGAGGTCAGTGGAAAAAGTACTGCATGATTTTGTAAGAAAATACATAGTGAATCTGAGAACCAGTAACTGATTTACAAGGGACCTACTTAGGCTCTTAGGAACACCAATTCTCTATTGGTTCCATCCTTATTAATTATATAGAGTCCTTTCTGTAAATGTTAACAAATTAAAACAAACAGGAAGGAATTGAATTGGTGCAAACAGAGAATGAATTTCCAAGAAGTACAGTGAGCAAATCAATGTTAGCCACACTACTAATTTGGAATCAAATAATCAAATTACTAAAACAGAAAATAGGAATTTTAAAAATTAAGAAGGAAACCCAGGAGAAAGCTGTGGGATTATTAAGAAAAGATGAACAAAATCCTTTACCTGCAGCAGTGAAATAAAGTCATTGCTTACTATGTACTTTGAAAGGTAAAATGTCTGTCTTGTCTCCAAGCCATAAGCTCAAAGCCATTCTTCCTTGATTCTACTGCTACATATCAGTGTATCCCTCACTGCTCCTTCCTTGTCCAGCCTTCCTAACACAAGTCAAGTAAGAGATCTTACAAAAAACTAGTACTGTATCTTAAATTTTGTTTTCAATATGCCTTCAGTGGGCATCTTTATAGGAGTGGAATTTAGGGTTAAGTTTTCCTGCAAGAGCTTTCTTGGTGGATTCAGAGTGCTCATTCATTGCCCCGTAACCTGTCTAGATAGTAAAGCAGAAGCCTGAATAGCTGGTTCTGACACTTCTGCTCCCAGGAGCAGAATTTACTCGGGATTTACGTCAGTTTAAATAAGCCCTTCATAGGCAAGCAGGACTTTTTGTTGCTGTTGCTCTTCACATATGCCTGTGTTTATCAACCCTCTCTAATGCATTACAAATGCAAACCCGGAGGAGCTGGACAGCAGGCCCAGGAGCAGAATATCCTGGATGGTCTCTAGCACAGGGATACAGAAAATGGGAGCTGAAATTCTTATAAAAATAGCTGGTGGTAAGACACTAAGCAAAAGTCCCAGCATTTCAATATGCCTCAGTCAGCAACATGAGGAATACGTGTGGCTGCCTTACAATAGATATCCCCATCCATTCTTGTAAATACAGTAAGTCTGGCAATTTGGAGCTGGGTGAGAAGTAGCATAGCTTATCTTGGGATACTTCTGACCTTTTGGAGGAAGACTGCTTGAAATCTATTAAGGCAGAACCTGCTTGAACTGAAAGCAATGAAAGTTTCTATTCTCAACATCTGAATGCTTTCTTTACAGCCTAAGTGATTTTTTCCTCTTCTTCTTGCTGTAGTTCCCATTAAAACTAAGCAAACCAAAAACCACCCCATTAGCAAGCTCCAGTCCCTTCCACGTTGAACTACAAGATGCATCCTCACAGTACACAGAACATGCTGGGTACATGATGATTGGCTCAACAAGCCTGTGTAGATATGTGTCACCACATAGGGCAGAAAACAGAAATTATATTTGTGCCTAAAAATCAATTATGAGATGAGTCTCTTTGGTGTTTGTACTGCTCTTTTCTTCAGACTCGTCATCTGTGAAGAAGTAATAATAATAACAACAACAACAAAAATATTTAGCACCTATTTATGTACACTCATGTTCTGTGACAGTTAAAGACAGTAAACTGGAAAAATTATCCAAAGAATTAAAAGAAAAGATGTAGAAATTTTGCTCAACAGAATGAAACACTGGAACTGGGATTTAATTCCAGCCACAAAAAAAAAGAGCCAAGGATTTTTTGTGTAAATTCTTGATCTTTCTGTTGCTGTAGCCCATCTGAAAGGTGATGCTATAGATACCACAATGCCCTTTCACCCCAGAGAGGGCTTGGGGTGGAGGATGCTTTTTAGCATGAAAGAGGGGATGACCAGCTCTGCTCCCAAAAGCCCTTTAGGCTTTTCTGCTCACAGGCATAAACCATTGTGCACAGTTAAGGAGATGGTTGTTCTGAGCCTCCCAGGTAATACCAGGCGGGTCACATCCCTGTGCTGCGCCAAAGTGTCCCCCCTCCTTGCATACTGGGTTTATTTGCTTCCTTCTAAAAGGGCTCTGAAATCTTTTGATGACAGCTCTCTCATCTGCCAGTGTTTGTTCCTGGTTTTTGGCTTGTATTGTTCTGTTTCAGCATGCGAAACCAGAGACAGAGCTTTATAGCCGAGTGGTGATGTCTGAGTTAATGTGTGTTTACACAGACCTGTCTGGCAGGCCTTGAGGTTTGGTTGTAGGCCCTGTGCTAGGCAGCTGTGTTCAGACACCCTAATTTCCTCAGCTGGCTGTGGGCTTGCTAATTAGTATCCAAGCAGAAGTTGTCCCTTTGGCAGGGCTGTGGGTGGTCATATAGACTGAGGGTTAAGTGTAGCCGTGTGTGCTGCTGGCTGGGGTTACAATTCTGCAGAGGGAAGGGAAAAGAGGTGTAAGATTGGCTCTCCTTCCTGGATCAGCTTCCTCAGGAGCATGCTGTGAGACAACAGTCACATATCCAATTGCCAGGACTTGTAGGACAAGTTCCTCATCCTCACAAGGACTGCTGAAACCAGAGGTTTTTTTCAGATATTTTTGTTTTCTTTTCCTTTACCTGTGTTTTCTCAACAAATAGAACATCCATTCAGAAATCTTCCATCTACATCTCTTTAGGAAATATTTTTCTGTCAAATTCCCATTTAAGATGATGATGCCTTGGGTCCCACCATGATAACTGGTAACTTAGTCTTTAAGAGTTACGTGCAGGCTGACTGCTGATGGTTAGAGGCATGTCTGGACCTATGACTGTGACTCTGCCTTTTGGCCATGCATCTTGAAAAATCCCTGGACTATAGGAAGTCCAGCACAGGCAGCTAAGCTGTACTTAACCACTGGGCATGCCTTTGATCTACTATCTGCCTCTGAAAAAACTCACTTTGCAGTGTAATTGCAGCCTTGTTGTTTGCTGTTGTGGCATTGAGCCTCTCCCTGAATCCATGCATCTCTTCTGAGTCTTCTGAACTTCCTGCCCACATCACTTGTAAGCTGCAAGGGGCTTTATTTCTTACTCTCCCATTGCCACTTAGCTCTGAATTTCTTTTCTTCCTACTGCAGAATGTCCAGCATATTGGACTTGCTCAAGACTTAGTTCTCTCCCTGCTTTGCCAGTTCCCTATGGACATGTAATGAGCAGCTATTGGAACAAAGAGGCATTGGTCTACTCACAAAGCTTTCCAGCTTCTCTGGAAAGAAAACAAAGAATGCTGCCATTTCAGCTGCAGCAGTTCAGATTTCATCTTCTCCAATGCCATTTTATGGCAGCTTTCTCTGTAAGTGAACATGCTGCATGATCAGGAGTCTCTTCCTGTGGATTCTTCTTCACCAGGATCTTTGGGTTATTCAAGAAGTGAAGAACTACCAGAAAGCATAAGTGTCTGCACAGCACTTTAATTAGCTTTGAAGGAAGTTCTGATGTAAAGCAGGGCAGAATTTCCTGATGGATAATCATAAGAAAGAAATCTGATGCATTCCCTGTGCATTTGCCCAGCTTCAATTTAAGCTCACTGTATACACACCACTTAATACCTCTTTGCAGCCTCCCTTTACCCTCACCATCTATGTCAGTGTGGAAATGTGAGAGGACCTTGATTCTAGCAGTGAAAATCTAGTCAAGGTTGCCTCAGCCACTTGATTCCTGCAACATGGTGTCATGATACCTGTATTTATAAACCTCTTAAGCAAATTGTTTGTGGATTAAAACGAAGAGCTCCATCAACTGGGATTAGCAACTTGCCTACAAAAAGCTTTCTCCTTTCATGTTGCTTATGCTGACAGTCCCCAAAATCAAGTAGTACCTCTACCATACTCTCTGAAGTATGTCCAATAGGATGGGCAATCCCTTTAGAGGACTTATGCTTACAGTTTGTGCAAAGAAAAATCACTGAAGTCATCATCATCAGATCCCAAACTTCCCATCCTGTTCTGAGTTCATGTACCATTCTGTGTTTTAGTACTCCAGTGGGGTTTCATTCTGAGGAAGTTATGCATGTGTGGGGAATTCAGTTAAGACTATGTCAAGATTGGAAAAAGCCCTTCTGTTTGATTATCTGTTTTAAGTTACTTTGTTCCTAACAATCCCCTACAATCCTCTCCAATGTATGCTTACAGCAGTACGTTCAAAGGGCCCTTCAAGTAATTGCAAAATATTTATGTTCTTTATGAGTTGTCCTGGCTGATGAAAAGGCTATTTAAACTCTGCCAGATGGTAAAAAATATTGGCTTTTGAACATTAGAAAAACATTTTAAAACAAAAAAAGAAAGGCTAAAATAATTAGTTCTTTCCATGAGATGAACTGTTGAATTTCCTGATTCTTTTAAAACAAGGAGATGTGAGTTAGAAAAAGGACAGAAGTTACAAATTGCTCTTAAGAAGACAGAAAGGCAGGGAAAAGCCAAACTCAAAGAAATTCCTGTACTCTAAGTCCCCCTGTGAGGACCTGAAGGTCTTAGGTTCTATCCTTGCCACTGCTTTGCAGAAACACTTGTGGGCCACAAGAAAATGTGCTGTGAGGTGCCAGGAAAGACTTGCAGTTACACACTTGCTTTACTGTTCTTTGGGCGTAAGGGTCGGAGCATGCAGACACAGGGAACTGTGAAGTTGCTGTCAGAAGGCTCTTGTCAGTGCAAGAGCATGGCTCATGATTTCCCTGCAAGCCTACAATAGAATTTGGAGTGGTGAAAGGCAGATCCAGGGTGAGGCAAAAGCATACTTGGCACAGCTTGTACTTCCAAATACACGTAAAGGTGAAAGGTTGACTGACAGGTTTGGGCATATGAGAATATGAGCCCTGCTGATGGGTGGGCATATGGTGAGTGTACAGTGCCTGAGGACAGCTTCTTCACAGGAGATAGCAGCAACTAGAGGATCAGAGGGAGGATGGTTTACAGTTTTGAGGTTCTTCTCCATTCTGGTGATATTCCTCAGTGTTAAGTGTAAGGATCACAAGTGTCACTGGATCTTAAAGACTCTGGAAAAGCTTTTGCTGCTTATCCCATTCACAAACAGAAGACAACTCATTTGACTTCTCACCAGCAATTTTCTATGCTTCTGAAGTTTTCTAAATAAGCTGTGGAGCTATGGTCTTACCAGAGTGATGACAGTTGCTACAGCACATCTCAGAAAAGGACAAACCACCATGGGGAGGGAGAAAAACACCTCTGAATCAGCACCATAACTGGAAGATAAGTGAAATGACTCAAGGAAACCATTCCTTCTCCTTTCATTAATGTGATTATCGTCAAGCAACTATCCCCATTTAAGGAAACCCTCCAGCACCTTGCTACAGGACATACAGCACATGATTATCAAAGAAGTGTGGCTTCTGAGCATCAGGGAAGGTGGCCCCTTTTAATCCCCAATAGCCTTACTAGTGGTGGGAAAGCAATGAACTCAGTGGGTCTTATGGGACCTTTTGATAACATATGAAGTTATAATTAAGAAATTAATTGAGAGGCAGTGGTTTGATTTGCCTAAGAAATTGTTCATGTTGGAGCTTTACCTCAGGACAGCAGTGGCAGAAGATTTTAATCTTGTATCACATCTTTCCTTCATCTTCTTGAAAGAGGAATGATTTCTTTTTGATTTGTGTGAGTAATTTATCTTAAGTACTGGAAAAGATCAAAACCCTCTGTATACCCTGAGAAACACCTGAATGGTCTTGTATGAATCCCTTCAGAGTCTTCAAAAGCAGAATCTCATTACATCACTGAAGGGTGATGAAGCACAGTCAAAAATCCCTATTTGCTTCCCAAATTATCTCATCTTTCTCGTATACCTATTAAACCTATTAAAAAATATCAGACCCAACGTGTCCCCATTTGATCATTCTTCAGAAGGCTTTTAAAGGTAATTTGGATTTCAGGAGTTAAAAACTCTGAAGGAAAACTGATTGGTATCTCATTATCCAGCTTTCTTTTGTGCCTACTGATCCTTTTCACCCCTTTATTGCTTTAAATATTAAAAGATCTGTTTCCTTATTGCTCAGCATTTCTTGATGCAAATGATTGGATCTAGGGAACAGGGCTCAAAGATGCCATCTGGACAGATGGTTAAAATTTGAACTAATTATTAGAGTTGAACTAGGATTTTTGGAGTAAACCAGGTATTCAAAAGCAGAGCCTTTTAGAAGGATGTGATAGTTTTAATAAAACTATTGCTAGGATATTTTGTGGGTTCAAACAAAACTTCCAGCTGATGAGACATACTCATTCACAAGTAACTGAAAGAGAGAAGCTTGCTGAGGTACAGAAGAGCAAGTTGGACTAAGGATTTATTTACCTTTTGTCCCACATTTCGGGAAAAGTTCTCCTGAATATCACCCACAAAATGTTCTGAAGCAGGGAATCCCTCAGCCTCTCCTGTGGGAACTGTCCTACCTTAATTATTTACATAAACAGGGAGATAACACATTTCAGCAGGACAAAAGAGAGGCCTAAATCAGAATTATTGTCCGTGTTTTAGAAGCTCATTTTGAAGTTATAGAATTTTCAGAAGTTTCTAGGGAGAGAAAATTATTTTGGAGAACTGGTGATCTTGTTCTTGTACTAAAGTGGCCTTGGAAAAAATAACTGGAGGTAACAAAGTGAGCTGGGCCTATTCTTTGTTGACGAAGGAGGGGAAGAGAGTCTTCTAAGCATTTGACGTGGCTGATGTCAGCCTTGGAAAATTCTTTAGCACCCTAGATGAGGCTGGCTCCTAGAAGGCAAGGATTCTGGACCCTGTCACAATCAAATACTTTTCAGCCAGAATCCTAGAGCTGCAGCACTGCAATACTCAACCTGGGATGTAAATAGCTTCCAGTCTCCTTAAGTCACGAGGACTCTCTCAAATCAGCCTAAAAGGATGGTGTCCAACAGGAAATGCCCTGAAGATTAACAGATGGAGTCTGCACAGTGGATCCTGATGGTTACCGAGGGCTGTAGCAGGCATCTAGCATACCCACAATTGATGTTGACACCACAGGGATATTATTAAACCTGCATGCCAGATGGAAATACTTGGTAAAGCCACACATCTGAATCTCCTTGAGAGGCAGGGGATGATCTTGGTGCAATCAAGTTTGCTTGCAGGTGGATCACTGGGTCTAGAATGGGTGCTAGGGCTTATTTACCCTTTCCTTGGTATTATTAGTTGAGATCTGTCCTATTGACAATAGCAGAGAGAGGCACTGTCATTGCATGTCAGTGTGATAGCAGGAAATCCGCATCTCTTGTGACTGCAGTGCACCAGAAGATACCTTTGTTATTGGCTGTACAGCTCTGTCTGGTGTATTCTTTCCTGATGGTATGGCTGTCCCAGTTGCCCTTTGTCAATGTGGTTGGAGTTTTGCTAGAACAGGGGGATTGTGTTTTACTTGTGGAGGGTGTGGAGCTGTGCTGAAGTGGCAGGAGATGGTAGTCAGTACCTATTTTCTCTCTGAATATTCACCCATCCTTTTTCAGCCACAGCAAAACTGACAGCATATAACAAACCTCAGAATCCTGCTTTCTTCAGAGAAGCTTGATTCTCAGCAGATTTTCTGAAATAAGGCAGGTTTGCTGAATCAAGGATCAAATGAGGGCAGTTTTTTAATCATCAGTGAACAATTCAAGACTAAAGCTTTTCAGGTCCATCCCCAGGCGCATGTGACTTCTTATCATCAAGTTATTAAAATCTAGGAAGCTCTCCTTAGCCTGAAAGCTATCACGGAGAAAGGATTAAACACCAGAGAAAGGAGCTTCAGGTGGCATTTGAGTCACAGTCAAAAGCAGCAGAAGTTTTTATAAACCAATCCTTAGCAAATCCTAAGTAGGCAAATAATGCTGACGTCTTCCTTAGTCAACAACTGCTTTTCAGTTGCCTCTGTTGCAGAGGAGGTAGGTGTTTTGTTGAGTGAAAACCTACGTGCAATTCTGTTAATGGCAGGGGAGACGATGCTCCCAACAGACATCAAAGACAGAAGGAAATGAAGAAACAAACAAATGAACAGGCACAGGACATGAAAGAACATTAGTAAAGCTTTATTTCCTGGTGCCTGAGCCAGTCCTCAGTGAAGCTGATAGAAAGACTGGCTTAGTGCAGCAGCCTTTGAATGTTGTTAGCTCCATGGAGAACAGGCTGTGTTTGTTTTCTGGTTTCTAGCTGCCACATATGTTTAAAAGAAGCTTATTTATTAAGATGCCCTGCACCCATAAATTTATCCTCATGGTTTCAGATGGATGTAGTTTTACCTCTTGTTTCTGCCTGTATGCATGCACAATTTTGACTGCATGTAGTTAATAAACTGCTGTATTGCATTCCTGATATGGTGTCTCTGCAGTGGTAAAATGACGTTTTTAGGTGTAGGTTGCGTATAAGTTGAAATTTATGAAGTCTTTGGGAATTCCTTAGAATGAAGGCTTCTATAAAAATATAATTTTTTCCCCACTGTTAACCTCTCTAGCCTTGCTATCCTGAATAGTCCAACAAAAATTATTACTGGGATAATTTTTTATATGCACTTTTCAGCTCTCAGTCCATCTTCTTTCCCCATATCTACTTGTGCAGGAGAATAATATGAGTTGGCAGGCAATTTGAAACAGAAATCAACCCCCCCTAAATGGCAAGTTTTTAGCACATCATTTCAATTTTTTGTAAAAGGGCTGATTTTGTCTGCAGCTATTTTAGGTTTTAACTATAATGTGATCTATATAGCAAAAAAAAAAAAAAAAAAGATTATAAGTGAAGATATTTTTAGAGGAAATTTAACAGAAGAAAAATAACTTGAGCTCTCTGGGGCTGGTGTAAATGTGGTGTGTTTATCCATCTATTTTATTTTATCTGCTTTTTGCATCTGTCTTACCAAACTGAAACCCCTGTTTCCTTATCTGTTATAAATGAGCATAATATCTTGGAGCTAAGTTAGTTCACACTGTCTGGGGAGTTCATTCCTGGTCACACCCTCATGGAGCCTTTGAGTCTGTGTGTGTGCAAATGCCTGGGAACAGTGCCTCCTTTCCACAAATGAAGATGGCAAAAAATATCCCTGTCCTTTTCACCACTGCCTGATGCTAAATGAAAAGTGTGACGAGTGTAATGAACTGTTTGACTATGTTGATAGGCTTTGAGACTGGAACCTTTTGCTTAGGAGTTGTGCCAATGCTGCCAGACAGAAGGTCTTTCCCCATTCCTACGAGTTCTTGTATTCTCCCTTCTCATTGTATCTCCATCTGCAGCAATCTGCTCCTCACTAATGTTAGGAAACAAGGCTTGAGACTGAAACACAAGATTTTTCTAGTTAGCTATGCAGGAAAAATAGACACTCTGAATGTCTTCTCCTCTATGCATATGGGTTGGCCTGGTCATACTCAGCATGTCCATAACACTTGAAAGGACAACCTTGTTAAGCAACAGCTGTTCTCAGCCACTGGTCTTGAAACAGCATCTGCTAGGAGAAGGCAATTCCTCTTCATGCCATCATGATAATAGGAATAAATTGCAGTTGTTCATTCATTTGGTGGGATATTCTTTATTTTAAATGCCATTAATAAGCCCAGACTTAATTATACTCAATTTTCCCCAAATGGTCATCCATTATGAGGCCACTTGCTACCTACCCTATCATCCCGCAGCTGTTGGCTGTGCTTATAAGTGCTCCTTACAAAGACCTTCATGCTGAGAGGGCATTGCCATGCTCCAGTGTTGGTACATACTCATCAGTGATGCCACTCAGAATTCAACTCTGAATGTGGTTCAACAAGGTGTTACATTTGCACTGGTGGCTGGGCCAGCGAAGCTGGAACAGTCCTGTGAGTGCTGAGGTGCCATGAGCCATCTGTCTCATTTGACCCAGAGCTGCCTACCCCACCATCTCTGCATGCAGACTGCTGCAGAAAGGCAACTCTGCCCTTCTGCCACACATCCACAGAGGTGACTGACACATTTCCAACTAGCATCATAAGGGGAGCAAAACCATGGGTATTAGTCCCTTCGTTCAATGCTTTCCTTTTTCCCTCACTCCTGGCTAGTCTCAGACAGACAGTGCAGGTGCTACCTCTACTTTACAACACCCACAATCCTGGAGAAGGCCCATAGGAGTTGCAGTGTCTTGCCCCTTGCAGAACAAAAAAGGATTGCATAGGAGAATGGGGGCATTTCAGGCAGTTGCTTAAAATCATTTAGAATTCCTTTGACTTGGCTGCTACCTTCCTGCCTTTGACTCAGGTTCCTACCTCCCAGAACACAGCCTCATTACTGAGCTCATTTATCCTCATCTACAGTTTCTCAGCTATACCCTTTCCTCTGTAAGTCACAGGCCATTCCTGGCTCTGCTGAACGTGTGCTGCATGCAGCTTCACAGCCCAGTGGCACTTCATCTATTCTGTTGATCCCCACAGGCTAGTTAAATTCCCCAGAGTAGAAACTGCAATTTTTACACAGTAAGTATACTATAAATCTGTTTCAAGCAATTGATCCCAGCATGCCAACTCCACCAAGGTGAGACTGTACCTTCAGGTATGTTGTGAAGGTGGTTACGTCCATTCTCTTTCAGAAATGTTATTTTCAGTGTACACACTATGTGCAGCAGCTGATCAGGGGTGCAGAGCTATAGGGATGTTCCTTGATGCACTCAAACTCCCTTAGCTCTGCCAGCACTGGGTAATTATGCTACCAGGTTAGTTTTTGTGAGGTGGCAAAAAAGATGTCCCTTTGCATTGGGTCACTGTTTTATTCTGGATATGTCAAAGAACTACATAGATTGAATTGCCATTTTCTCTTTCTATGGATGTGTTTTGGCTTCTCTTGCCTGGGCAGATGTGCTGGTTTGTATCTAATGGCCTTATTCTGAAATTCTGATAAACATAATCTATGCTGTATTATGTAGGCCTTGTAGGAACCATCTTATACAAATACTGTAATGATTCCCCTTGAGCTCTATGGCCTTTGCTGTTAAATTGCTCTGAGGTGTGTGTTAGACTCCTCAGGTGCCAATAAAAACCCTCTGCATTCTCTAAGAAACACCGAGGGAAATACTATACAGTAGCTCAAATCATACATGTCCCATGTGGATGCCACCTCATCTTTAGCAAGGCTGCTAAGTGGAAGAGGCAGTGGGTGGTTCAGCAGATGTTCAGTGCTGAACTCTCCAAGCCTCAGTTTGAAGATAAGAATTGAAGTAATTAGCTTGTATTGTTTGAGGAATGTTATGTTGTCTCTGCTCATCTTGATTTTCATGGATTGGTGCCTCTGGGAGGGCTCACTTAAAAAAAATATCTTCAGTGCCTTGAGTTATACTTCTGTGCATGGCTTGAATTGCCCCAATTGCATCATCCAGCACAACACAGAACCTATTACATTTGAGAGCCTTCTCTTAGGATCGACAAGTGATCAGCCCTTGTCTTCTTTTTGAAAGGGGCTCAGCCTGTTGGACTATCTCAGATAATGTCTGGCATATGCCCATAGAACCAAAGCCTTCTTAAAACGCAGCACATCTATAACATTGTCTTCTAGAAGGCAGGAGACTCAGCATCTTCCATTGTTGGATGGCATTTCAGCCCATGTTTCCCAGCTGCCTGGCTGCTCCCCTGCCCACCACAAAGCTTTACAGGGAAGTGTTGAAGCTTTGCCCAGCAGGGACATGTAGCTCCTAGGACACTTAGGGGAGGGGAGAAGGTGCAGGGCAGTTTGTACATTCTAACCAGTGACTGTTTAGTGCAAAATGATACAGCTTAAGATGCTGGGAAGATATTTTTGTATCCCAAATTAGTTGTTTCTTGATGAGTTGAAATCCTGGTGTGGATTTGACAGTTGCCTAGAAAAAGCACCCAAACTGTCAGGTCCCATTTCTCCTGCCCATTTGGCTTTAGCCATGGATGGCTGAACGGCTGTTTCCACTTGACTCTGCAGGTGCCGGCCGGGTCATTCAGAGTTCTTACTCAGAGTCCCCAGAGGAAGCTGCAGCTATGGGAGATTTGGCTTTCTGTCAGCAGGTGCCGCTCAGTGGAAGCTGCAAGTATGTGCAGCCTTCGCCCAAGTGCCTGAAGCGAGAACTGGTCTCAGGCAATCAGAAGTTGTGCTTGCTGCAATTTCTGACCTGTAACAGTTTATTATTTATTTACATCTCCTGTCAGAGTTAGCACATGACCTAGCACAGAAAAATTCATCTCCTTCAAAAGAGAAAACCCCACTTGTTTGGTAAGGAAGCAAAAGAACCCCATGTGAAATCTTGAACTCTAAAACCATCTGAAAAAGGGTTCTGCTGATGGAAGCAATGGGTGGTAACATCATTCAGTGAGTTTATCGTTGCAGTGAGTGGTTTTCAGTGGAGAATTTCTCTTAAGAGCTGCAGTATATGGATTTTTCTGTGACTTCATATGCAGTTGGAAAACACCCACTTCATCTTGCTTGTGCTGTTTTATTTAAACTCAATTGGCTTAATCCCAGGGCAGCCAGGTTTATTTGATGTTTCTCCATTAGCTAAGCACTGCTGGATGCTCCAGCACAATATGCTTTATGGCAAGGAGTAAAAAACACGGAAGCAGACTGTAGTGTTGGTAGCATTCCCTGCCATTGCTCTTTTGCTCCTATTGAACATTGTGTTCTGCTGTGGAATAGTAACGAGGCTATATGGACAAGAGGTGACATGACAAGCAAGACTGAGGTAAGGGAAACCTTCATCATTATCCTTGAGCTTCACAAACTGCTCTTTGTAGCTTGATGGCCTGATGCCCACACATCTTCATTCTTTTTCTGGCTCTTCCTTGCCTTATTGATTCATTCTGGGTGAAGAAGCTCCTATAAAAAAAAGGCAAACATCTCAGCATTGCTTCCACATTGGGAAATGCTATTTCAGTTGCTAGGGGATCTGCTTAGAAAATAGACCCAACTCTTAAAAACATTTCCATTTCAGGCCATCTTACTGTATGCTGTTCTGTTGTTTCAGCTAATTTTCCAAAGAATCATACCCTGGTTTAGTTGTTCTATTAATATCTGGGAGGAAGACTTTATTAAAACTTTAAACTGCTTGAGAACTAAACTCACATGCATGCATATGTCACAAGGAGCCTAAACTGAGTCATCTTCTGTACCGGCAATATGTTGCCTAAATTCCTGAAGAGGAAGAAAGAGGAATGCTACAAAATCTGAGGGAAATTGTAGTGCAATTTGTGACTTTGTCTCAGGTCAAAGTAGTGTAGTGTAGGTCAAAATGTTTGAGTAGAACACATGGAATACAGTTTTAAACTTCAACAGCATTCTTGGGAAAATTATCTGATATGTCTGGTGAGAAAATCCAAATGGATCAGCAAATTTTCTATGAATGAGTCTTAAGCATATGTGGAGAGGTTATCCACTTATAGACTCAGACAACAGCTCTAGCAATGGAAACCAGGGAATCTGGATGGAGATAAAAAGTTGTTAACAAAGTAATTGTCCCCAGATTAAAAATTTCAAAAATACAGATTCATATAGCTGTGTCTAAGGTTAAGTGGAATACAGCATTGGTAAGAACTGAAATAAAAGTCCTTGGAGTGTATTAGGTGAAGAACAGTCTATGCTTGCAAGTAATTTTAGCAGCTAAATGGCTCTGCTCATTCTCTGATACCTAATGATTCTGTCTCCAATTTCACACATTGATTTTTAAACAATGCGTGTCAAAATAAAGTGAGTTCCATAGTCAAATTAGCACAGTCACAGGTTTGCTGCCTTCTCCACACCTCATTGGAAACTCCACAGTGCTGGAGCAAGCTAATTCCCTTATGCTCAAGGTGACTGTTGGACTGGGGCTTAGAGCATTCTGCCCAGGCCATATGCATGAAGGACCAGCTGCTCGTCAGCCGTAACAGCTGTAACATGGCACAGCCCGTCCTCTAGAAAATGTTCCATTCTCCCTGAAAACTTCTTGAAACCTCTAAGCCCTCTAAATCCTCTTATTACCTTACCAATAAAAGACTTCTCACCAAATCATCTTAGTGGACTCCAGACAAACACCATTTTAGTTTTTGCAGTACTTAGTATTAAATTAAGTGTAGTTTTAGTCAGAAAGAAGGTGGGAGGAAGAGCAGAGGAATTTAATATTGGCAAAAGGTACAGTATGGACAACCCTGGAACTACTAATTCATGTAAATTGTGGGGCAAAGTCTGCGGGATGGAGTTTCCTCTCTGTCTCTCTTGCTCCATGGGAAACAACACAGGGAGGGAAGGAGAATTCAGGTATTATGACTACTGAACCTGCTACGGACTTTAGGCTCTAGTATACTGGTGTAGGGCCCTACACACAGGCAGTATATTTACTAAAGACAGGCTCTTAAGGCATGCCTGCTGGTCAGTTCCATGTGTGTCTCTTCTGCATCTGGTAAGGGATATAGTAAAATGTAAAGGGAAGCATTCTTTATGTGGTCTCAGCCAGATACAGCTACTAAAATCTGGCACCTGTATGTCTGGGTGGTAAAATGCTACAGAAGAAAGGGTCTGCAGTATGCAGCAAGTTGTTTCATTGCACTGAATTTGATATGACCTTGGAAAACAAACTCTCTGTGCTAGCAGAGAGTAATCCAAATCAGTGCCAGGAGCATCTGTAATGGAACAGGGCTAGTGAGAACCTAGGTTGGGAGTTTTTTGTTGTTTTTTTCCCATATTAGGAAATACCATATGAGGAGAAATTAAAGGGTGGTATAGTAGGATAGGAAAAGGACCCCCAGCTACTGTAATTTGACTGATCCACTGTTGTCAGCCCAAGGAGCAGCAAGAACAGCTTCTCAGGCATCTCCATCTACCTAGCCATACTCAGCTTCTGGGCTCCTCAAGGTCTGGCCAGCAACAGCCTAAATATTTTTCCAAACTTTTTGAGCTACTTGGAAAAGGAATGTCATTATTTTGGTTGAGAAGCCCCAGCAGGCCTATCCTTTTACCCATGGCCTGCCTGGAGAACAGAGTCACCAAGGCCATTGAGGGCCATGAGCTGTCTTTCCTGGTCTCTGTTATGATGCTGACAAGGGCTCTGGCTGGCAGGGGTCCCTGTGCAGGTTGGGCAGTTGTGTGGACATTGGCAATTACAGCTGTTTCTGACTGTAGGAGATGCTCCTTTCTGTTCTGAGCAACAGGTTGAGGTGGTCGTGCAGATGGGGATGACATTGCCTCTACACATGTTTTGGTGCTATTAACCATGCTCCTTTTTGGTTTACTCCACAGATATTATGTGGGAAAGAGATCCCCCGCTGGGTGAACCGCCTGGCCTACTTCAGCTCGTGCATCCCCTTCCTCCAGAGCTGCCTCCCCAAGGAATGGCTGACCCCAGCAGCCCTGCAGAGCCACATCAGCCTTGGCCTCCACAAGGAGGAACAAGGGGACACAATGGATGAGGAGTCCCCGTCCACCTCTGCAGCCCCCTCAGCCTCAGGCACATCGCGAACCTGTAGACATACCCGGGTCTAAACTGCCCAGTTTTCCCCAAATATCCCTGCTCTCTTGCTCTGTTTATTTCTCACACCCTTTTGCACACACTGGTTTCTCTCTTCAACAGACAACACAGGGGAGGGAAGACCCTTTATACTTCAGCCGGTTTTCCAAGGACTGCCACTACATTTGCTTGGCAAAATGACTGTGAGTTCCAACTGCATTCTCTTCCCAGGGCCTTCATGATCCTTGATCTATGGAGAACTGCTGACTCTCTCAGGCATGAGAGCATGTGTATGGGCAGAGTGCACGTACTGTGATCTTCCTTCTCTGGAACTGTTTTATCTTTTTATCTCTCCCTCTACCCATTTAAGCCCAGCAGCCTCTTCGCTGTTTTGGCTGGGTTTTCCCATCCCCTATGACAAATCACCTGCCCACACCCAGTGAAGGAACCAGAGCCAGAACTCAACCTTCTCATCTCTTAGACCAGCAACAAACTCTACTCAGATCCATCCCTTTTGTAATTATCAGGTTTCTAACTCATGTGAAGGACAAATGAAAGGTGCTCCTGTTCTACAACCACCGGTTTTCAGTACTCAAATTTAAGAGCTTGAATGATTGTCCTGCTCTTGAAAATAATAACAAAGAACCTAGAAAATGAATGTTGTCACAGTGGCTTTTCTTTGGGGTCAAAAAGAGGATGGGGCCATGGTGATTAGAGGCAGCTACTAAGCAGATGCAGAGATGACTCTTGACCCTATTGGTGCTTTTTGGCACAGACCCCTCTCAGTTCTCCTAATTCTAGGCAGTGTTCCTGGTTTCCTTTTTTCCCCCAGATTCCCTGGGGAAATCTCTCTCCTAGCTGGAATTTGCTGGCTGTATTTGGGAAAATGGCCTTCCTGAGCACAAGAAAGAGGAGAGTGAATCTGTTTGGAAGGTCAGTATTTCCTGCAGATTTTCCTCCTGCACTCGCAGACATAAAATATGGCTTCAGAGCCATCCTTCCCTGGCCTATTTTCGAGCCAACCCAAGAAGGTAAAAAACAAATGGTGAACCCAAAGAATGTCAACCTGTTCCTTTCTCCTCCCTTTCTGGAGGTGGAAGGGGGAAACTTAGGGCCACATCTGGAAAGCACAGATGACCCTTCCAATGCATGGGCCACCATGGTGCCTTCCGCTGTGTGCGCTATTTCAGTTGAATGAAAAATGGGCACAGCTGGCTCACTGGCCTCTCCAAGCTGGCTCTTGACAATAATCTGGTCCTTGGATGTATTTATGCTAATTCTGACAGCTGATGAGAAAGCACAGGATGAGGAAAGGACAAGTACACTCTTCCAGTCAATCACCTCACTAGGAATTCTAGTCAGAAGGTGTAGGAACGAATCAAAGGGGAAATCCAGGCCCCCTCTCTCCCTTGCAACTTCTCTTGGCTACACAAAGGAGTATGAAAAAGGAACAGGCACTGTGTTGAGAGGGAGTTGCCATTTCAGAAATGCTGTTCTCCACAGCTACTACCAAGTCAGGACTTCCAGCCTGCACCCAGAGAGAACTACAAGCCCTTAAGATGGTGGTTGTTTCCCTTTTTTGGGTCATAAACATGTGCTAAGTCCAACCAGCTGTTTCTTTAGCTCAGGTATACAGGAGAGTGTGCTGTCAGAGCTGAGGGTCTCGGCTATGATGTACATCATGTCTGCATAGACAACGTTTAATGGTTTGTTGTATGTGCATGTCCTGAGTGAAGCAGGAGGCTCTGGAGAGATCTACTAGATGGAAATGTAACTCATAGGACGGCCTCACTCCACTGCCTCCTGAAGTGATGTGTGTTTAGGCAACAAAACCTTTACAATATGCCTCTCATTTTCATCCTCTGTACAAACCGCTGCAAGTTCTGTACTGAACTAAAGTCATGTTCCTTCTTAACCTTGGCTGCCCACAGCCAATGCTGCATCGTGAGTAATTCTGCAGCTTCTGGTAACCAGTCCAATACCAGTCTTGATTAGTCTGGCTTGTCCAGGGATGTTTAATAAGATTTCCATCCTGATCTCCATGCCACTGCCCAGAAACCATGTTACATAATGTACTGTTTCACTCTGTATTCCCCTGCAGTCGTGGTCATTGCAGCCTAAACCATTGCAGCATTGCAAGCTTCATTTGTCTGAAGTTCCCAGGGTTTCTGCCAACAGCCAGCAGCACATTATGTGCAGTGAATTTTAAAGGTCCTTCTCAGGGGGAAAGTGAGAAGAGGCTTTCTCAGAGCTTTTGTCCAGGCCAGGGAAACTGCAGTCAGAAACACCTAGTTCCCGTTGTTGTGACAAAAGCCAGCCAGCCATCATCCTTTTGTTTCTGCTCTGCACTTGACCTCCACATAAAGCACCATGTATACATCCAGGAGATGGGCTTCAGAGGCACATTTCACATACTAGGGCTCCACAGGCACATTTCACACAGAAAACCCTCTCACAGTACTTCACGAAGTAAAAAATGCTTAACTGGCTGTGTAGTAACCTGGACAAGAAAACCACATTTAGCCTACTTGGGGACATAAATATATGCTTGAAGTATTTGGAACAACATTTGGGGCAAGCTGTGAATGTCATAAAACCCCCAGATGTTTGTTTGCCCACTTTTATGTTTGTCTATCTGTTTATCACAGTAGGGGTCACATCAAGGAGGCATCAAACCTCTGCTGTAAATCAAACCCATAATATATTCCAATCTTCAAAACGGTTTCTCCTCACCCTTCTCTGTTCAAGGTTACTGATCAACCAATAATGAAAAGAACAAAGCGACACTGTGGAAATAAAAGATATACTGATGATGGCTTTACCTCTGTAATTTAATAGCATTTTAGATTATTAAACATGAAGACATTTTAAAATCCTAATTTACTGTTCACCTCTGGCACAGTGTGTTTATTTTAGGTGTTTTTATTATCCTTCCAATTATTACAAAATTATTGTTATTATATAATTAGATTATATTTGTATTTAGTTACACATTTGCTTTCTCTTGCTGCTTTCTCTGCATAAGACCACGTGGAAAATTTTAGATATCAACAGCAGCAGTTATCAATGAAAACAAAAGAATACCTTATGAATCTTAACAAGAGCACCCCATAGCAGTGGAACAAACTCTTAACCCTTCTTCTTACAGCCAAGACTTTTGGTGTTCTTATAAAAGTTGGGATGAGAGGGCACCAATTCTGCACATGGGCATCAGCAGCTGTGAGTTATGTCTCTAGCAGTGACCTAATAGTATTCAGGTGGGGCAGTAAGGCTGGAGGTGAGGTTAACCTAACACTGGAATATTAGAGGTACAAACCAAACTGTTTCCAGGGGAAGCATGAGAGGAGGGGAGTAAGTAATAACCTCTTTGCTCAGCATGACTTTATCTATAGTAGCAACTTCCTGAATTTCATGACATTATTCTTACTGATTTCTTTTTGGTCAGTTGCTTTCCTCTTCACAAGTCTGTGATTTGAGGCCTATTTTTCTCAAACTCTTTAGGAGGGACAGTTGTACTTTCAGAGGCCCTGGGTGAGCTGCTTTCCCAGCACTGAGCCTGGACTCTGACGAGTTCATCCCTCAGGCTCAGCCCAGCTCATCCCATCCCCATCAGACCTGTTCTCTTGCTCTCACTGCTCCCAGCTGAGAGCTTTTATCTCTGGAATTCAGACCCATGTTGCCTTTGAGTTACTGAGGTACTCAAGAAGCAGTCATTTCCTGCTATGTTATTTTTTTTATTCTTCAGTTCCGTTTATGCATCTCTAGACAGGTAAGGCTCTCAGAACAAGTTAGTGGACATTGGATTGCAATAATATTAGCTTATCTTCTTATTATATGTGTTTGATTTTCTTCTCATTTTAGTTTGTATATATGTGCTATCTTACTAACATATTCAGAAAACTTTATTAAGTACCCCCACCACTTCCTTGATCAATGGGGAAGACCAAGGGAAGGGATCATCAGTATTCCATTTTCAAATGTTTTTAAATTACTCTTTGAGTTGAGGCAGCAGTGCCTTGTTCCACTTTGTCCCTGCCCTGCTTGCCATCAGCAATGACTTGGAAGGTGAAAAGGCTGTCAAGTGACTCAGAAGTATGTAAAAGAGGACCTGACATTCTCCTATCTCCACTCTGCCATTGCCACAGGCTACCAGAACAGGGCAGAACCTCTGGCTACAGTAATATATAAAAACATCGCAGCCTATGCCTGAAGAATGGGTGCTCTTGTCTGTAGCAGGTCAGCACTCCACCACCATGCATGTGGCTGTAGCTGAGACGTGTTGGGATGGATGACACAGCACACTTAATTCATAGAAGGTATTAAGGACTATTGGCTCTAAATATCAGAATAAGGCTGTCCACTAGCACTGTTGTAGCCAACTTTGTTTTGAAAAGGTTTTTTTGGTTCATTTTGATTGGGACAAAGAATAACAATGCAGAAAAACAGATGATCACGGATGGCAATCTTCTTTCCTTAGGAAAGCAGGCTACAGAATGAAAGATACGGCTCGTGGCTAAGCCTTCTCAACTGCGTTCGTCAACGAGCTGTGAAGGAAAGCGTGAGGGTGGGGGATGTGAGCGTCGGAGCGAAGCGTGTGAAGGAAGAGGCCTGAGCCGCGGCGAATGCCCGGCTGCGCCGCCCGGGCCGCAGCGGAACCAGCGGGGCCGCGCGCGTTGCCGCCGTGGCGGCGGAGCCGCGTCCCGCCGGAAGCGCCGGGGCCGGGCCGGAGGCGGGAGGGCGGCGCCGGGCCCACGGGGCGGGAGCAGGGGATGGAGAAGCTGCGGAGGCTGTGGAGGGGCCGCACGATGACCTTCGGGGTGCCCCTGCTGGTGAGCGGCGCGGCGGGGGCAGCGCGGGCCCGCACAGCGGCGGGCGGAGCTCTGCGGGCAGGCGGAGGCAGAGGCGTGTTCGCGGGTGGGCGCTCTCCGGTCCCACCTCGGCAGGAGCTGTGCGGGGCCGCGGGAGCCGTGTGCCTGCTCTGCCCGGAGCCCTTGGGAGCTCAAGGGATGCTGTTATAAAGCATACACCTAACGATATTCCTAACTGGAAGCTTAGGAAAATGCATTTTGCCGGTGGTTTATTTTGTTTTGTTTTGTTTTTTTCTTTCTGTAAAGCACCACTTGTGTTTATTGTCTTACTTTCTTTAGCTTTTCGATGGGTTTTAAACTGTAGTGGCACTGTTGGTGATAATTTGTACATCTAAATAAGTGGAAAGATTTTGAGTGAAATGAGTTGATGGGTTATAGGTAGCAACTGTGCTCAAAGTGGTGAGTGAAGCATAACTTTTTAGAGTAGTCGAGGTTAGGAAAGATCAATAATGTCGAAAGAATAAAAGAAAATTATAAGACTCTCTTACACACTTTACATCTGTAGATAGTGCACATTAGATTGCACTTCCCTGTCCTAAATACCTGTGTTCATTAGGGGAAAAATAAAAAAACTCAGATGCACTTATGGATAAAAACTCAGGAAGGAAGACAAAAACAGTATCAAAGCCAGCGTAGTTTCTGTTTGTGCAATTCATGTCTCATTATCCACATATACAATTGGTTTGCAAAAAGTAAGCAAATCTCAAAGTGGATAAATAAGGCAAAGGATAATTCCAACACTTTTATAATGCTACTAGAGAAATCAGTGTCATCTTCCTCAAGCATGCCTTGGAAAAATGGAGTGACCCAAAGAAGGACATTGACGCTTGTTAGTTAAAAAAGTTTAAGGCCGTTGTTTTAAAGGGATATTACAGCGGTTCTAGAGTAAGGACTTTCATAGAAGTTATTCATGCAATTGAATACATTGAAGTATCTTTTCTCAAAATATTGATGAAGGCATTCTTAAGAAATGGAAACAGTTAAACCAAACAAACCAACAAAACAGTGTGATAATACCACAACTACACGAATCATTTGCATCAGCAGCTCCACTCCCTGCTGTTGCACACAAACTGTGCCTATAACACCTTTCTTAAAGTGATCAAGCACAGTGTTACAGCTCTTTAGATATCCTGCTGCGTGCATGTATACCTGAGAGGCTGTCCAGAACTGTGCTGCTTTCATGCTCAGACCAAATTTATTTTGGTTTTGGATTTTTCATGTAATTTTTTTTGTGTGCTCTGACAGTATTCTTCAGTTAATTAACATTGTGCTTAGATGTTAAAAGTTGAATATAGTTTTAGCTCACAGTGCTTTTATTTATGTAATTATTTGAGGCTTGTTCTTTTTCTTCCAAAAGCAGGGAAGACCAGACAGTTTAGTATTTTTCAGTTTAATTTTAACTCTGTGGAAGGCCTGAGGAAAATATTATGTGATTAAATAATAGATACTTAGGGGTGGTGACCTAGTGGAGGAAAAAAAATCACCACTGCTTTTAAATAATAAATATATGAGATTAACTGGTGTAGTAAGTGAGGAGATTCAACTGATACACAAGATTCTGATTTTGATAAAACTTTCTACATTATCTTCCTTGTGAGAATTGCATTTCAGAGAAGTATGGTAAAGATACACTTCTTATCATTTATGTTCTCAAAAGGATTAAAAAGATACTATAAAATGTAGTTACCACGTGCTTGTCCAATTAAAAGGTATCTTTGGAGGCAAGGTGGCTCCTGCAGCAATAATGTGGGCTGTAATATTGTGAAAAAACATAAATGTCATTACAAGACTGAGGAACTTGTCAAAAGTAGAGTAAAACATGAAACAGGACTCTTCCAGTGTACTCAGTCCTCAGCTGGAGTAATTTTTCAGCTCTGTGGTGCCATTCTGGAGATGATGAACTGTAAAGTCTAGAGGAAAGCAACATAAAAGGTAAAGCCAACCTTCCACCTTTAAGGAATGCTTGAAGGAATTGACTTAGTTTATTTTAGAAAAGTCTGCAAAGCTCTGTACGTCATACACTGAGTGTGGTGGTTTCTCTTCATCACTTGGGAAAGTACCCCCAAAATAAATGATCATGTGTTAGGAAAATACTGCTCTTTTTTAGGAAAGAGCACTCTGATATGTAACTAGGGTTTTTAAGACGAGCTTGAACAATCATCTGGCAGCAGTGGCATAGGTTGTCTCAGTTCTGCTTCAGTGCTGGAGCCAGGACTTCAGCGTCACGGGCCTTTTGGCCATCCCCAGTGTTTCTGCAGGATTTTCAATATAGGTCATAGCCGGAATTTTTAAGACTGGTTTCTTTGACTTTATACTGCATAATTGCATTCTCTTCCTGTTACGACAGAACTCTTTCCTCCAGACACAATATTATATAGAGAAACACTCTATTATATTTCTTTCCAGGGTTTCATGTCTCCCTGCCTTAAAATTATTCTCCCTTGTGAATACTTCAGAATGTTTCTGTCTTGCTGCCCAAAGGCTTCCCACGGAGTAAGAAAAAGGAAAATTCATGCAATTGTCAGTTACCCAGCTGTCTATGGAACTCTGAAGGCATCTCTGAAGCTGAACAGATTGTGCTAAAAGATCAATTACAACAAAAATGACAGTGGATCTAGGTAAAGAATGAGAAGGAGCCTCCCTTTGCAGTCCTTTAAGTTCTGCTGGATTTGTTAATAATACTGAAACCAAAGGTTTCTGTTAGATTATTACATTTTGTACATAATTTTTTTCTCACTAGACTGATGCGGGCCTATTCTTCAGTACTGCTGAACTTTTCATCAGTACCATATTTGCTTTTTGGCAGAAAAAGAAATCAAATGGCTTTCATATTTTGCCTTTTTATATTGCATATTTGAATGAAAAATCCCTGTGCCAAAATTGCTAAGGCTCCAAGGTTAAAGAGATCCTAATTCAAAGAAAGATGAATGTCTCATTACACACCCCCCTCCACCCCCTGCAAATATATCTTTACAATATTTATTACTTTTTAGTGTAAATTATCTTGATAGTTTTTTATTTGTTCATTTGGTCTTGGGCTGTTAAAATATTTCAGTGGAGAAGGAATTTTCGTCGTTGATCTTTGAACCTCACACTGACAGCAGTAAGTGTGTAAGTCAGTAAGATGTGTAAATCACAGTTTTCAGTCATACTTTCTCAGTAGCTAAAAGTGTTTCTTTGTGAGCACCAACGAAACTGCAGGGGGTAGCACTTAAACCTGCAGGAGACCTTGATTTGTGAAAATTCCTGTAACTTTGTAAACTTTGCAGATACAGTATCTCTGTGTAAGCATGCAGGAGACAGTGATGTAACCTGGTATGGATTGTCTCAACAGCTTGAGTGTGATCAAGTGAGTAGTCCCAAAGCGTTTCTGAAGATGGTAACATCTGTGGAGATGCTGGGATGAACTCCAGCAACCTTACAGGTTTATCTAAAAATTGCTGTTGCAGTAGAGGGCTTTAAGTTACCTCTGTGGTAACTTAAAAGTCTTTGTCACCTATATTGACATCTCTGTTTCCTATTTTGATTATGGGAACTCTTTCCTTATCACATGGAGCATAATGTACAAGTCTTCAGCATATGTGGCTCTATTATAAAAGGAGAGCTTCAGTCTCTGCTGCTTTGTATTCCACAACCAACTCTACCTGACCAAAAGGGATGTGTCTGTCAATGTCATATTGCTGCAGTGATGTTTCTGTAAGATCCTGAGAGAGCAAGGCTCCTTGGTCTTGCAGCTGGTGCATCCAGCATCAGACCTTCCTTATGGGACACTGAACATGTAAGGTCACTTCTCTGGTACACTTGGAATGTTTGAAGGCTGCTGGAAGTTTTTTTTCTGGCAGGTTTAAATAATGGCTCTATATCATTAAGGAAACAAGTTTGGATTTCAAAATTGCAAAGTAGTAACAAATGTAGAACACATGTAAAAAACCCCCGTATTGTTTCATATGCTCACACCACTTTCCAAGACTCACCTCTGTGGTTGTGTTTCCATCTGATTCAAGGCAAGGATTTTTCTAACTCTTTAAGCTGCAAAATGGATGTATAGATGCAGTTCCAGTTCTGTCAGTATGTTACAGGGGAAAAATTATGTTCTGAGTATCTGAAGTGACATTATAGCAGAAAGAAAATAGAGTTTATGGTTCATTTGATGATTTTTATTGCACTCCTAATGTAAGTATATTGCGCTGTGTATCTAGTAATGCAGGTTTTCAGATTTACACTATATTGCAACATTCTCCATATCTACTGCTCTAGATTTTGACTTCCTTTCATTTTTCTGGAGTTTTGTGGGTTTTTTCCCCCCTCATCCTGTAATGACTGCTTTTACACGTACTTTGCTTCTCCTGGATCTTGTCTTTGGTGTTTTACATGGCATGCCTAGTGTTGCCAAAGGAGAAGGTACAAGTAGCTTGGAGTAGTGCAAGATTTTTCTATTAATAAATACGCTCCTAAAATCTATTTCCACCAGTGATCATTACCACAGGCTGTACTACAATGCCATCTATGCTGCTGCCTTGAACAGTGCAAGTTTACTTTGATAAACATTTCATCAGGGGGCACCAAGAATGTGTGTCATGTACAGGACAAGAAAAAAGGTCAGATTAGAACAAGGCCCTAACAATGCTGCAGCAATGTGGTCAGTGCTTCCAGGCACCATTAGAGAAGGTCAGTGGCATCTCAGGCTCTCATTAATGAGCCAGTTGTTTTGACAAACAAAACCAAAACAACTTTTCCAGACATCAGGACATGAAATTACATGTCCATGGCTTAGTTTTGTTCACCGGTGTGAAGTCAGGGTCACCTGGGAGCAAGGACTGATGCCCAGAAATGTTTTGCAGATATATAAAATGATATTTTGTTATCCTGTGAGTTACTTAAAGTGAAAGTTTACAGGATTAATGGGTTAAATTTTCATAGATTTCTTTAAATTCAACATTTCTAGTTCATTTCATAAAAAACTGCTGAATTTGGAGTCCTGGGGTATGCTAAATACAAGGCACGCTTTTCCCCACAGATTCTGGAGGACCTGCCTGTAAAAAAAGGCTATGAACACTGGAAATATGGAAAATTTTTCTTGGGAGTAATCACGATTCTGAGATCTTATTGTTGCTATCAGTGTCTATGAGTAGAAACTGTTATTATATTATCTTCTGATACTGTTTGAAGAAGGATTACTGCAATCAGCATTTTTCACTTTTAGATATGTCAGTGTTATTGCTAACGTCTTTCACATTATTGCCTTGAACAATTCATAATACTGAATTGCAGGATTTTTATTAGTATCTATTACTTCATGTAACTTTACAATAAAATTTGACATATGCAGAACAGTTGATTTAGATGTTAATACATTTTTGAGAGATGAATAGAAGTTAACTTTCACCCGTGAGAAGATAATTCTGACTTCTAATATTTGTAGATAAATTGTGATTGCCTGTAAAAGTCACAAGTATTACATTTGCAGCCTAGAAGAGCAATAAATACAAAACTGTTTTTAGAATTTAAAAGTTGTTGCTCCCAATCAGTGAATAACAGAGTGCTGTTTTTATGCTTCAGTAGCCTGTATTATACATGTTGGGTCCCTAGGCCTATGATGAGATACGTCTTTGGCTCCTGCTGTGCTTCTGCTCTGCATCTCCTGTTCATCTGTGTGTGTTTGAATCCACAGTGTGGAGCTGTTCCAGACAAAACCACCCCTGGAACTGCTTGTGCTGGTGTGGAAGCCAGAGTGTTCAGGCTGAATGGGCTTCTGTGGACTCCAGTTTGTGCAGTCTGAATTAGCTGACTTCCATCTTTCAGTTGACTGTTAGGTCTTAAAACTTCTGAGTTTTCCTTTCGAATCAATGCCTTAAATTTTTTGTTCTTAATCTTCGAGAACAGTTTTCCAGATACGCGAGACAAAGAAATAGGCACTCTTTAATGTTTCAGATTTCCCCTCTGTTTCATTTCAACACATAAAGAGTGTATTTGCATTGTTTAATGCTGTTAGAATGGACTAATCTGGCACTTGGGGGAACTGAGGTTCTCTGTGGAGCCTCAGAACAGAAAGATAAGTACAAACTTGCCTGTTTTCACTCTGTGTGTTTAGTCCTGCTCTAGGCCTCCAACTTCTTCAAGGGATTGTGATGGTAAAAGTATAAGATTCATGTTTATTCTACAGAACATTTAATCTTCATTCCCTGTTCAGGATTAGCAAGAGGGAAATAACACTTATTGTAGTTTCTTTTTATGTTCTTTCATGCAGGTTTCAGTTTATTGTGGTTTTGAGCAATAAACACATCAGAAGGACACCAGCTTGCCACAAGATGTAAACACTGTCTCATTGTAGTTTACCTTGGATAGATTTGAATCTGTGAGTAGTGGAAATTATAATTTTAATAAGGAATTGCAATTTTGGTTTTTAGAAGCTTATGGAGAAAATGAAGGTGGTGTTCAGAAACTGCAGCTTAACCACCATAGCAGACTTGGATTTTGAAGAGCTGCAGCTGCAGAGTGAAATTCCCTTGCTGTCTGACCAGCCCAAGCAATGTGTGTAATGCAAAATGACAATGCTGTGGCTGAAAATGCCCTTTTTTGCTCATGCTCACATTGAGGAACATATGGTTTTCTATCTCTTCTGTATTATTCTTAGATTGGTTTCTGTTACATGCATTTTCTTTGGTTTAAAACATATCATGAACTGGACATTTTAACAAACAAAGGTTTTGTTTTCTCATAGACATTGAATAGTAAGATTGAAAGGTTATGGACAGGATTTTTTTTTGTTCTCTGGCCTGTAGCTATTCATATTTGCAATCTTTAAAATCATTGCTTTGAACATGCTCTTACACTGAACCAATTAACCTGATACCTTGGGCCAAGTTTAATATTCTGCACATGTTCTACATGCTGTGCAAACTACACTCTGCTTATCAGTCAGTTACAATTGGCTCCAGTTTATACCAGCTGCTCTTCCTGAATGCCAGCATGGTATCCATGTGGTCATCTACTGCTATATGTCATCCATTTTTGAATGTAATGCAGTTCAGCCTTCTACAATGTGTGATTCTAGCATATTCATTAAGTCAGACCATTCGCTTCCTTGATGTGCCTTTGAATGAAATAACTCCTGATGGATGCATGGGTTTGGTTTCTGTTTTCCCCCAAAGGAGACCTCTGGTGCAAACTGAGTTATTTCCATTTTTTGCAGACAAGAAGTAAAGGTAGGCTCTCTTTTGCTTCCATTGAAGGTGAAGAGAGGATTTAGTAAGTTTCTGAGAAGACTTTGCGCTGTTTTTCTCTCTTCTCCACAGTTTCAGCGTTAGAGCCAAGTGCAGGAATGGCTGTAGGAAATAAACTTCTCAGAGTTAGAGCTGGCAGAGGGGGGCGCTTCAGGTTAAGATGACTTGCTTGGTCTTTTCTGGGACTGGCAATTTGCCCTGCTACTTTTATTTAGAGAAAAGAAAAGAGATTTCAGTCTTCTGGACTGCCAAATTGCCATCTTTCACCAGTCGTGCACTGCACATCTGACAGTTTTTTAAAAAAGAAACCCCAAAACTCTCTTTGCTGTGATCACTGCAAACTGAACTAAAATAATTCACTACTGCTCTAGTTTTGAAGCTCATGATGAATAGCTGGAGAGTTCTGCAGCAGCAGTCTTGAAGAAGAGGTTAGAAAATTACCATGTTCCTTCTTTGTATATGTATCATAACATCATCTACCACCACATGATCTGTGTTGCCAGCACTAAACATTGTGATTTGGTTAATTTAGGGATTTGTGGCTTTGTAATAATCTCTTTCACAACTGCTACTGTAGTAGGAATGGCTTTCTCTAACAACAGGGATGCCTTATAATATGGCAAATTGCTGGTGCTGCCAGAGAAACAGTTTCTTATTCTTTTGTTAACCCAATGAAGTGAAGTTGGCTGCTTTAAATTATGTGGGAAGCTAAAAAAGGGATCTGCTGCAAGTTCTGCTGTTACGAGCACTCAGTGACCACCCACTCTAGTTGGTGACAAATACAAGTATTTCCCATCCTAGGATGCAGTTCAAGGGATCAGTCTGATGCCATCTATAACTGATTGCATAACATACTTCCCAATGGAGATGTGAACAAATAGAATTTTAAAAATAATGTTATTAAAGAGAATTTTATGTCATTTTTTTACATAAAATGTTTATTGAGGTTGCTGAGTGTATGTGACAGATGGTGCTCTTATGTCACATCCTATCTTTCATTTTGTTTTGGAACATGCAAGTCTTCCATGCATGCATAATTGCATTACAACATTGTAGGGATTTTTTTGTGTACTCACTGAAATACAAAGGAATAATCCAATGTGGGATCTTTAATGGGGGTTGTGCTAGCAGTGCTGTTAAGCTGTTTGCTTTGGTGTTAAGTGCTGGCTAACTAGTATGGTTAATGATTTTTGCCTCCCTAAGTTAAACTTCTGGTGTAAAGGAAGAAATGAGAAGTTACTATCATTTCATCAATCTGCTGAGAGCATTCAAGTAACTAGATAGATGATGTTCACTACATAATGTTTTTTTCTCTGCATTGTGAAGCAAATAAAATGAATAGTTCTCTCACAATAAAAGAATGCAGGCATATATGAACTTTCCAGCTTGAGTATCCTTCAAATGCCAGTGCCTTAATATTTCATCATGTACATTAAGTATCTGTATGATTCTAAAATTGTAATGAAAAAAAATATTTTAATTTTTAGTATATGTGACATATACTAAAAATAACTAACTTTTCCCCCTTCAGTTAACAGGAGAGTGAACTTGATCCTGACTTCATTAGAATGTTGCCAACCTAACTTATATTTATTTGGCATCCTGAATAACTTCTACTGTCTCTTTATGCCTAGACTAGTGGATGGAACATACTGGACTTCACTGTTGCTTTTGGGTTACACTGGACAAATTTGTCCATTGTAGTGCTTTTTTAACTGAAGAGCATTTTGCAAGGAGTGTAGAGATTATCTCTGTTTTACAGCTTTGGGAACTAGAAAAGTATGTGAGACATACAGACTGTGCAAAGCCAACAAGCCGATAATGGTGCTGGAAATTTTGAGTCTTACCCTGCTGCTAATTATTTTGACTGGTGACTCTTGCTGGTTCACTGTTGTCTGTAAATACAGCTAACTGAAATTAAGGTAGTGAGAACATCTTCCCTCGTAATGCAGCAGAAGACAAAGGAAACAGTTAAAGCCAAGACTAGTATTTCTACTCAATGCACTGTCAGTCACGGAGTCCTGTGCTACCTTTAATGGTATTATAGTTGCATAAATTCATTTATACCTTCTTTTATTGGCTTTTGAACACAGTTTTCAAAAAGGTAATTGACTGAATAGCTGTCCATTGCTGCTCTGGCTTGTGTAGATGAATGCAATTCATGCTCAGGGCTGTCAGCTGACTATATTGACATGCTGTTGGTTGATTAAATAAGTGCTGAATATGACTGATTCTGGTCTGGTTTTGAAATGAATTCAGACATCATGTTTTGTTCTTTAGAACATTGGTAAAGTGGACTTGTAAACATATTATTTATATTCTTTGTGTGTATTCTGTACTTCGCAAAATTATTTAATCTTAGTCCTAACCTTCCAGCATTACACTGTGTAATATTTCAGCAGCATTTGTATTTTCTTACAGCATCAATGTGCTTTGTCTCTGATGGAGCTTAACTGATGTTTCATGGTAAGATAAGTCAGCCATTTCAGTATTGTAAATGTAAAGGCAACTGTACTGGTAATGCCTGCTAAGCCAAATGTGCCAGTTTGCCAGGCTTGTTATGCTGTTCCTGCTGTATGAAGAGCAAAAGTACATCACAAACCAAGTGGGTTTTTTCCCCTTGGTAGTACCAAGGTATTGTGAGTAAAACTGCAGTGTCAGGCCCAAACCTGAATTCCAAACCAGGAAATGAGAGGGGTGTGTGTGTATCAACTTCTTTACTGTGTGTAGCTGCAAATGTAAAGTGCACCGTGTCTTGGATGGTTACTGTCAAACATGTGATAGGATGTGATAAGACAAAATTAGTAGCACGTGACTTAATTCATGCAACAACCTTCAACTTGATTTTCCTTTGTTGCAGTGCACATTACAGAGTTTTAAAGCTAAAGAATGTACTATTTCTTTTTCAGCTTGCAGCATGACTTTGTAAGCCAAAGTCTTCCAGTTGTTCATATTGCATCTCCTAACAGGATATACTCCATGCAAGTTGATTGTTGGGCAAATTAATTTTTAATTGATGTCACAAGTAATTGCTGCTTTCTGCCTGGTTTAACAACTGAACTTTTTCTAGTGCAGTTGCTTTTGCCCTGCCGTAGATATTCTTTGACAACATACTAATATGAAAAAAAGGCAATAAACTCTGGTTTGTAACATCCATAAACTTGTCTATAGCATCTCAGATTTGTGTTTATTAGGACTTAAAGTTTAGTAACACAGTGGCTGTTAATTAACATAATACTTGTTAGGAATTAAAGAAGATCAGCTAATGAAAATTAATGCTGAGGCATCAACCATGTTAAAATTCAATTACAGTCTGATCGTTGAGATTTTCAGCATTATGTGCTACCATATCTTCATCTGAAAAATCTTCTGATTTGATTGAATAAATCTTGACTAATGTTCAGGTTCTTTTTAACCATTTTGAACACTTTATGTTCTGCTTTCTGTTATTTTTTCTTACCAAAATACTGATACAAGGAAGACTTTTCTTTCCTCTTTTTTTTTCTACTGAGTATTTTGATGATTCAATATCTGCATTAATCCCTTGAAATGGTTATGGCACAAGTATGAGGCCATCCAGTTTTTGGTCATTCATATTTCTAGTCGCTGGACTTGGTACCATATGATGATTTTCTGATTGGCTTTTTGAAATCAGTGGTATGTGGCCTTGCAACTGGGTGTTCATATTGCAAAATTTGTGTCTATTTGTTTCTAATTATCAGCTAGATTTTAAGGCTTATTGAAAGGGCCAGAAAGAGGCTCTGAAACTTTTAACTCCTGGCTATTAGTGAAGGGTTTCTTCTTCTTTGGACAGAGTACATCAGTTCTGGGGTACCAGTCTGTACCTTACCACCATCTAAGTGTGTGTGGAGAGAGTGTTCACATGGCTGTGAGTAGTTTTACCTGCCTGGTGGGAAATTATGCAGTCCTGCAACTTTGAGAATGAATAACTGTAGAAGGCGGGGTTTTGTTTCTAATTTCTAATTCTTTGTGGCCACAGTGACATGAACTTCTACTTTTTGGAAAGAACACACACTTTGACTACCTGTGCAGCATAATTATAACAATTCTTGGACACAGGCCATTGCTGCAAACCTAATATGTAGTAAGAAATCAGGCAGCA
This sequence comes from Corvus kubaryi, assembly GCF_017639235.1. Taxonomy (NCBI): domain Eukaryota; kingdom Metazoa; phylum Chordata; class Aves; order Passeriformes; family Corvidae; genus Corvus; species Corvus kubaryi. Next base: position 2,809,094 of record NW_024582054.1, read on the forward strand.
GTGTGTAGAAAACAGCAGTTCAGCAACAGCCTGTAATGAAGGGCTGTAAAAGCAAAGTTGCATGATGAAAGAGGGTGGTGGTGGTGGGTTTTGTTTGGGTTGGTTTTTTTTTTTACCTTCACTCAGGTCCTTAGAGCTTCCTCATGCTTCCACCTTCCTTAGATGTGCATCTCTAGATGTGACGCTTTTTGGCATCCTGTGCATCTGCATTAACAGAGAACAGCAGACACTCTGTCAGGTCAGAGCAGTAGCAAGGGACCTGACTTACACAAAGTAGCTAGATTTCTAAGCTAATTTTCAAGTATCTTTTTTTAAACAATACTTGATCTTTGGATAGTCTGTCCATTTCTAATGGTAAAAATACATACACAGTTTTGTGATATCAGTCTGTTATAAGAAAGAATAATATAATGATTTCTTATGTGGATATGAAGCCCCCCCATTTCTCCATTTATAATTCTTGAGCTTCACAGGCATAGAGGAAATTGCAGGATAACTACGGAGTAATAAAAGGGTAGGTGTGCTGGATATAATTTCTTAGCCTGGGTGATAATATATTATTGAACTATAGCTACACTCACCGTCTGTTCAGAAGCTTAATTAGATCTGTTACCCACAGACATCAGAGTAAGTCAGTGTGGCATTGTTACTTCCCCATAGAGTTTGAAAATTTATGAGAATAAAACCTGTGGCAGTGAGGTAAAGGTTCTTTTCTGTCATTATGTCAGGAAACCACATGGGGAGGGAAAAGAAGGGGTAAGAGGAGAGGAGAGGAAGTCCCTAGAAAGTCTGAGTCATGTAGCAGCTGTCTTTGTGTGAAGGAGGAAATGTGTGAAATCCAGGCCCAGAGACTGGAAGAAAGCACCCATACTTATCTTCCAGTGTATTATTTTCTTCAGCTCCTGGTGTTTCTGTTGGAAAAATAGTAGAGTCCCTCGGTAAATGAATTGGGTCAGTATGCACGGTATTTATTGTAGGTGTGCAAAGCATTCTTTTCCCTAACACATCTGTTTTCATTTTGTTTTCAGCTCTATCTCATTGGAGGATCTTTTGGACTCCGTGAATTTGCTCAGATAAGATATGATGTTCACAAACTACATGGCAAGGTAGTTTAAATGGTTTTCTTTGCTTTTCATTTCATTATGCCTACATGCTGCTTTCTAAAGAATTGATAGGACAAGCAAACTTGGTGTAGGGGATTTGCCTTTCACTGCTTGGCCCTGAGCTACAGCTGAGTCTCATAGGCAGTAGGCAGAGTAGGTAACAATAAAGGGGCTGACATGATGATGAATCCTTTTACCATCCGTGAAAAAATCAACATAAATAATAGAAACATTTTGTTCCTTTGGTTGATTGTAAGTGGCAATTCTGAATCCTGAGAAAGAAGTGTAGCACATCTAGAAGGAGATTACTACAAGGGTAGTGTGTCCAATTTAGACTAAGAAAACTGATATTTTAAAAGGTTTGGTTTTCAAACAGTATCTGGCAGTGAGTATATAATGTTAGATGGTTTGTGGGGCTCAGCTTTGCATTGACTGAGACAAGCAGATACCTTTGACATTGTGCTACATCCTGTTCTTTAAGCCTTGTGAAAGAAACAGGAGCTAGTCTCTACCCATTGTGTCAGAATATACTGTATGTAAGAAGCTTTTCTTTAAATGACCTGAAACCTTCTGTCCGAGGGAAATAACATGTTTGCTAGTGCTACTTACACCTCCAAGTGTAGCACTTATTCCAAATTGCATATGAAATGATCTGAAGGGAGCGTGTCAGTTCAGCAGAAAGTAATGTTGGCTTGCTTTCCCTAGTTTGGTAATATGCAGCTCTGCTATTGCAATGCAGAGAGACTTTCTGGTCTCAGAGCTGCTGACTTGCAGATTGCACAAAGCTTTTTTAAAGACCACTTTTTATACAAGAAAAATACTGTGCAGGACTCTGGGTGTTGTGGCTTTCTACTGTGGTAACATCTTTGAGATCCTGAGCTGTTGAGTTTGGAGACCCCCTTGTTTTGTCTTAGACACTTGTGGACCATGTAAATTACTTTAATCATTCCTCATTGTTCTCTGTGTTGCACACCTGGCTATGGCCTTCCATGCATCATGTGGCCACTCCTGCTCAGAAGTGTATATGACAGAACCTGTGGACCAGGGAGAGTAATCTTACAATTTTTTTCTCCAGTGCTGTCTTCTGGGTAGCTTTTTTCTATCGTTTCTAGTCTTTTAGGACCACTTGGAGCCTTTTAAGTTTTTCTCCAACCAGATGGGGATCACAACAGGGGCAAGAATTTGCTTGCTGTGTTTCTGTTAGTTCTTTGGTCAGATTCATACTCAGTGTATTGCATTTGACCCCCGTGATCTGCACTGTGACCGCAACCCAGGGAAAAGCAGTGTTAATGGTTATACTAATTCAGATCTATGAGGCTCTTTGTCCCAGCATTTATAATCAAGGGAAGCATCACTGAACTAGTCAGTAGTACACGAGAGCTGTGAGTGGAAGCTACTTCACTGTGGAGTTCTTAAACTCTGGAAAGCTGAAAGAGAACTTCAGAGTTATGCTCTAACCAGTATTACTTAAGTCTGCAGCATCTCTTTTATGTTTTCTTTTTCTTTTCCTTGTGATTTTATTCAGAAGTAGATGACATTTAAGTGAAGAACAGTGCAGTATTGTCTCAGAACTAGCAACACCAACTTTGGGCTTGTTTGTAGACGGGGAAATTAAAGCAATGTGTTCCATTCATTTCTGTTTCTATGTCCATAAAAATAAAGTTGAAAGCCATTCTAATTCACTAAATAAGACAGTCAAGGAGACTAGAATGTATTTTAATGGATAAACAAATCTAGTTTAAAATGTACATGAAACTCAGGAAAAGAAAATTAATATAAGGAATTTAAAAGTGCTGTTAAAACCCTGATGCTTTTCTCATATAACATAGTTTGACTATCGTAAATCCTTATCAGAACAGGGACAGATGGACTAGTGCTCTTTTGGGGGGGTTGGACAGTTACATGCAAAATGCAATGTGCAATAAAAGAAATAAGATTTTTTTTTGTTACAGCTGCTCCTTCAGAATAATGAGAATATTTAATTAAATAACAATTTCAATACAAGGAGCTCAAAAGGCTTTCACAGAATTTAAATGAATTAAGCTTCATAGTCCTACTGTCAGAAAAGGTAGGATTATTTTTTACATTTTACTGCTGAAAAAATGGAGGTTGCACAAATTTAACCTATCTTAAAGCAGGCTAGGATTCATAACACCTGAGTGCCTATCTTTTTTGATTATATTTTAAGGATGTGCAAACTCTAGTATGTCACCTTTTGTAAGCATGATTCCTGAATTTGTTTTCTTGCCAACTCAACTGCTAAAAAGACAGAACTTAATCCTTTTGTGGTAAATCCTCTAATACATTTCAGGTGCCAAACCATGATCCTTTGCATTCAAAAGTACCTGTTCTTTTCCTTTTTCACTCTTAATTTCACACTGTGCTTAGAGGGAAACCACATTAACTGCTCAATGGACAGTGGTATTCAAAGGCAGCGCTACAGTAGAACTGCAGCTATGTAGTCTGTGTTTCAGTGACTGAGGGGCTAGCTGCCACTTTGGATTCTTGTGGCTTAATGAAAAAAGCTGCATTAGTAATAATGACTATGTTATTGATGTCAAACTGAGTTTTGAAGAACATTCCCTGATAAAGGAATTAAAATTCAAGAGAAAATGGTGGTTTGGACCTTTGAGGGAGTATGATTTGGTTGCGATGCGTTGGGCTGGGGCTAGCGTTAGGGTTGGGAGAGGGAGCCTAGAGCTGTAGATGGAGTGGGGCTGAGAAGGGGCTGCAAAAGGATTGTGTCCTCTTGTTCATTTGGGCTGTGTCTTGGGATCTAGGACTGCAGCTCAGCCAGTGCATAGGACAGAGAGAGACAGAGCCTAGAGCTGCAGCTGAAGAGGGGCTATTAGTATCTAAAGAGCAGGTATTTCATCCATTTAGAATAACATCTCTGGGTATCAGGGCCTCAGATGTGCCCATCTCTTGCAAAAGCAAAAAAACATTTTGGCTACACTTTGATCTTCTCAGGATACCTAGATCAGTCATATTCCCTCAGCACAATGAATGTCCTGCATTTAAAGGAAGCTTGCTCTGAGGCTCTGGCTGATGTAATGCCTGTTTATGCTAGTCAGAATTCTCCTGAAACTAATCAAGGATTTCTCCATTATCTGTTCTTGCCAAAATGTCCATTAATGGAGAAATCATCAGGTTAGGTAATTGTTCACTTTCTGGGAAGAATTTATGCAGATCAAAATTGGTTACAGAAAACCAGGTATGCTTATGGGAAAACAAGGTGGAATTAACAAAGAAATTAGTAGGTTTGTATAGGCATTGTTCCAGATGCCTTTATTCATAAATGGATGACTAGGCCCTTTCTTTGTCTTCCCCTGTATGTAATTGGCGATGCTTATTTATAGTTTTTTAAAGAAAATTCTATTTCTTTTAAATATACAGAAAATGGTTTTTTCAACTATATAACAATCATTTTTATTTGCTGTGTACTCATTGTTGTCATTCCAGGTGTTGTAGAGGCTTGCTGATTCAGATTTAGTTTTGGATATAAGAATCTTGGAACATGGGGTGTAGTCTGTACTGTTGGCTAAGTAGAGAATTGAAGGGAAGCGACATATTAACTACCTGGGAAAGTTTATGCTTTCCCCCCATCAGCAAACCTTTTAGAGTAAGAGAGTTTTTAAGCTCCAAAATGACTCTATTGAAGTATCATTGCAAGGCAGGTTCTCAGACTTTCGGGATGGGAGAGGACTGGGTGAGTTCCTCCAGGGTAATGTGTAGCAGAAGCACTTCTAAGAAAGCTGAAATCTCTATACGATTTTGTTAGGAAACAAAACATAAATTAGCATTTGAAGTCTGCAGATATTTCCTGCTGTGGGTTATGTACGATAGTGTTACATACTTCTCTCTTTACAAACTATGAAGATCCTGTTCACTTTTCCTTTGTCCTGTGCAAAGTGAGCATACCCCAAAAGTAGAATGCTAAGAAATAATACTAATGTTTTCTGTCTTAATGAGGTAGAAAGTAGAGGCAGTAAAGAGCCAAAATGACAGAATTTCAATTTCTCCTCCGTGAGTTTTACCCTCGAATCAGTTGTGCATTTAAATATGTGTGACTGTTGCATCGCATTCCAGGAGTTAAAATCCAGATGAAAATGAAAGTTCCTGACCTGTTCTTTCACCATTCTTTATGAGCAATAACACTGTAAACCCAGAAAGAGTATTAAAGGAGTGGTGGTGGTGGTTGGAAGCATACTCAGTAAGCACGCTAGGAGTGTAAAGCCTGCTTTATGCAGACTGAAGATTGCCTTTAAAATTTCTTAGCTAGTGTTTTTGGCCAGCTGACTGGCATGTAGTTACCCATAAGGCATTGCTTATTGACACATGTAGAGTGTTAGTGTTGCCATTGTTAATCTTCATTTATTGTACATTTGCTTTGTCTTAAGGTCCTAATTCAGGAAATTATGTAACTGTGAGTAGCTCAGCTTTCATTTTGTGATCCTGGACCTTGAATTGGGAAAAAGAGCACATGTGGTGTGCAAATTATTCTGGAAACCTTGCTGTCCTTTGAAAAGCGAAAGAATGAGGAGTGGAAGAGAAAAGAAGGTTAACATGGTCACTTATGGCACTCTGACTTTTCTGGTTTACAGCAGTTCTCATACTGGGGCTTGACAGTGATGTAAATGCATTAACTGTGTGGTTGGTTATACTCGGTATTATGGGTTTAGAATATTGCTGGTTGGTCCCTAGTGCTGTTCTTTAACATTGTGTCTTTAATCTCATGAGTGGGTGCCAGGTGACCCACAGCAGCAGGTGATTTAAGTAACACCCACTCATCTCACTGGAAGTTTTGTATCCGTCTTGTTCAGGTTCTTTCTTCAGTTACCTCCCGTACCACAGAGCTCCTCTCTGCCTATCTCACTCTCTTAGTCTGTAGAATATAGGTAATTAATGCTGCTCTACTTTACATAGGAAATAGGAAAGTTAATTAATTCAAATAAATGGAATTATTTAAATTCATATTAGTATTAAAAAATTTCCTCAGGTGAGATCCGCTAATTCAAGTGTTTGGGTCAGGGTGAAATAGCTAGGAAGAGATAGCAGCAGAGAATTGACCACTTTCCATGAGACCTTTATGTCAAGCAGGAGCACACCTGACATTTGCCTCAGACTAGGTGTAGGAAGTCAGTCCAGCATTTTCTCATTGTTATAAGTGGATAGTTGAGAGGTGGTATCTGCCTATTAGAATGCTTTTGTGTTGCTGTCGAAACATTGCTCTGTTCACACACATAAGTTTCACACTTATGTGCAAAGAGTTTCACACTGTTGACTCGAGATGGTTGCAACTGCAGCAGCAGCACAGTGCTTAAATGAGGTTCGACATCCACCCAAAAAGGGAATACATCGGCAAGTGACTGGACAAGGCCGGGCCTTGTTGCTGGCTGGCCTTAGCTGTCATATTGCTGTCCTTAGGTATACTGCCTCAGGTATGTCTATGGGAGTTGCACGTATGGGCATGTCCTGAAGCAGTGCAGTGGAAATTGCCTGTTGGTCACTGCTTCTATTTTACCTGCCTATGAAGTCCATCTGGACAGGATTTCTGTGCCCCAGCAGAAGTTTGGTTTGTTTCTTTAGCTTGTTCTGTTGTTTGTTTTCAGAAAAAGAAGCATTACAGAATAAAATGTAACTTCAGTGTTTAGTGTAATTTTAGTATGGCTTATGAATAATGTCATGTTTCTATATGTGGCATCATTTTTTTCTTTAAATAATGTGTTTCATATGAGGTGAAAATTTTAACACAGAATCACTTAAACCTCTGAATATGTCTGTAGTGTTTAAAATTACACAAATTGTGTGATGGGTTTTTTTACTTAGATTTGTGGAATGTCAGCAGATTGTCTCCTTCACTACACATACCGTGAGCTACTAGCTGAAGCTGGTTTACTGCAAGCTGACTTGTTTATCTTGAGTACCTGCTTCTGTGTTAAAAACAAGTATTTGCTCTATTTGAAAGGCAATCAAAGATACTAAGAATTAAACGGAACTAGGTAGCATGATGAAAAGGTGTGTTCTTAATTTTCTTCCACAAACTCTTCTATTGACTGAAAACTGCAAGATATACTTATTGCAGTTCTTAGTGGATAAGCGTCGGTGTTTGAAATCCTATTACACCTTGGTGTTCCCCAAGATCCTCAGTCTGACCAAAACTTGATGGACTTCACCATTTCAAGGAGTAATGTGGATAGGCCAAGTCATTGTGATTAGACTGGACTGGCAAAGTCCACAGTGTTCTAATGACAATTAATGAACTTAAGGCTTTCAGCCCAGATTGTCCTATGCACTCAATTACCTTGTGTGTTCTGCAGCCTTTCTGCTTTATTTTATTCCAAATGGATTTAGATGAATTTAGACTCATCCTCTAGGCTTCCTGGTGTGCAAACACCCCCTACAAATGTTAAGGTCAATTTAAATTACCATTGTTAATAGTCAAAAGACTCTAAATGGGTGATCTGTATTATTAAAGATAGGGAAGTGAAATTTCAGTATTTGCTCAGTTAATCTAAATGTACGTTTGTGGTGCTGTGCACTAAGTCAGGGTTTCATCTTGCTCATTTTTCCATTGTCTTAATGGAATGCCTGGTTTGAGATAGCTATCCAGGCAGTCAATAGAAGAGGTTTGAGAGGAAATGCCTCAACAGAGGTTTAATTCAATTTTAAAATAGATACTTGAGAAATATGTTTTCCTCTTTTGACGGATTGAAAGGTCGAGAGATTGAGCTTGAGATTTTATTATTACCCCACTGCAGTGAGACAATTACCTTCCTTAGTGTATGAATATGAATAACAGGTGAGATAAACCTCTACATAACTTCAAGGTGCAGACAATTTAGAGGTTTTGGATATATATCATTAAGTGGGACTTTCTCAAGGAATGCCCATCTACAGCTGATGGGAGGAAGAGCCTAAATAGAGACTTCATGCTTCAAGTCAAAAGTTCAGATGAATAAAATTAGGTGAGATGAAGCTCACCCTAGATACTCTTTTGCTGGAGCTTCGTTGACAAACTAGGAGATGGCTTGAAGGTAGAGGAACTCTTATTTAGTTGTTTGTGCCTGAGGTATTCCTGTATTCTGGAGAATCTGATTCCATAGGAGTTTGTATTAAAAACATCCTGCTTGATTTGAGTGTGAACAAAATCGTATCTTCAGTTGGTGTCTGGTGGGGTATTTTGGATGGGATGGGTATCCTTTCTAAACCTCTCAGCCAAGGAATGTGGAATCATTTTAGCATCTGTCGCTGAACTTGGCAGAATAATCAAGTCTTCTCATCTAGCATTTTAGCATTTATTTATTTATAACTGCATCTTCATGTGTTTAATTGGTTTCAGTAAGCTAATTACACAAGCACTGCATGGCAAGGAATTGACGTTGGTGATTTTTTTTTTCTTCTTTTTCTTTTCCTTCAGCAGGTCAGGTTGGCCTGGGTCTCAAGTCTAATGATAAACTGTCTAATTTCCTTGAGTAAGTACGTATAGTTGATTTTCAAAGACTAAATTCATTACTGAGCTTGGCCCTAGGTCCTCCAAAAATTAAGAAAATAATACACTGAAATGTTGTTTGGTGCTATAGAGAATGTGAGAGGCATACATTTAGGATTGCTTATAGGTGAGAAAAAAAAAAGTCTTTGTCAGTTAATTACCTTTATATCATGAAGCATATTTTACTGAATTAAAGCCGACTTTGCTTTCAGGCGTGGCCTGCTTAGTGGAGTGGTTTCGAATTGTTTATTTAGTCAGGCAGATTGGCTCCTTAATGATGGCTAAGCAGGTACCCTTACAGTGACTTCATTTCTGTTTGCAGGCGGAATTTGGAACTTTTGCATTTTTTGACCATGGTTCAGAACTATCCAAGGTAGTAATTTCAGTCCTGCAACGTGGCACAAAAATGAAAGGGTAGCAAGAGGTTTTCATACCCAGTATTGTGGTGGTACCAGATGTTCAGATGTTTTTTTTCTCGTTTCAGTTCAGTCCAGAGGGATTGTATGGAAATGAACTCTTTATCCATGTTATTCTTGAAGATTATTTGAGGTTCAGCTGCTAGTGTTCGGTTCATGTTTTTGCACTGATTTCAGCAAAAGCTAATCCATTTTACTTGAGCTCAGATGACTTCTCTACATTGTCTGTGAAGAGCTGCTTACTGAATATGCTGTGATACCAGACAGAGATGTATGTTTTCTTTTTTCAGACATCCTTTCAGTTTAGTGTATAAACCACCATTTTTCTGTAAAAAGCAAAACCAGAGTGAACTCTGGGATTCAGTAAGATTTTTGTTGCCGCATTCTGAGGCTGACGCTGTGTATACTTCTGAAGGGTTTCCAGTGCTTGGATCCACCTAGACACAGTGCTTATTGTACCACAGACAGCTTACAGCACTGTAGGATGACTTGGAGTTAAGATATTACTTCAGATTATTGAGCCTCTTTGTGATGAAATACTTGCACTGTGTATTGTATTAAGAGTTCCTTGTTTTAAACAGAAGCAATTTTTCCATTTTTTACTTCTCGATGGTGGTTCTGTTGTCAAGATTAGATTCAGATGAAGAGAAGGTTATTAACTGGAGAAACTCATTCTGATGCCATTGCAAGTGGAACTAATTTCAGTGCATAAAATGTTGATAGCTTTCAGATATTTACATTTTATATACTACCAAGAATTCTGTTTGGTTTATTTAAATCCTGTCACATTGCCGCAATTAATTACTGGTATTTTTGCCTTGCAATTGAAGTGATTACAAGTGTGTAACATAGCTTCAGGCAGCTTTAAGCCAAAATATAATTTAATATCCAGCTGTTTTTCCCAACACCTCCCTCAAGCCCCAGAAAACATCTAGCTTTCCAGACTCATCTTGAAAAGCCAATAGCCGTGATGTCAGCAGGTTGAAGCTCAAATGGAAGTGCTGGGCTCCCAGTCCCAGGGATTTTTTGGACTTCTAGATCACTATCGTTTTTACAAAGAAAATGTTGAAAACCTTTTGCCCAGACATGCTTCCATTTTAAGTGCAATTTCTGTCTAAATGGACCTTCCCTTTGTTTTCCTTTGTGTTTTGAGGCTTGAAGCCTCATTTGAAGCCAAATGGTGCTGTTGCAAACTGCAGCTATATGGCAGTCTGAGCAAGCAGAGCCCAAACTTGTATCTAGAGTGAAACCAACTAATGAGGGGGGGGAATGAATTATCTGTCTCTCTTCAAGTATCTGTCACTGCAGAAAGCATTTATTGGTTTGCTTGTCATTCAGTAGGTGATGCATTTTCCCCAGAGTCAGCACTGAGCCTCCTGTATGTTATGTCAGGCAGTGATTAACTGCCTTTTTTTTTGATGAGGCATAAAAATGAGACTTTGCCTTTAGAACCTTAGTAAGTTCTGAAATTAATGTTGTAGCTGGTAGAGCATCATTCTTGCCTCTCTGGAGCACAGCTCAAGGAGGGTAGAAGGTATCTGAGGTTGTATCTTGTGCCTGTTGTGAGTAGATGGGCACCTCTGGGCTCAAGGAATTCACGTGCTCTCCTTAACAGTGCCTCCATTTCTGAACCCTCAAAGACTCTGTGTGCTGTCTGTACAGCCTACCAAGGCTAAGCTCTGGGATGATTCAGGGCAGCAGGCTAATTGGGTATTCCCAGAGGAACCTTCCTTTCTTCATTGATTACAGAGCAAATGTACGAATACAGGCTTTTTGGATACTGCTTAGAGAAGACAGGTGACTTGCCTTACTAATATTTAAAATGAATGAATTAAAATATTCTGTATTCATAATTCCCACTGATTTTAGTTAAATTGTTTTGTTGACGTTGGATGTTAAGCCCTTATAAGGAAAACAATAACTTTGCTATTCATATGTTAATTACACCAGATTTTACCATTGTAACTTTCTCTAATATACCCATCAGAATGTCTGACCCTTTGACAGATAAACATGTTATTTATTAAAAATAGTGGCAAAATACCTTCAAAAGAAAGTACTGTGTGATGTACAAGTGCATTGCAAATTCTAGTAATTTAAAGTATAAGTAATTTGGAATATTAAAGCCTTTTGTAAGTACAAAGTATTAGAATATGATTTTTCTTCTTACTGTAAAACTTCACTAGATGTCAGTGTGGAAAGTATTTTTACTTAAATGCAATGGGAACTGTAGAATGAGAAGTGTTAATTCCTTCAACATGTGCAGATTTTAAGATGACAGTTATTAGAATTTGGTGGTAATTTATTTGTAGAAATGCATTTTCAGAGCACTGAAAACAATTTTGATAAGTTCACACTGGATCCTAAAAATTGTTTCTGTTCAAAAAGACATGAAAAAGCCAAAATTTGTTTCAGTACTTAATAAATTTCTGTAAAAACCAGATATGTACTGTAAATCAAAATGAATTTTTAAAACATAATTTAGACCATTTTTAGGGTTAAAAACTGCAGACTTTTTTGTTTCATTTTATATTCTTGATTATTTTCAGTGAGAAAAAATGTTAATGTATATTTTCTTGCTGTTGGTTTCTGGAAACTGGAGTTGTTTGTATGGGGGTAGCAAGTGTATTTTCACATGCCTCAAGATAGGGCTTAGGCATTAACTTACACACTAAGAGAAGAAAAGAAATGCATATATGTTTTTAGATGTTTAATGCTGATTAAGGAAAGCATTCCTAATCTGTAAGTGTGCTCGTGCATTTTTTAAACTGTATTATGTTTCTATATTACATTTGAAGGATCAGACTCTGTTCCTGCATGAGAAGGTTGGTCGTTTGGAGTTTTTTGGGAGCTGGGGTTTTTTGAGCACTTTTTGGTGTTATTTTATTGAAGCTTCAGTGCTTTTATTGAAGGTTTAGTCTCCTATGAGATAGACTTTTCCCTTTAAATTAATTCCTTTGTGTTTCTGAACTGACACACCAAGCAAAAAATAGTGGTTTAGATACTGTACAGTGCCTTTGGTTCCACAATATTGTTCAAGTGAGCTGCTGCCAGGAACAGTGTACAGATGAGCCTACTTGAACAGTCCGTGAGCACCTGAACACAGGTATTCCTGCTGATGTACAGAGCTAACGAGGACACCCTCTCCAACCCTCTTCTGTCTGATAGCACAGCAGCGAAGAGATTCAGATGAGATGAGCGCACACTGCTTGCATGCTGCCTTCAGCTGCCAAGTCACGATTTCTCTCTTGAAGTTACTTGCTTTGAACAGAAACTTAAGTGACCTTCATGTTTTTCAGAGCTACCACAAAGTGGTTGATTCTGTGCAAAGGTAGGATATGACTAAGGAAGCCGTAAGGGAAAAAAGAAACCCCTATAAACTATATTTACATGTTTTCCAGCTCTAACTCGCGTAGTAGGTACATAGCCATTAAAAAGGAATCTTCAAAAAATATGACCAAAATAAATTAACTCTGCTGGAGTTCCATCCAAAGTTGTATTTTGGATTGTTTCTAGCTGTTAAGTATATTCTATTTAGAGGCAAAAAGGGTGGGTTTTTTTCCTATATACTGGCACCACAAATTTACACCTTTTTTTTATGCCAAAAAGAACATATTTGTACTGAATTTTACTGTGAAATTAAATTTATGCTAGCATATTCAGAGCCAAGGTTTACAGCACTAATTTGGTATAAATCATATAAATAAATGTGCAACTGAAAATCGAACTGGATGTGAAAGCATACCAAAATTAATTAAATGATGAGTACTTTCTTCTCAGAACGGAAAATTCTAGAATCCTCGTTAGTTTTATTGACCTTATATGGGAGAAATCTAGATATGCTTAAGTGTTTGTTGTATTATGGGATAGTTTGGTCATCATTTGACTTAATTGCATTTCCCATGACATTATCACATGAAAAAGTATGGTCCAGAGTTTGGGATTGTAGGTCTTTTTTTGGGATTGTAGGTCTCTCTTTTTGGTCAAGGAAGTACAAGGCACTTGGAAGCAAGTACAAGGTTTGGATTTTGAGAGATCACTGGTGCACCATGTACTGTAACTCTGGGAACTGCTGCTGTAACAACGATTTATATTGCTCCTTTGGAAATGTCTGCATCGATTTCTGTCAGAGGCTGGATGAAATGTTTTTTTTTTTAACTGTCTGTATTCTATGCAGATCATAGGAAAAAGTCAAAGGACACAAAGCTAGGGTTTACATCTAGTCTCAGCTGTCTCTCCCCTGTTCATAAGTATTCCTATCCAGTCTATATGCTTGGATCCTATCCTATGCAGTATAGAATCACAGAGTCATGGAGTCGTTTGGATTGGAAGGGACTTAAAGATCACCTAGTTCCAGACCCCTGCCACAGGCAGGGGCACTTTCTGCTAGACCAGGTTGCTCTAAGCTCCATCCAACCTGGCTTTAAGCAATTACAGGGATGGGGCACCCACAACTTCTCTGGCAACCTGTTCCAGTGCCTCACCACCCTCACAGGGAAGAAAGTAGCCTTACGTGTTTTTTTGCGTATTAAATATTTAAGTAATATAGTTGAAGGATTGTTGTGAATGAAGTTGCACAAAAATGGTATGTTTTGCCTTGCCCTTCTCTGTTACCTAAGACTGTATGCCAAAGAGCTTGGCATAAGTACAACCCTTGTTGTACCTTACAATCTCTACAAGCTTTGTTCCTTTAATTTCTTAAGTAGAACAGCACTCAGCTTGGCTGTAGTTTACACTGCATTTCCTGAGTCCTGGTATTTATCCTCTCCTGTCTACAGCTTCTCACTCTGCTCATAAACCACAACTTAGAATATTTATGACACAGACTTTTGTAGCAATTTATGGGAGTCTTCTCAAGGAATATTAAAGTTGACTGATCTACTCAAGATTGCTGATTTTCCATATGATAAATGTTTTCAAAGAAGATATGCTATGGAAGAGCTAGAATTAGTGATTCTGGTTTACTCTTAAGTTTAAAAAATGGGTGGGGAGAACAAATTAAAAAATTTCATTTAAACAGTAATTTTGTGGACTGTCTGTATTGTGGATACTGCAGGAAAATTGTGTCCCATCTATTTATGCTGGGAGGGGCAATGGAAAAATAAAAATCTGAATTTTAATTCATGTTCATTAAATTCAGGCCACTGTCTTCTCCCATTTCCAAAGCTGAAATCTTTCTCAGTGGGATATTATTTTGTGGAGGATAGGGTAGGAACAGAAGCTCATGTTTTAGTAAAAATAACAAACTAGTTTTAGAATAGAAATATCTTCTACTGTTTTTTGGAAATGCTTGCTAGAGGGAAAGTTCTGTAAGACTTTGGCATACAAGTATTTGGTCAGTACATGCCAGGACACAAGTATGCAATGTACTGCACTGACTTATGTGAGAGGAGACTGTTAAAAGCACAATCCTCTTCTCATGACATGGCTGTCTCCTGACAGTTTCCTTGTGTACTAACTGAACCCATCATTTTAGAAGATGTGATACATTCAAGTCTTGGTTTTCTCTAAACCCCATGGCCACAAATAGTACATGGACAAATAAATAGTAATGTTTATAGCCTAGAAAGACTGCTTGTGAAAATGGGCTATTTGAGTTATGGATCCAGGCATATGTGTACTGTGGACAGTTGGGATGTTACCCTGAAATTTGGAATGTCAGCTTGCTCCTCCTCTCTGAATGCTGAACAGGAGTGACACTGATAATCTGCTTTGTATTCCTGTGTTTCATAGAATCATGTAACAGTTTGGGTTGGAAGAGACTTTCAAAGGTCTTTTAGTCCAACAGTCCTGCAAGGCGGAGGGAGATCTTCAAGTAGATCGGATTGCTCAGAGCCCCATCCAACCTGACCTTGAATGTTCCCAGGGATGGGGGCGTCCACCAGCTTTCTGGGCAACTTGGGCCAGTGTGTCACCCCCCTCATTATAAAAAGCTTTTCTTATACCTAGTCTAAATCTACCCTCTTTTAGTTTAAAACTGTCAGCCCTTGTCCTGTTGCCACAGGCTGCTAAAACGTTTGTCTGTGTTTTTTTTGTAAGCCCCCCTTACTGAAAGGCCACAATCAGGTTTCCCCAAAGCCTTCTCTTCTCCAGAGTGAACAATCGTAGTGCTCTTAGCCTGTGCCCATATGGAGAAGTGTTCCACGCCTCTAAACTTCAAAGGGGGTAGTGATGGTGTTCTTTGGGCTCCCTTGTGGAAGAGCTATCTTTTCCTTATCCTGGAGCTAAAGTTAGTGACATTCACAAATTTCTCATTCACTCTCTGCCCATAGGATTTGCTTCTGAGCCAAAATGAGCTGTGGTCACTGAGTATCAATACAAAATTGTTAGCTGAAGAATTATTTTAGTAGCCGCACTTTTAAGTTTGTAACTGTACCTGAAATACTTGTGTCACAAACAACAATTTCCCTTTACTGAGTGTACATTTTTCACAGGGCACTGCAGGAGTCCCTGTTCTGGCAGGGGCTGCAAGCACCAGGTATTCCTGCTTTGCTATGTCATGAAGCCTCTTGTCTGCACCCCCAGGTGCACCATTTTTAACACCTAGACATGCTGTCCAGGTTCTAATTGAAAAACCAAAATGTCAGCCTTAAAATGAGAAGCATCAGCCACCTTTTAAAAGGTTTTTAGTTACTTACAGCCTCAAGTAGCTGCCGACTAAGATTTCTAAGAATGTTTCTGTGCTTAACCTCTATTACTTTTAGCCATCTAAGAATCTTTTTCAAGTCTGTTTCTTTGGGAACCTTTTGAAGTTAAGTAAGGGTAAGTCTGAAGGAGTGTGAAATGGGACAAAATTCTAATTTGAAACCTGGATTCTTAAACCTTTTCTGAGATTTTTTTATATTGCACTGGCCCTTGCCCTTTCAGTTGATGTAATATGAGATAAGCCTGTATAATGCAGAATACTGAGAATGTTTCATTCATTTTTGCTGCAAGTGCTAAAAAGGAAAAAAAAAACCTACGCCAGAAAAAGAAAAGAAGTAAAGCCTTTGAAAATTGTATTTATAGTATTGGTTTCAAAGCCTTGCAGACAGCATTTCATGAAGGTTGTCTAAATACTTACATCAAGTATTTCAGTAGTCTTTCAGTAAGAATTTAATGTGAAGTTATGCTGTAATTATACATGCACACATCTTTGAATTCTACATTTAGAGACAAAAGTTTGAATTTAAATGGTTCTTAAAGGAGCGGCTGACATTTTGCCAAACAAGAAGAGTCCTCTAGTGTAAAGGAATAGCTTTTCTGTTCCTTCCTGCCTCCTAAATAATGGTGGAGAGGATACTGTCTGGCTGTTACGGCATTTGGGCTTTGTCTGCTGCCATCATCATATCTACTAATACAGATTTGTATCCATAATTTAGCTGAAGATTTATTTGCCAGTACATAGCTGAATGCTTCTAGCTCATTTGGCAATATGTGTTGGCATAGTAGTCATCATGGAAGCAAAATGTATGTTTGTATTTGGATCTTGTGGCAGATGTGTAATACAACGGAGCTACTGCTTTGGCATGGGCACTTTGCTGGCTCTGCCCCCATACGAAGTGTTCCCTGGTTATGATCTGTGATTGTGGCTCATATTGATGTTTATCTGCCTTTTCAGAATGAAAATAGCATCATTCTGTTTTCCTTTTTTGTTGTTGTTGTTCTTGTGGTGTTTCAAAGATAGTGCAGCATCGTACGAACACAGTGGAAACAAAACTTTATAATACACTTTTTCTCAACTCCTATACGGGTTCCTAAAAAAATTTGTAGCCCATCCATCTCATTTGGTAGCTGAAAAGCAGGGGTTGCAGTCAAGGCATTAGAATGTGCAGGTGACTGAATTGCTGTGCAGGCTCAAGTATGTTTAAATTAGTCTATGTGAGTAAGTGTGTATGTAGGGAACAAAAAAGATAAAGAGAAGAGGAAATGCATACTTGCTCCTCTTTTTTACTTTTTTTTTTGGTGGAACTTGGAGCACAAGAAATGTCTTGCAGAGTCACCTTAAAATGTGTATATAGTTTGCCCTCAAAACAGGGTTTAACTACTCTTTTTGGGTAAGTTAATTTGCCGAATAAAATTCCTGCTTCCTAAGAAGCAGCACTCTGTTCATTTTACATTTGCAGGGTATTTTTTTAAAAATAAATTTCAACTAGGCTGCTTCATTTCTGCATTTTTCTTTATACTAAAGCTACAGCATCGAACTGGAATGCCGTGTCTCAGTTTTAGCTGTCTTTGTGCAGGCAGAGGAGAATGAAGACAGGAGAAAGACAGGACAGAAAGGGCTGGAAGGAAGGAGAAGCAGCAGTAGCTTAACTGCTTATTTGCTGTTGCCTTACACAAATGTGGCCATGCAAACACCACACATTAAACAAACACACTAAAAATTGGTAAAATAAAACTTGATAATGGGGATATTGAACTGTCGTTGTAAGTTAAATTCTGGCTGTGGTTAATTAGGTAAAAATGGTGTTTCAACCATGATACTTTGTCTGCCTCATTATTAAATGAAGGGAAAATGTAGGATGAAATAAAACTGTTGCTGCTTACTTACAGGAGCTTCTATTTCCCCTTGTCTATATGTGTATTGTGAGAACACAAAGCATAACAAATAGTGTTTGCATTTAGTTCTGAATACAGTGAGGTCCACAATCACTCATCTCTCTGTGAAAGCGAGCTTCAAAGCCTGTCTGGCTGCCCAAAGACTTTGGATTTCTGCACATGTGATGGATGGGTTCGTTGTTCTAATGAAGCATGGCTGTTGTTGGAGGTCGTGGTCACGGGAGAGAGGCAATCCATCTTTAATGAGGGGCAGTTCTACAGAGGCCTTGAATGCCAAGACAGAGACGGAGCATTTCATTTTTTTATTTGATGTAGAGGGCCAGTGCAGAGACACTATCTTGTTTTACGATTTTTTTTTTTTTAATTACCAAGAAGGTGGGAGCTGTATCCAGTACAAACATTAACCATTTTAATTATTTTGGCTTAGTCCCCAAGTGTAATGAGTCTGGAGGTTGCAAATGTGTGTGTCTCTATGCCCAGATCACTGATGAGGTAGGGAAATCAAACCTCTGGCCATGCACAGATGGTGTTAGACTTGCCTGTCTGAGAATCCATACTTAGGAACTGAGGTCTCACAGGCTGCATGCTAAGTAACCGACAGTGTCTGTAATCAAGGGGAGCATTATGGCCTAGGGAAATTCTTCAGAGCAATTCCCATCAATACAGATAATAGATGTGTGTTTAAAGTACCTCTGATGAGTAGGAACTTGTGTTAGGAGAGGATCCGAAGGTGGATCTTCGCATTGACCAGGCAAATTCTGTTACGTGTATTCTCCCTTTTTGTTTTCTAGACTACTTTTAGATGCTTGATGTTGGTTGTGATGAGGGTAACTGAGCCCTTTTTGTTCAGATCAAGAAGCAGCAAATTAAGAATAACAACTTTTCTTCACTGAATTAGTTGTAGTTGGACTAGTGTACCAGGGGTGTAACTACACACACGACCAGTCTCCTTACACATCTATTTTGGTTTTAAGCTCTAAAAATGAGATTGTTCTGTCATGGTGGATTTATTTGGTATTTTAATTAGTTTGCCTAAAAACTATGTCTGAATACTGCATATGTGGCTGTTTGAGAAGAACGTAAAATGCTTTCTCTAAGCGTGAAGAATGCTAATTATCTTTTTCCCCTTTGCTTCTACTCTTAGACCTGTGGGAGACAGATGTTATTTAGCAGAGGGAGGGATGAACATCACTTCTTCTGGGCTCAGAAGTTAAAACGTGAAATGTGTCTGCTGTAGTTCATTGACATGTCTGTTCTTAGATTTTTTCTTTCAATAAGCATCTCTGAAAGGTGACAGGAAACACCAGCACTGTCAGTACAGAATCAAAACTAGGAAAGAGCTATGTGTTCACCAGAAAACTGGAAATTCAACTCATGCTTAGACTTTGAAAACCAGGATATATTGTATAACTATTCACTGAACTCAGCATTCAGGAGTATAATATGTTACATGATCACAATTTTATCCTTTTTTGCTCGTTTCCTTTATTTAAGTTTTGTTTAGTTTAACGCTTTTAAACTAAACAGGGACAGATTTAAGTATCTAAGGTAATGCAAGTGCAGGGCTATAGTTAAAAATGTGTTTTCCTTTGGAGTTTAATAATTTGGCAGTTGACCTGTTTCATTTCAGCCTGATTCTCGTGCTGTGTTCATCATCCTGGTATCTGAACAAATGGCACATAAACTCATTTAGAGGAAAGAAGGGTTTGCATATACCAATATTTAGTTTATTTGAGGTTAAGATTTCTATTAAAAAATAGTCTTAAAAGCAAACATTTTTGCTGTATTTTTGTTTGTCTTTCAGGTTGATCCAGCTTTGAAAGAAAAGTTAAAACAGAACACTGTGACACTGGAATCTGAATATGAGGTAAAATAAATTTGTTGCTTGGGGCCCATAACCTTGGCTACCCTTGATTACCCTGGCTGCTGGTGGGTTGTATCTGTCCCTAACTAAAATTAGATCAACCATCTGCCTTTGACTCACTGATGTCCAATAAAAACAAGGTTTTATGTAAAGAAAGGTTTTTGAACACACAGTGCTTCTTTCTGAACACAGCTTTACTTTGATGTCCAGGCATTAAGTACAGTGGTACAAATAAATTCAGTATTTCTGTGGTTAAACCTAGTTTATAAATGTAGAGCTGATGTTGGCCTTGGATGGAGTGTGTGTGAATGTAAGTCAACACTTCTACTGCATGAGTTTTGATGATCTTCAGACCAAATTACAGAACAATGTGCATGATGTGCTTTTATGTTATTTCTTGCTTCTGAAATTTATGAAACAACTGTCATTCCTTTCACATGGTTTCAGAAAATTTTATAGAGAAATAGTTCACTCTTCCCTCAGCATTGCATTTTCTTCAAATACTAGTGAGCTCTAAAATGTGTTTTGACCAGCTTAATACCCAGAGTTTCATAGATTTTCAGGCCTACAAAAAACCGTGTTAGAAAAACTGGAAAAAGTCTCTCTGTGACCAGAAACAAAGAATAAAGCTATTTAAGATTGTTCCTAATGTTTTAAAATTAATTGAATCAAATGTCCAACTAATACTTCATCTGTCTTTGCAGCCTTTATAATGAACATAGGTATTTGTTTTCTTCCCATAGCACATTTCTCTCACATGCCTTTGAAGAATCTCGATTGCACCCATTGCTCTCGTACTCTCATAGGTGTCCAAATGGCAGTACATGGTCTTGATAATAAAACTTTACTATTCTATTACTCTTTCGTGATTTGTTTGAAATAAAAATAAAACTTACCTTTTGTATTTTCACAGGCCTAATTTCACAAAATATCTGCTAGTTTTTAACATTATTGCAAATAGTTTTGGGCTCTCCCCTGCTATAAAGAATTGTGATTTCTGGTGCAGGGAATAAAAAGATGGGAAGTTCCAATGGAGACTCAAAACTTACAAATCCATTAAGTTCTGATTGCCTCTGGGATTGCTGTCTCTCCGTTTCCATTCAATATACTGTAAGGCTGCTCTGATTTATTTATGTGGAAGAAAAAGTAAAAAGAACCACAAGCAGTGAAAAGAACCACATCTCAAACTCAATACCAAACCTCAATATCAACCAATCTGTATTCAGACAGCCTTACTTTTTCTTCAGAAGATGAGTAAATAGTTGAAGGACATTATTTAAATAGCCATAACTGCATTATCTTTATGGATAAGTCAATGGTAATAAAATACATCTGGTATAATAATATATTACAAGCCTACTTGGGTAATGAGGCTCTTTTCTGATGGACAGAAATGGCAGAAGCCATCTTACTGTTTTCTTAATCTAAACTGTAGAGAGTTCCCAGACTGAAATTTTTCCAGAGTAGTGCTTGGGTGTTATAGAGGGCAGATCAGTTCAACAAAACAAATGGATTTGCATAATGAAAGTAGATTTAGATTGTTGTTTTGAACTCTAATATCAATATCTACTTTACTATGGGCACCAGCTTGAAAGCACATACTAATTTCTTGCTTCAGTGAAATTTGTGAAACTACCAGCAGTCATGCACATACTTTGCAGGCTCCACACTGAGTGTGTGACAATTTTAAGTCACTGTTACCTCTGTATTCTGGTGGACAAAATCTAACCAATCACCAAGTTACAGCTGACATTTAGGAGAGTAGTTTTCTGTGGACCCCAGCTGTTCCAGACTAGAGGAGTTTGGGTGGACATTTTTCTCCTTCCTTTATTTTTTGACTTGTCCAAAATACAGCTCTTAGGAACACCTTCTAATTCAATATATAGGTCACATTGAAGGATTACACTGGTGGCTGTTACTAAATATGGTGTGATAAGAGATCAAGGGCAGTTAAAAAAAAGTTACTGTTTTAATATGTGAAGCCTTATTTTACAATATTATTGGCATTATATCTGCAGCTGTTACTGAGGATACCATGCCAGCTCTTTTGAAGCGTGGCTGCCTGATACATGCAAATGTCCTTTGATCCTCCCCAAGACTTTTAAAAATATCTTACTGTCCTTACAGAAATGTACATATTGAATATATACTGAATTCTTCTAGAATGTCATAATTTCTCCTATAAGCACACATATATGCCCATATGGACATATTGCAAAAAATAAAGACATTTCCAATATTTCAAACATGTTGAAGTCTGCATTTTGTCTCTGATGTGGTGGTGGTGGTGGTGATGTAAAAAGTTATAATCACAGACCTGATTTATTGTGAGGAAATTAACATAAAGACTTTTTCTTACCTTCTAATTTACTAAATTATATCTTCTCAAACTATAAAAAGTTTATTTCATACAGGAGTGTTTCTGGTCAGGATACTATTTTGAGGAAGGAAGAATTTACATGTATAATTCATACTGCATTTCTTGTATCTCAGATCTGTTAATAATGGCATTTATCTTGTGCCTTGGGACATGCCAAAGGAGCAAGCTACCTTTGCCTACACTCTCCATTGTTCATGCATTCCTCTCACTTTTTTGTCCTCATATGACCAATTAGTCCCTGCTGCTCCCCTTAGCCTAATAAATCACAGCTCTGTCCACTAGTGATGCTGGTACTAATAATGTGAATGTAGTTCTGCTGCTGAGCTGGGCCTTGTAGAACACACTGTAAAAAATGTCAAGTGTTTGACCTGTGAGAAAAGCCTAGAGTATTTTATTTGAAAGGACAAAAATACTGGTTAAAAAAAGAAGATAAAAAAACTCATGATGAGTGAAAAACATTCTTGTGGTTGTTTAACAATCATAGTACATTCCTCTTCATGTGTTTAATGCAGTCTAAAAATAACATTCCTTATTCTAGCACTTGGTTTCTATACTTCTGCATAATTAATGGTCTAATAAACACTAAAAAAGCTGGCCTCAGTTACATCAGACCCCAAAATACAGAATTGTTGTTAAGGGTTTTTCTAGCAAATAAAAGCTTTCTTAAGAATTGACTAACGTTTTGCAATGGAAAAAATCACTGGAGTTTGAATCAAATATGTGATATTCAGTGGGAATCAATAGCAATTGAAAGTAGAGGAAAAAATATCACAATAAATAAAAACATGAAGGGTTGCTATGGAAACAGTAAATGAGTAATTTATAAAGCAGAGAAGACTGATAAAAGATGCTAAGGGCATCAGAGCTGTCTGATAAGTAAGCTGACAAGGATATCAGTAACAGGATGGTGTTGCAGCAAACCAAGAATAAAATAACGAGGATGTAAAATCATGATTAACCATGTTGGCAAAGTAGCAACATTCGAAAAACATATCTGTATTTTTTTTTTTAGGGAAAAAAGTCCTTTGTATTAGAATCAGATGTGCTTCCAAACCCCTTAATAATCAAACGAGATGTTTTTTAATACCTTCTAGACTCTGGTAGTTTATAGCCATGTTCTAAGAATGGGCTTTGAAGACTTCAGTGGCTGCTGAAAATGTCAGTCTGGGATTGATGGTTCTCTGGGAATCATCACTGGGCAGGAAGGTGATGCTATTGAAAGAGTTCTGTGAGATTTGGGACATATAGGCAATGTTGTGTATTTTTTTCAGTGACGTGAAGAAATTGTGAAATTACTAATGTGCAAGTGATATGAAACTATTGCAGTAGTAAAAGCATGGCAAGGCAGGGACAGAGAGCTGTTCATATTACTTGGGAAGATGGGCCCATTAAAAGTGAAAAGTACCTTTTAGAGTAGCCAGTTATTTATTTAAAATCTGAAGATGCAGGCCAGAGTGGACTGCATTCTGGAAAAGATTTAGGAGTCAGTGAATAAATAATTCAGCTGAATCTTCTAGTGTGATCTTGTGGCACAAAGAGCTAATTCAGTGTATGAATATAAACAGGAATGGTAGATGACCAGGTGATTTTACTTCTGAGTATGGCACTGATGAGGCTGGGATTGAAATTCTGATTCTTCTTTTGGTAACTGCATTTTGAACAGGCCTTTAAGAATGGATTAGGTTGCAGAACAGGCTGACTATACCGGCTTAGGGCTCTAAAAATGCCTTAAAAGAAACTTGAAGATTTAAATAATATTAAAGGTACTGAGAAGAATGTTACTTCCATATAAATACTTTCATAGGAAGAAAGTGATAGCTATTGAACATTTTTTCATTGCAGAAAATATAGTAAAATTAGAAGTAAGATCCATTATTAGGAGATGGGAACATCATTTGAACACAACAGCAAGAAAAATGAGTCCTTTGTGTTTCAGAATATCACAACTGTAAAACTTTGTAAAGTTTTCCTTCAACTGCTTTCAAGGATGACATAATTGATGTAATATGCTGGTCTGCAAATGGTCAGAGTAGAAGATGCTGTTTTCTTGACTTAAAGAGTATGAATATTGAGCAGGTTTTGTTCCTTATAATTTGATAAATCACAAAAAGTCAACATTAGCTCTGGACAGAAGTTTTTTAATTGTTTGCCCTAACAATTACAGCAGAAGTCTGGTAATTGCAGTATTAAAATGTATATTGAGGACAGTTCAAAAATTAAGAGTAGGTGTATGGAGAGGCATTTTGGGAATATAACCTATATATTTACTGTCTTAAAAGAAGAATTTGAATAAGCTCTTCTGAAAAATATTCAGGCCACTTAATGCTCATTTGACTTAACTTCAGGGATTGTGGTGCCAGCAGAGTGGATGAAACTTTTTTTCAGGGAGTGACAGTGTAGTAACATGGTAATTGCATCCAAGTATGTGGACATCAGGACGATGCCAGTCATTGAAATCTGCAAGTATCTTGTTGCTGTCATTATCAGTACCAGAGGATTACTGATTTTGTTGCTGTTTAAGAATTAACAGATTAGTGTGCTGAATTGATACGCTTCAGTGTCTGTGAAGATACTAGTGGCTAAATGCCTTGAGCTGTTTGAGAGCTGACAAAGATGTTGGGAAAATATCCCCCCTTAGTGACTGTTATGACAGTAAATAGGTTGAGATAAATAAAGAGGTTGAGATACTTTTCTTACCCCTTTAATCACTGTGTTCCTTCCATGCTCTCTTCTTTCTTAGTGCATTGTCCAACCTAGCCATTAGATTCTGACTGCCCTCCAGGTTGTCTGGGACGAGTTGAGTTTCTTGCATTTCAGTTTTTTCACATGTGAAATGGTCTTTTATGTTTTTATTTCATTATGAGTCTTCAACACAATGTTTTGTAGAGAAGTACAAAGTTGTGTTATTTTATCATCAATAGAAACTGCCATGGGAAAGGATTTTAGTTCAAATAGTTTGTGTTAGGCATTTTATTCTGAGTGGATGTACAGTCCATAGCCACCTATAGCTTTGACCTTTTCTTCTTGACATCTTAGTAGTTTCCTGTACCATAGTTCAATGTGTTCAAACTATAAACTATGTTCATAGTTTTTCGCAGAGAAACACAAGAAGGTGGAATTTGGTGATGGGTATGGCACAGGAAGAATCCTAGTAGAAAAGCCTCTTGCAGGAAGGACAGCCTTCAGAGTAAAGTTCATAGGGTATCACTTTTATCTGGTGTTATTTCTGGAATGCATCTCTATTTAATAGTCCTGTAAATTCTTTCCTGGTCATCTCTTAGCACAGGATTTTCCTTAACTGAGAGCTGTTTCTTTCAGTTATGTTGCATTTGCACTTTCCTTATCCAATAAGAAGACACTGATGTCTCATAGATGGAAAACAAGGTGAGTGATTAACAGTCAGACAGCAAACATGGTTGGGACTGTTATAAATAATCTCATCACCCTTTCTCCTCTCTCCAAAATAGAATCCTTAGTACCAGCTTGCATTCCATGCTTGTTTCCTTGGTTTTTAATGCCACGTGAATTGACCAACTCTTACCATGCTAGGGCCAACACTGTGTGTTGTCTCAGTCACAAAAAAACCCCAAAAGTTTGGGTAGGGAAAGTTGTATCCACACATCATGGCTGAATTCTTTAATTTATTGTGTTAAGGAATGCTGCTAGCTTCTGCCAGGCAGCCAGTATAGGGAACACTTTCTTGTGCAGCTGGCTAGGTGGAAATGTTAAGCACTTCTGCCATAATAATGGGCTCTCAGTGGGGAATTGTTGGATCTTTGGTATGAAATATCCCTGAAGTAACTTTAGTGTAGTGTGTGGGAATTTAGCTACACAGCTGAGGCCGTGTATGTTTCTATCATTGTCTGCTTCTGAAGATGATACAGCAAAACAGATAATTTTGAAGGAAGTTCCTGTCTCAGCAACCAGCAAAGTGACTTTTTGCAAGAATATCCTCCTGTTTGTTTTTCTTAGATTTTTTTCTCCTATTTTGGCCAATTTCAAAAACATTATCTGGAATATTTTGTGATTGTCAGATGATGTCCACATGGACAATCAAGTCTAAATGTGAAATACTTTAAAAGATTATTAGACAATTCTTGCATGTTCTTTGCTTCTCAAATTATTGTTATCATTATTTAATGTTCAAACTATACTATAAAAATGTAGTCTGCTTTAGCAAGTTACTGTCAGGGAATGGGTCACAGCTTGTCCTAACAGGCTTACTGATCAAACAGAAAAATGAGATGCAAGATTCTGGTGGAAGCTGACCATGGAATTTGCACATTTCTTAGCTAAATAATCAAACTTCTAAAAATTGAATAGAAAAGTTCCCAAGTTTAACCCATGACTTCATTGTGTGTCTCAGCAGTATTGCTGAGAAGTAGCTTTACTGTCACTGGCAGTATAGTGGGGGAATAACACTCCTATTACTGTCCACATCAATTAGACAGGGGGTGTTAGCCACAGAGAAGGAACAGGAGGATTTTTTTTTCCCTATGAGAAATTGACCAACAGCACAAATCAAACCATAGCTATTGATGTTACTGAAAAACTATTTATGGCTGAAACATTTGAAATTGTCATGTTAACATTTAGCCCAAATCATAGTTTCCCCACGGAGAAAAGCATTCTGTTTCAGCATATGAATTGATAAGCAAGTTCTGGAAGAGAAGTGAGTGGAAAATCAGGAGGGCATTGTAGATGAGAAGCAGAAGTCCTAAACTACACTAACTGTGTGAATGTTACCTGAACTAACTGAGACCAGGATAGACAGGGAGCATGTGAGAGGCAGAAGATTGTGCCCACCAGTTCGGAAGAGTCGACTGTTTGGTAAAGTTGACCGCTGATTTGAAGGAGTGTGGTTACTTTAAAGTAGTTACTTAACGGCCTGGATTTAAGTTTAATTTGACACTGTTGTTGTAAACCTTCTCTAGTTGTTTCTTTTCTTATGCCCACACACTTCTGTTAGTTTCATAGTGGTAACTGATCACTTCTTGTTGTGGTAATCTTGTAGCCCTTTGCTGTGGTATTGATTGCAGCTTTTTCCTCTCACGTAAGAAACCTTGTTTTTCATATCTCTTCAGAAGGAAAAACACCATGTGTGACTCATGGGTCTCATATTTTTTTATCCTGGTACACCTCATCCTTTTTTTATTAGAGTATCTTTTTATCTTTATTAGAAGGACAGACTGTGCCAGGTTTTATATACAGAAAGTGAAAAAATATTCCACACTTCCAAGCATTCATAGTCTTAGGAAGTTGTTTGAAAGAACCCATTTCTGTGGTGTCAGGAGGGCTTTCTGGGCTCCAGATAGGGACGTGCTGTAGAAATCTGTCTCCTCTTCTTAGCAGCAGCAGAACTGTCGTTTTTTACTCTTACTGGTCCCCTGCACTGTTAAAGATCACATACTGCCTTCAGTCAAGTTCACCTTTATTTATCTGAAAAAGTTGCTGCAAACATCCCAAAAGTCTCTCCCGGGCTGCTCCTATTTTAGAGACTTGTGCTGCAGTAACTAGGACATCCCTTTATGAAGTTTAGTATGATATAAAGTTAGCAAGATCAAGCAGTCAGATTTGGGAAATTCCGTGGTCCTGTTGACTTGGCTAGGTCTCCCAAGTTGTAAATGTAGGGATAAATCTTAGTAAGCAGCACCTCTCTTTCTGGGGCAGAATAACCATAGCTTCTGTACGAGAGAAATGAAAACTATCCTAAATGTACTTAATTGCTTAATTAAAAGTGGAATTTGCTGAATTTGGGGTGTTTGATCTTGAAGTTGTACTGCTGCACTCATGCTATTATTTATGTTGGACCTTTCTGAGCTTCGTTTTTGCTTAAGAAAAGAAGATACGCTGAAAGTAAATGACCCATGCATGCGTTCTCTTGACTTTATCATAAATCTTTTGGACTGAGAAGTCCATCTTGGGTGAGCTACAGGTGTAATGCATAAATAGCACTGCATTATCCTCTCAGATTTAATGTGGTTTTTAAGAGATTGTGAATTTTAAGAAGGAAAACTGTTTATAAATTAGGAGGAAATTGTGGCAAGGCCAAATTCCTGATGCAAGTCTGTCTCGTGTTGTTTTCTGTTATGTTAAAAATTCAAGACTGTGTAATCATGTAGTTTTAACTCAGAGATATAATTGTTTAGTTTACTAAGCACTTTGTATCACTGTAACACCTTCACACAAAACTATGAGAGTACTCTGTGAACAGTAATTAAACTCTGGGACACCTCTGAGGTGGAGGCAAGTTCTGTTTGCATGCTTTGGATCAGGAAAAGGTTGCACAGACAAACTGATGGTATAGTTCCTCAATATACATCTTTTACACATAGTCACTCAAAGATGTTTCTCTCCTCTCTCCACCCAATGTTTTCTTCAGCTATGCTAGTTCAAGTGTTTGCATAGTCCTATGCTTAGATAGGATTTGTTCATAAGCAGTATGAGTTTATTTTACTAAACTATTTTTTTTTTCTGGTCAGAGCACAGCCCCATGTAGTTGAATTGGCATAATTAAAGGGAAAATAACACATGGGGAAAGACTGTCTTAAACCAGTTCACCATAGGTTAATTAATTGTGCCATAGATGAATGCTATTGGATGTCACTGAAGTAAGCAACAAAGCCTCTATTGGTTTTTGCCAGTCTTCAGCAAAGCCAAAAGGAGAAGCAGCTATCTGGATGCTTACATGCCAGTCTGCCCTTCACCCACACCAATTCTTCCCTTAATGAACAACAAAAAAATCTTATTCTGGCCATAGTTTGCTGCTTGATAACTTGTTTGTTTACTAATATCATAAAAACTAAACAGTCTCTAATTGGAAAAAATACTTTTTTTTTAAGCTGAGGATTAAATGACTAATCATGGGCTATTAAATCCCGGATTATTAAATCACTAATTGCAGATATTAAATTCCTAATTCCTAAGCAAAGTAAGTAACACCCAGTTTATATTAAGAAAATGAGATGTCAAAAAGATGGCTCTGGGAAAGAGTTACAAAAAAACCCCGCTAAAGCCGTATCAGTGTGATGATGAAGTTAGGATTTTCAGTCATGCACAAGACAGCAGATTCAGTGTTAGCTGTAATTCTGTACCTCCTCATCTATATGTCATTACAGAGCTCCTCAATGTACCTTTTGTCTCTTCAAGCTTTTTTGACACCTTTAAAAAACAGACTGTTCAATTGGTTTAATTCTTTCATTGCCTCTTGCAGCCATGAGGATATTTTTCCCTGGCTCATCTTTTGTCTGCAAATGGATTTGCTTACTATAATGATGGGAAATAATTTTCTCTCTGTATCAGAGCTATTTCTTTCTGTGGTGCTCCTCACAGAATTTATTTCATCAAGCTGTAAAGTAAACAGGATTCCCTTATCCCTCCTTTCACATGTGAGAAACTGAGACTAAAGCCAAACATTTTTTGCAAGCGGCCACCTTGAATTCACTCAGCCTGAACATTAATAGCTCTAAATTAATTTCTGCAGACTTCAGTTTGTGTATTGTGGCATGAAGACTATCCTGCAAGAGTAGAATTCAAACTCTTCTCAAAATTTTATTTTATTTTAAGGCTGACAGAGGCTTATGAGTTCTGCTTAAGCCAGGCATTTGAACCAGCAATTAAGAAGTCTTTTAGACCTTAAGAAGGTCTTTTTATGTCCTTTTGGGTACCTTTGCACCAGTCAAGCTGTTTAACAAGTCTTAAAAGTCAAGTGTGGCAAACAGTTGAACATATTTTTCTTTTTCACTGTGCCTGTCTGAATAACTGCAATTTTTTCCTTGAATTTACAGCTTCTGTCAGTCCTGTACTCTTAAGAGGCAGTTTAGCTGATTTAGGGAGTGAATCAGTAGATTTAATGGACTATACTGATCTTACTTTAAACAGCTAATTTTCAATATCCTTTGGGCTATTTTAGACAAGCAGGAAAAGTGCTGCTGATCTGATCTAATTACATTTCATTGTAGTCTCCAATGATTGACTGTTTATCACATTTGAATTGGGAGAAGAAGTCTTTTGGTTTTTAGCCTTCCAGTTCATATGAATTTCAGTTTAGTAAAAGCTGGAAGTAGTTTAACATGTGATGTGATGTCTTCATAAAGTTAGGTAGGCAGAGTCCAAGTGGCTAAAATGAAAAAAATAAGAAATTAAGAAGACCTAGCCAGATGGAATGAAAGATATTGACTTCAACTTGATCTGAGAGCAGAACTAGATGCATACCTGAATTCGCACTGTACAGCTCAGGCAATCTGAAGGAGATGTGTAACTTTGCAGCTTGTGCTGCACCTAATTAAGAGAAGGACTGTCAGTCTGGTCTTATTCTCATCACTAAGATGAATTTTAAATGTAGCTATGTGCATGTCTTTAGCCTACATCTAATGTAGCCATTTATTCTGGGGTGATACTGTTGTAAGAATTTTCATGTCAGTGATCAAGCAACAAGGGTAGGGTTTTACTCAATTGTACGTGAGGTGCTGTCCTGGTTTAAGCCCAGCAGCCAAGCCCCACACAGCCGCTCACTCGCCACCCCGTGATGGGTTGGGGGAGAGAATTGGAACGGTAGAAGTGAGGAAACTCAGATTAAGATAAAAACTGTTTAATAGCTAAAGCATAAGGTGCTGGTGTAAGCAAAGCAAAACACAGAATTCATTCACCACTTCCATGGGCAGCACGTGTTCAGCCATTCCCAGGAGAGCAGGGTGCCATCACGTGTAAAGGTGGTTTGAAAGAAAACTCCATCTCTCTGAATGTCCCCCTGTTCCTCCTTCTTCCCCCAGCTTAACATGCTGAGCATGGTGCCATATGGTGTGGGATATCCCTGTGGTCAGCTGGGGTCACCTGCCCCAGCCGTGTCCCCTCCTGTGCACCCTCAGCTCACTGGCAGGTGGGGTGGTGTGGGAAGCAGAGAAGGCCTTGGCACTGTGTAAGCTGCTCAAGAGTAATGAAAACATCCCTGTGTTACCAACACTGTTTTTAACACAAATCCAAAACATGGCCCTATACTGGCTGCTATTAAAAAATTTAACTCTACCCCACCCAGAACCAGGACAGATATATGTGAAAATAGCTATACAATAGCAAAGCATTGCAGAACAGATTTTCACATCCCCTTTCAGTGGTGGTACTCCTTTTTATGCCTATCCACATGCAACAGGAGTGCTCTCTTATTCCAAAATGCATCGTATCAGTTCAGAAAGTTGAAATGCTTAATCATTCTGCCTTCTGATGACTGATAGCTATCCCATAAACTAAATCTTGCAGATACTGTGCCATGGTAGTAAGGAATTTGCTTTCTTCTTGAATTGCAGTAAGATACTACACGGTGTTTATACATGACACAAAATGTTAATGATCTCTATAAATATAATGACAATAAAAAATGAAAATACAGTCTTCCTATGTATACATTAGAATCCTTATTTCTTTAAATTTTAATTGATCAACAGATCTTATCTGTCATCTTGGGCAGTGCCATTCACTGCGTGTAACCCTTGGTTGTTTTATTTTGTCAGTGTATCACAGTGTGTTTTCTAGGTACCTTTATGATTTCTATTGGAAACTGCCAAGATACTTTGTGGTACTGGTTTGTTTGGGTATTACAGTTTTGAAATACTTCCTGTTTTTGACAAACCTCCTCTCTGTAAAGCCTTTGTGAAGTTTCAGGGGCAAATTAATATGAACTTTTTGGTGAAGATCTTCAGTATGCATGTCTCTTTTGATAGACTTCTTTATGTAGCCTATCTTTAAATACCACAAGTTTTGTTGTACTTATTTTAAAAGTTGATTCATGTTCAGACTTTGGGAGCCAAACAACTTTGGGAATAGCTGAGATCCTCACAGCTGTGTGATACCTTTGTGTTTAATTAAATCAGCACGCATCCTTTCTGTTAAAGCACAAGGTTATTTTCAGTGTAGTTTCCTTGAAGCTTCCATTAGAATCAGATGTTAAATTCTGAATTTGCAATCAGAGGGGATAGTCTGTGTTGTGTGGGATGATGAGTACCTTTCCTCCTTCTCTCTCCTTCCATGTCAGCTCAGATCCCTTCTGTTTGAAATGAAGTACCAGCTAAGCGTAAGACATATACAGTAGTAAAGACAATTCTTCAGAAAGACCTATGCCAACTCTACTGTACAAAAAATTCAGTTGCTCCTACCTTGTGAAAGTCTATGTTTGTGCATGTGTTCTGATATATCTTCTGTAGAGTGTTGCCTAATTTCTTTTGATATCTGACAAACCTCATTGCAATTTCCTCAATTGTAGAAGAGTCAGGAAACTTTTACATAACATGAACTAATAGCAGCAGGTCTATTCTGTTACAGCTGTTGAATTTTTCTGCAACTATTATTCAAGTGCCTGGGTGTTTGTCATTTATTTGAATGATTGATAGTAGACAAATTAGGCCACAGGCTCAGGGCAGGGTTAAGTATTTTCTGGTGTATTTTTACAGCATTTGCTGAGATGAGGCCCTGATCACAGATCAGGTTTAAGTCCCACTGCAGTATGTATCATTCATTACTGGTACGCAGTGTTGCCCTGTTCAGTAGCATCTAGGACTACTAGAATAGTCAGTGTGACCTGATTCTGGCAGTGGTGCAGACCCTCTCCTCAGTCTCCCCATCATATCCAATGTGCTGTTCCACAGCTGGCATGTGAGACTTGTCTATGTTCTGGGGAGGGACAGATATGCCTCTGCCAACAGGACGGTGAAGATGCAATACATGTTTGTGTTCTTTGATGGCAGCACATGGTAGGTGAGGTCAGAAGGGTGTCTGTGCTTCATATTTGTTGCCTCTAAGTCTAGATAAATATTTCAGTCATTGGTAGGTCTGAGGGGGGATGATAGGAGTAGGCAAGAAGGTAATTAAATCTAGTTTTTCACTACCTGACAGTTCAGTCAGTTAACATATCTCATGTATGACTTAGTAAGAGGCCTATCTGTGGTGGCTGGGTGCCATGCGAAACTAGTCAGCAGAAAGCATTGCATACCTCTCTCAAGTTAAAACCATATGGATTGAAGGGGTTTGCACCGTTGCTGTCTCTCCTTGTGCTAGATAATGAATCCAACATGCTTTGTATTTGTGCTGACAGGATACTTCAGGTCACTAATTACTAATACTTCTGTTTGAGCTATACCAATGCTTGTCACTCCTACTACTTCAGTGCTTGGCAGGCTTGCAGTTGAAGAACAGATCTGGAAAACAAGGTGAGAGGAGAAAAAGTGAATACAAGGTGTCTTCAGTCATGTTCAGATGCTGCAGTGCTTCCTGTCCTTAAATGTTACTTACCTGCTGACAAGCACATGCAGTAATGCCTATCTTAGTCATTTATGCAGCTATATGGGTAACTCCTGGGTTTTTTTCCTTCTTGTTGAATTTCTCATGCAGGGTAGATGAAAGTTCATGAACTCAATGGTGATACTGAGTTTGTTGTGAAAAAAGAATTCAGTTTGGAATCATACATACTTTAAATCATGGATCTGTCAAAGTGACACTGTTATTTTTGCTGTTTGTCTGCAGAAGCTGGAAAAATCTAACTTGGATAACTGGGAGAACATCAGAGGACCCAGTCTGTGGGAAGATTCCAGGACGGTTCAGAAGCAACGGCGGGAGGCTCTCCGTCTCAAGACAGAGTGACTGAGCAAGCCTAATTTGGTGCATGTGGGAAAAAAGTCTCAGGCTGGACTGTCTTAATTTTTAATCCAGTGTCAGGAACAGACATGGGAGCAGTTGCACTGAACAATTCAGCTGTTGTATATATAAGTAACTGTGAGATCAGCCCAGAAGGCGCTGCATTATATGAAGCTCTTTGTTTGCATCCATTTGCGTAGAGTACCACAGGCTGTATATGTTAATTTTCAATTAAAAAAAGCTGATTCTTCTATTGAGAATATCCCATTATTTTTCAATCTCTAACATTCAAAACTGCTTTAGCAAGGAATAACATTTTAAGAGTCACTTGTCAGTACCAGAAGTTGTCATCCTAATGAGAACAACAGTGCTGTCATCTAGATGTGTGTGACCAGATAAATGCTGCTTCAGGGAGCCCCTGCATGACTTCAGGCTCTTTAGCTTGGAAGGGACTCCGCAGGCATATGAGCTGTTCAGAACAGTGACTCCAGTTTTGGCTTAATAATACTCTTGTGTTTCATTTCCAGGGACTGTATAAAGGCATGTACTGTCAGCTGATAATTGGTCAAATAACATTTGTTTAGCTGTGTTTAAATTTCTGTAATTAGTTTATGGATACCTTCATGCAGGCAGGACCTCTGCACTGGAACCTCTCAGTTTAAATTGGAAGAACCTTTCTTGCAAAGAGCTGTGCTGCTTCTCTGTGAGTAAATATTGTAGCAGAATCTTCTTGAACCACTATATAGTGGCAAAGCTCATCTTACATGTATTACTACATGTATATTTGTGCATGTGCACAGAAATTTTTTATGTTGCAATCAGTTCTTCTGAAATGCTTCTCTTTTTATATTTATCTTTGTGTGCTAAACACTTGCTGTTAGAGGACATTGTGCTAACGTTCAGGACCCTTCTGCCGAGAGAGTTCAAAGAAGAAGCATCTACTCAGTTTTTCAAATGAAATGATGCTTTTGATAAAGTGTTTCAACAGACTTGTGAAACTCCTCATCAGAGGGATGGAGCAGTAGAGCACACATTAACAGTAGATTCTAGTTTCAAAACTCTCAGTGACACCTATAAAATCTATTTGGAACTGTCTTTGGAAAAGGTGTGGCCTTACTTCCCTCTGCAGGATGTGTCAAATGCAATCTGAATGTCCTTTTGGACACTTTTTAGGGCAGCCTCCTTGCCCTCATGTAAATCTTCTCTCAGTACTTAATTTTCTTTAGTATCTCAATGGTGAGGCCCAGTCTTTCACTCAGGAAGAAGAATTAACACTGATTTTTAGGGACTTATAAAGGAATTCATAAAGCATCGCATGAAATATCTTAGGCATGTTTTGTGCATGTTTTCTTCTTGATCGAGTTGTGAAAACCATCAGAAAGTGGTGGATGAAATCTGGAACAAAGTTGGAGCTGTGTGTTTGTGTGTTTCCCTGTTCAATGTCATAGATATCTCTGCTTCTAAATCAAAGTGTGAACAAATTAAACCATCCAGGAGACAAATAAAAGGAGCAATACAAGAGTAGGTAATAATAAATGCTGTAGGGAAACCAGTGAAAAAGTAGAATACAGAGGCATTAAACTGTGCTAGACCTAGACAAGGAGGAAATTGGTTTGTTTTGTCATTAGGCAAATAAAATATAAACATGACAAATAAGGAGTAAGTGATACTGCATAACTTGTTAAGCACCTTTTCAACTCTTAAATTCGAGTTCAGGTGCAGTTCCACTGACTGCAATATTGATCACTTGAAGGACATCAGAGCTTTGGCTACACTGACAGTGTTCTCTCAGTTGGGACTCTTGCAGCATCACGGCTGATGTTACAGTGAGAGCATTGGAAATGTATCTTTACATTCCCCACTGGTGTGGACTCTGCAAATTCACTGCCTTTTTGAGAGGATGCACATCTTCCTTTTCCCTGCTTTGATTGAAGGACATGGGAAGCTGCCATTGCTTTGCATATGGAGAGGCGTGCTCAGCTGCCAGGCTTGCACGATGGCTCACAATATGGACCAGCACTGCTCCTGAAATAAACACATGGCTTTCTAAGAACAGTGTGTGTAGGAGAAGCAGCCCTTTCCCCCAGGGGAAGAAGCAAAGATATTTCTCTTGCATGAAGCCCTTAAGCTTACCAGTTTTCTTGATGAACAAAACACTCACTGAAATAGCCTGTGTATTTTTAATAATTTGATATTCTGCAAAGACCGTTTTGGGAATGGTCATCTTATTTCAGCAGGTTTGGAATGTAGTTGTAAATAATTATTTATATGGAGCAATAACTGGGGTCCTAACTTAGGACCCAGTCTTAGTTGATTGATTGCTGGTTGTGGGGTCCCCCCACCCTTCCCTTTTTCTTAGGCACTAAATCCTGTTGTTTCTGAGGGCATATTTGTAACTGCCTCTGAAGTGGCCTCTCTGGAAAGTAATGGATTTATCTTAGCATCTCTGAGAAAAAATTATGTGCAGTTGGAAAACTTTCCAACTTGCCCTTCTCTTCAATTTCCATCTTAGAAGGCTATATCTACTGAATGTCCACTAAAATAAAAACCCACCATGTTTTTTATTGCTGACTTATTTTAATAATTTTTTTAATGTTGACTCATTTATGAATTAAAAAAACCCCCGAACCAACAATAGCTGATACAGAAGCTGTACTTTTCATAAAATGGGAAGAGCCATTTCAGCAATTCATCTTTATTGCTATGCACTTGAACAATGGCTTAATGTTTTATGCTGTGCTTTTCTTACCCATTGAATTGGAAATAATACTTTTGAAAGGTGTGTTGAGAGCCAATTAAGTCTCTTAAGTTGTCATGCAACCTGAAGTAGAAGGCACTCCTGAAATGTGGAGAATTGTAGTTCATAGCAGTAGCAGGAGAGGCAAACTTCAATTAGTTCAGAATTCTTGCTTAGTTTGGCTGCTTATTTGAACTATCCTTTTGAAAACCAGTTAGAGCACTTCTAGTTATCTCTAAGGCTCCTGAAGACAACTTTGTTCAGCTCCTGAATCATAATTCTAAACATCTGTGAGTGGAGGGGGTCAGAGGTAATTAAATACAATTGTCAGTCTGAGACACTGATTGACATTTTTGCATCCTCTTTGGTAACTGGGATACACAGGTCTGAGGGGAGTGAACGCAAGGCTTTAGTGAGAGGTGTTCAGTATTACAAAGGTAGAAGAGAGAACTGAAGAAGCCAGATCTTCTAATCAGTGTTGCTGAAATTAGAAGTAAAAGAAGGAAGTCTGGCTAGGTGTCTATGTGGGCTGAAAAATCAGTTCAAAATCCCTGTTCTGACAGAAAAGGAGAAGGTGTTTATCTCTCAAAGGAACTGTAGCAAGGCTGGCCTTTGGGCTCTTCCATAACAAGAAAAGCAGTAGGACATAGAATTGGAGGAAATCTGGGGCACCTGTCTCCAGGGTCAGGGAGAGGTCAGCACAGCACCACAGATACGTGGGTGTCTGCCTGGATGGTTCCAGTGGCAGCTGTCTGCAGCTCAATATGCTGCCCAGACCTCTGTGTGAGATCTGCCCTGTGGATCCTGCTTATTGAGTGTGGTTTTCCTACAGCACTTTGAATGTGCAGACACATGGGTGACCCAAAATGCTCAATACCTCAATTCAGCTGTAGCAGATGAAGGAGAGCCTTAGCAAAAGCTGTAGCTACTGTGTTGCAAAAAAAGCTTTCAAAACTACTGAATAGCTCAGCAGTTGAATTTCAAAGTTCCTAAATACATCTGGATGGGTAGTTGGACGTTAAAAACTTACAGAATCAGAATGCAACGAGCAATATTGCTCATAGTGATCTTCCAAGGTCTTGAAAAAGGGTCCAGTACCCCCAAAAAGATAGGTTGTGGTGTAATAAGACATGAGTGATGGGAGTTTTAGACCAGAATATAGAATGCAGAAACTTATGAAAAGCAATTTAAATCTATTGCATCATCAGCTGGGGACCAGTCCCAAAAAGCAGAGGAAGAAATCCATTTCTTCACAGAGAAACAGTAACTTAGGGAGATTTAAAGGTCAGTGTTCATTGGATGTTTTACGTGGACACTTTGTGTTTCACTGTGCTTGCCTGTGTATAGGTGAAACTCAAAACAGTAGTTTTCACCTTGTGAATTAACTACACACACCCTTGTAATTCTTGATGATCTTGCATTTGCTCTGACTTGCTGTGTTTGCATTTCCAGCTTGAAGCCAGGGCAAGTTTCATTTTATATTCTGTATTTTCCAGAGGTACTTATTTCGGCATGAACTGGGAAAGCCTAATATTATCCTTTGCTACTATGTCCACTTGAAAAAAAAAAAAAATTAAATGAAGAAACAGAGAAGGGCATGATTTGAAGTCTTAGGAAAGCAGAATAACTATTTTTACATGAAGATGGTAAAAGCATTTTCCTTAAAACTTTTATGGTTAGAAGGGCTGCTTATTGCCAGTGTTTTCAGTGGAAAACCACCTTTCATCCTTCAGTGGAGTAAGGTTCACAAAAAAATTTCCACTCTTATTTTAGACTAGCTAACTAGAAGCTTTAATCGAAGGAAGGCAATTGCTTAGTGTTAGGCCTTCATTTCTTACAAGGACTTGCAATGAGACTCAGCCAACACACAAATAGTCTCTAGACTTAGAAACAAAAACTCCATACAGATGTTTTTCTTAAAACATGTACTCTCCCCAGCAGCCAAAAGCAGTCTTTCATGCCACTGGAATCAGACTGACCATATTTTCTTGTTAAACATGTGCTTTAACTGCATGTGTAACTGTCTTGCTTAACACAGGCAAACCAGGTTTCACCTTCACCATTTCCATGCTACTTGGGACATGTGTTAAAATTAAATGCAACCAAAGCAGCAGGTGGTAGTGCTGCAGAAAGGATATGTCAAATATGCATATACATTGCGAATATGAATAGTATAACGTGTCATAGTCACAGGTCCCTCGAGAAAGAAAAAAAACACCACATCACAAAAGTCCCCCAGAAATAAGGGTTTACTGTGTATTGCCAGTGCCTCTGTAGAAGAAATTCATGCCCATTCACCTGGCATATTTGGAGCCTGGCATGATGTGCCTCAGTTGGTGGAGAAAATGACCCCAGCTTTTTTAGCATGTATGTTTCAAGGTAGTTGATGAGATCCTTGATGTTCAATACCAACTCCATTGTGTGTGTTCAGTATCAAATCCATTATGGTATCAACCTCAAGGAGGCTTAGTGGCTCCCAGGAGTATGGCTGATCCCTTGAGGATCAGGGGCAGACCCATCTCTCTCCCTTACAGATCCATTCTCCCTCCTCTTTCTGTCCTGTCTTCCTGTGTTCCTCCCAAAAGGTAACAATTCATTCTCTGAGCTGCTCTTTTCTAATGGAACTGGCTGTAAAATGTCACCCTCTTTTTTTGAAGTTCACTGT
Source organism: Corvus kubaryi (assembly GCF_017639235.1). Classification (NCBI taxonomy): domain Eukaryota; kingdom Metazoa; phylum Chordata; class Aves; order Passeriformes; family Corvidae; genus Corvus; species Corvus kubaryi. The sequence goes on from NW_024582054.1 coordinate 2,847,914, forward strand.
CTCCATGAATTGAAGAATAGTTGTTTCTAAATGAATTTGAATTCAAGCTCAATGTAAGCTCAGAACACAGACCCAGCATTATATCGCCGTAAGGATGGCACCCAGCATACACTGGGGTCTCTTTTTATCTTCAGATACACAATGCTGTGCTCTCTATTTTATGTACAAAGAAAATTAAAAGTACTTTTTTCTTTAAAAGATGAGATCTTCATCTATCTCCAGCTGTCAGTTCCTAATAATGTTGCCCAGAGAAGTGTTATCTGTGATTTAGTGGCTTTAGTGGACTATCTTTTGTTCAACAGAGGACAGCAGAATAAAATTTCAGCTTAATATAGCTCTTTTCTTACTCCTTCTGAATAAACAGAGGAAAATAGGAAAGCAAGAGCAAAGAACCTTGGGTTCCAGACTCAATTTTCTTCTGCTTTTTAATAGATAGGGCATTTTAAGAAAGGGAAGGAAGGAAAGTAGAAAAAAAATAAAAGAAATATGGAAAGCAAAAACGCTTAGGGACAAAAGTAGTAATGGAAAACAGTCTTTTCTTCTGACTAGTCCCTCTGGATAGAATAGAAAGGAAAATTATTTCTGTCTCAGGAAAAATGTCTGAGCTCAAAAAATACTCAGGTCCAAATGAAAAGTCGGGTATAATATTTTGCAAGTTAACAGTTTTAGAAATACTTTTATTTGGGTGAAGTACAATGTTTTATTTTGTTGTTCATGTTTTTCCATTCTTGATTCTTCTTCCTCAGGTACCTTAACTCTGGAAATGAAAAACCACCACTGATCTTAAAAATGTAGTTTTGACTTAAAAGATTGACAGCACAAAATGCTTCAACAGTTTTCAAAACTTTTCACAGAAAGTGTTCTCAATAAGAGTAAATCTATCAAAAATAGTTCTTTCTCAATGAACAGATTGCAAAATGTCAATCAACCAGATTAAAAAAAAATTGTAAAAGATCTTTTTTCAGCGTTCACCAGTCAGTTCCTCTGTTAGTTGGTGAGTGTTGATGCTGTTTACTGATGAGGATGTGCCTGCACACCCCTATGGCTGGGCATGCCAGCCTTCTCCCTATCAGGTGTGCACACCTGCATGCAGAAAGTGGCACTCTTGCAGTTTAACAGAGCACTTCACTACTCAGGAACTCGTAAGAAAAGGCCTACCCCCTATTGCATTCAATATTCTGCTGTGCCAGGTAATGACAATGTAAGTTTTACATTAACTGATGAAGTTATCTCAAAAACTAGTTCCTTTTCCTCCCTGCTTTTGCTAATTCCACAACCTAAATTTATTTGTTTAGTTCCTGTTAGATTATGTCACTTTTTATTAGCTATTCAAACAGCATGCTCATATGTCATGATACATTAAGAAGAAACCCAGTGTTTTTCCCAGTCTAAAAAAAGACATCACCCCTGCTTACATGCTTGGTTCACGGCTTCCATAATTTTAAGTTACCTGTCTAGCAACAAATTGGCAATCCAAGATGGAAATACTTCAGTCCTACTCATGTTCATGTGTATTTGAAGTGTCTACAGTCCATACAGTTCAGGAGTCATGTCTCACCATTATTTGGTTACCCACCCCACCGCCGCAGATGCTCTTTTGCCTTGCAAACATCCCGGCTCAGATGTGACTAAAGATGTGATTAAAGGTAAACAGACATTTTCAGTACAAAAATCTGAGATTGCACGTTTCCTATAACAGGCCTTTTGGGCTCAGTGCTCCCTGTGAAGTACTAACATCCTAATTGGCTATGCTGGAGTAATAGACAGCAAAAATTGTAGGGTTTTTTTTTATCATCCCTTAAAGCAAGATGAACTTGAATACAGTTTGATCAAATTTTTAAAAGTTTACCCTGACCCTGATATGGGTTTTTGGGGAAGATTTAAGAGTGTTATGATAGACAATGTTCTGCAACTTGGCTTAGAGAAGTCATTGCAGAGGAACAGCTGGGAATATTCACAATATGTTTCAGTTAATGTAAAACTCCCTATATTTTAAATAATAAGAAATTGAAATGTCTTAAATATTACTTTGAATGTTTGAATTTTAGTGTATCTTCCAAGACCAGCATAGAACATGTCCATTTTTAAGTGGGCTGAATTTTCTGACTTTGCAAGAAAAAGCTGGATATGGAAACTTGCACTTTGTATGGACAGACCCAGTTGGCTGGGTAGTGATTTGGAATATGAATAGGAGAAGGAGACCTTTATCTTCTATCTTTCATCTATTCAAGAAGATTTCTTACCCCTGTAATGAATTATTCACAACAGAAATTAAAAATTGAGCAGTCTTTGTCCCTTGAAGCTACACAGGGTTGTGCAGTGTTACCTGACAGGTCCATTTTTCTCACACATACTGCTCATGATCCTAAAAGTTCTGTCACTGGTGTGTACTATCCACTTTAACAGCCACATACTCCATACAGTCTTTATGTATTTCCCTTTCTGTGTGTTCAGGTAGTGCCAAGAAACTGGGAGGAGAACAGGTGTTAGTTCTGTGCTCAGCCTGGAGATGCTGTGATCTAGGAACTGCCTCAGCAGTTGATGAAGGTTCCTCTGTGCCTTTTCCTTTTGTCCTTGGGGAAGTTCCTTTTGCCCTTGGAAGATTCAGGACTCTGCTTTCTTTGCGTAACGGGTGTAGCAGAACTGAAATTTGGAAAATACGTAATGCCTAAAGTCTCTTATGTGTTGTCATATAACTGTAAATTGTTTTTTAGAGCACCTGCATTATATACCAAATACATGTGTAGATAGAAACACACACACTTACATACTTAGGCAGCCCCAAAGAATGTATTTTCCTCTCTGTACACACACAGTGGAGAGCTGGAGTGTAGTGTCCCTTCACCATCAATGCCCTGCCAAGGTGGGGACTTGCAGGGATCACCTCTGAGGGATGAGGATGGTTGCCTTAGCAGGAGCTGGCTCTGTGCAATGATTTCCTGTCCAGATTACACAGAAGAGAGCTCATTTCCCACTGACATGTGGTAGCTCCATAGAAGTCAAGTGTGCAAACATTTACATCAAGTCACATGCAGTGATCATCTCATTCAAAGGTAGGTGTCTGCCAAGGTGGGTGTTGAATTGTGCTCTGCTGCTTCTCCCCTTCCACTGATCCTGGAAAGCACTTGAGTGATGAGTTTTGATTGCTTTGCCTTTGTAAGTCCTGTTTTGGGTGGGCTGGATCCCAAGAAGTCTCCTTGTTTGGCTTTCATGGATGTTGAGACCAAACTTTGGTATATGAATGCTTGCAAAAACAGCAAAGGCCTGTGTACCTCTGCAAGTGCTCTTGGCATCTCTCCCTTGACTCTGGTAACAGGGTTCTCAGCTCTAAATGAGTTTGGAAATTTGGGCAACTCTGATGGTGCCATTTTTAAAAAATTTATTATTTTCTCTTTCTCTTGAAAATTTGATGTGTTTTGTGGCAGCTTAAAAAAGGATTATCTCAGTAAATTCTTATTACAAAGGTCAATAAATATCTTAGTGTGTCACACTGATGTTTAGATAGAAATTGCAATCCCAGCCTTGCCTAGTACAGAGGCAATGTGTGTAAGCTACCTTTCTGACAAAATCTGGAAAATCACAGCATGGACAAGGGGAAGTCATATTATAGGCAGGACTGAATGCAGTCCTGTCTGCTGGGTGAAATAAGATAAGGAAATATATCTTTCTTACTTCAAAGGCAAAGTTTTTCTTAGACCATCCTTCAGCCAAAGCTTATGTTGTATGGGCAATAAGGTCGGAGGATCCACAGTCTCCTCTAAGTCACCAGGGAGCAATAAAGATACTTTCTGCCATTAAAGATAACCTTGTGTACAGCAAGGGCACAAAGAGAGTGTCACCAAACTGGCCCTGTGAGACTACTTTATTGATGCTGCTTCAGGTTTCTTGTAACATGTAAAACAGCATTATTATTACAGTAGATAACTGCAACAGACCTTTCAGGATTATGTGTTAAGAGCAGCAAGTCAAATACCATCTGCCTAACATGAAAAATTCTAAGTATCATTCCAGAGAGATTTGCCTGCATCTCCTCTGCAGAGGACATAAAAGCAGCTGCAAGTCACGTCTATCCTCAGCCCCCTTCCCATCCTCACTTCTTGACCTTTTGGCTAAGATCAATTGTAGTATCAGTTGGACCCTTGGCTTGTACTCTCTTTGGGGACTCTAGCCTGGCTTGGCCTGGCAGCAGGCTGGGCTCAGTGACCTCCTAACTCTTACCCATCTGTAACTGCTATCATTCCTGCTCTTTAAGAGACCTGGCAGCTTTTAGAAGTCAAGTCCCGTTTAACATGCCTTGCAAGTACAGCTGAAATGCATTGCCCTGAATTACTTCTGTTTCAAAAGGCAGGTGGGTCTCAGTGTTCAAGAGTGGGAGAAATTGTAGTGTAGCTTGATTTCTTTCTGTTGGAAGCCATTAAAAACATTTATCTGCAATAGCAGTTTCTTTACTTTTTTTATGATTGCTTTGAGGATATATAACCCCAGCATTTTTGGAAGATAACCACAGGTAAGTCCTTTGAGAGCTTTTCACCCCTGCATGAATGGGGCTCTGGTACCAGGGAAAAACATCTCTGGTGTAGGAAGACCTTAAAATACTGTGATAATATGTTTGTATCTGTCTAGGTTTGTAAACTTCCTAAATCCAGACCTAAGTATCCACATGGGACACAGTAATTGCCAGCCAGACTTAGTGCCTGAAAACCTTATCTAATCCTGGCTTTTATGCATAGATCCATTAACTTGATCTGCGTGGTTTGGTTTGTTTTGTGTTTTTTCCCAAGTCACTTGTGGAACTGGAAATAATATATATTATCTCTGGAAGAGACCATAAAATGATACAGTGGAACCTTGTGTGTAACTCAATTAAAGGCATTTCACTCCAGCATTCCTACATCAAACACAGTAACTACAGGATATCTTCCAGTCTTTGTGTCGGCAGAGATCACTTAAAACCTCCACCTTTGTCTCTGCAGCTGTCCTTTGTGGAGGAGGTACATGTAGGATGCTGTGAATTTGCCTTTCACCTAGGGAGGGCTGGCCATGTGCCCTCCAAAGCCACTTTCTGGGGCAGCACCAGCCAGCTCTTTGCGGAGAGAGGGATGTAGGGGACTTCTGCTGCAAAACCCCTCTGGCTGGCTTTTATAGGAAGGCAGCAATATCTTCCAGAGTGTTAGTCTCTCAGCTGATTTTGTCTCAAAGATCTGTCTGATCTAATGACACAAATTGTGGGAGTCCAGGTTTTGTTCACTGTCTCTTGCTGCTATTTTTGGGATGTGATTTTTCTATTTTGGTTGGCTGGGTGTGGAGGAAGCTATGCTTTAGGGAACACTGCAATTAGATTCACTCAAAACAATCATGATTAATAATTATGACTGGTCTGTTACTAAAAAAGGAAAGGGTAGACATAAATAATAAGCCATGGTTAATTTGAAGGCAATCTCTGTCTCTGTCTCTTTGAAGAGATTTGAGCAGACCTAGGAGCGTTTGGGCTCTCCTTAGGGGATAGGAAGGCTCTCATTTCTGTTCATGGCAGTGAGCCTTGCTCCAGTGTAAGTAATCCAATGAGTTCTCTGATGGAAGAACCTCATTTACCAGTCGGTGACTCTTGTTAGGTGAGTCCCAGATAACTGCAGCATCTGGGCAAATTCCAGCTGTGTTCCAAATAATTAGCAGAATTATTTGAATCAATAATGGCAGGGAAGCCAATGAAACAGCTTTCCCAAAACAAATCGGTGAATAAACACTGAAAATTTTCAGTCCAAGTAAAATCTGTTTACCTAGGATAGCTTATTTCTTCTGTGAGTACATGGCCTCAGGCCTGCGATGTGGAGTAGGAGCTGTTACTACCTGAAATCGGACTTCATTATCCCATCAGAGGATGAGATAGAGAAGTGTCACACTAGCCTGCGGCCCCCTTGCCCCTCCTGATGTCGAGGCCAGGGGATTTCTTCATGTCAGGAAATAGTGCTGAGCTGGGAAGCTGCTGCCTTGCACTGCTGCCTTGGTGCAAAGCCTCGGGCAGGATGGGGTAAGTGATGGAGGCAGAGCAGTGACCCTGTGCACTGGGAGGGCGCTGACGGCTGCTCAGTGGTGGGGGAACACTGCATTTCTGTAGAAATGGAACACACCATGCAGGAAGGGCCTGGCAGCGCTGCTGTCAGTCTCACAGATGCTGCAGCTCAGTGCCTGGGTCCTGGCAGCACTCAGACAAGCAGTCTGTTCAGGGGGCGGGGGTGCAGGCTGTGCCATCCTTGTGTCAGCAGCTCTGCAGAATGCCTTTGGAGCTTTTTGAGACTCTCTTAGTTTTTATTTATATATACACACACATGCATTATGTAGCCAGTTCAGTTTTGACTTTGTTTCATAGGAGCTGAAAAACTGTTTCAGTTGATTCAAGCACATGTGAAAGTTCTTTAAATAAAGTCATCTCGTAAAGTAATGGATTCTTATAGCCTGTAGTTGAAGCAAAAGATCGTCTTCTCTCTGCTTAATTTTTCTGTAGAGAGAATTCTTGTTTCTGATTTTACTAAGGAAGTTGCTTCTATGTTCCCAAAGGAGTAATTCCTTAGCCCTTAATACAAATTCTATACTTAAACGATCTCTTGATCAATAACTACAACATAAAGTGAATGTGCTGGGTTTGTACATAAAGATGTCTTCACTATGGAGTTGTTATACGAGGCTTATGTGCTGCCACAAAATGTCCACCTCAGAAAGCTTTTCTGATGTGTAAATATCTGATTTTAAGAGAATCAAGAATTTGGGGACAACAAAAACTGCTTTCAGTCACCTTTTCTTCTATGACATTTTGAAAAGTTTGGAGTGTGTATTTAAAGAAGTATCTTTCAATAGTCCCTGCTTTTGTCTGTACAAATCAGAGACCTAAAGACATTTTCTTTTGAAAAGACAAAGACAAGCCAATGTCAGTCTCTGAGTTGTGGCATACTGACAGTGATCCTGAGTAGAAATGTTTGTATTTTCTTAATTGTCCTAATACAGAAATATTTCACAGAATCTGTCACTTGAGGGGAAAATTTTCCCTCTAACAACTGAGGTCTTGTACCAGACTAATGTGTCCTGGTTTTAGATAAAAACAACCATGTTACTGGGTATTCTTTCCTTTTGATCCCCTGTTGTTGAGATTTATTGCCTGCCATTTATAGCATTTGCAGCTTGCAATTAAGGCTTCTATTTTGAATACCTAATGCATAGGCAGGAATTACCATAACTTAGTATTTTGATATATCTTTCAAACCACAGCAAAAAAATTAACATGTTTCAGATGTTATATAAAAGCATTTAAAGCTAGATAAAGTTTATACGGACCTAATGTTATATGAATAAACTGTAATTTTATTAAATTCTTTCCCATCATTTAGAAGATCTCCCCTGCAAAAAGTCTGTTTGATATCATCCATAGGCTGATTTTAAAATTTTTTTTTTCCTCAAAGAATTGCAAGTGCATTGAGGATTTGGAGCAAGGAAAGTTTTGTTTGTATAGTTAACTCTTTGTTTTCTTAAACCCTCTTGGTTTTAAATGCTCAGCTGACTTTGTGCAGGAGAGACTACTTGGGCATTCATCTCTTGTCTGGAATGAACATTGGAACACCTGATCTATGCATCCATGAGTTGTATTCCCTCAGGAGGGACAACTTACCCAGCCTGTGAGCTGGCCTCCAGGGCTTCCTAGGGGTGCCAGGCAGTTGGCAGGAGCTTTGTGGTGCCCAGCTACTGGGAGGCTTGTGTTCTGGGGGAGTGTCTGGCTGCTGCACGTGTGATGAACCCAGGCTCTGTGTGTCTGCTCTATCCTCAGCCTTATGGCAAGGAAGGGGCTGTGAGGACCTCGGAGAGTAGAAGTGGACAATAGCAAGCACAATTTGGATGCTACTGGGCTGGAGCTTTAATCATGCTGAAGGGATGAAAGATTGAAGGATGGGCAGGAGAAAGGTTCTCTCTCCTTTGGCTGGACTAAGAGAGTGCTAACTAATGGTTGTCCAAAGAACTAGACTGGGCTCTTAAGTCTGAGCCTTGGTTGACAGTGTTGTGTAAAAGGAGGAGATAATGAAAAAAAAGCAAAGGTCTTGTTCCCCCCCCATGCCTTTCAGATTAAATCACTGTTTGTGGCTAACAGGAAAGCTGGAAATTTTGTTCCACCAGGGACGGGGGAGTGGAATGAAAGCCCATGTGTATTTTTAGCATTCCTTGTAATCATGTCACCTTTTGAAATGAAAGCATCAGTGCATTAGAGCGGAGAAAGTGGGGAGAGGACATCTTCTACCAAGAGAAATGTCAAGCTCGGGGTGGATTGACTGAGTCATGCACTGAATGAGTGATATTTGTGCTGGCCAGGACAGACCCATCTCCTTCCTGCTGCATGCTTCCTCCCACTTCCAGCTCCTTGGTTTTATGTGGCTTCCTCCTTCATGCATCTCTGCTGGTTGTCTCCTCACGCATCTCTTCCTAGGTGATTCTACCCTCCAAAGTATATCCAGCTGGAATAAAACCCAGTGCATGCAACATGCTGTGGGATGTTCGCCCAGTTTCCTGCCCAGAGGGTTGGCAGCCCTGGCAAGGTGATGTTACATGCCTTAATGGAAGCTACTGAGCAATGCCTTTTTCTTTTAGATTTTCTTTTGCCTATGAAAAAATCATATCTAACACAAGGAAGGGAGCAGGGTATCTGTTCAACTATGAATGTTTACTTGCTGTTCACCTCTGAAATGCCAATGAGCATTTGTGCTGTCTGGTTTGAACTGACTATTGGCCTTGGAGAAATTACTGATGTTGCTCTTGAATGAAATTGTCCCTCACTTTCTAAGGAGGTAGAAAAAGTCTATCAGTATCTCCCTTTGCAATTAGACGTGTCATGTCTTTGCTCTGGTACATCCAGGAAAATGGAGTAATTCCTAACCTTTGCCTAGCCTTCATACAATGGTAAGAAAACAAAACCTAATTCACACTACATAGAACAATGATCCTCTGCAGTGGACAAATTTCTTGGTGCTGATAGCAGGCAGCTCACATGATTAGAGGTCACTTGTAGCTGTTCACTCTGTTCCCCCTGGCTCAGCTTTGGCAGGGAAACAGGGGCACCACCTGTGAGATTTATAGGAGTGGTTGGAACTAGTTTTTAGCACATTATTCAGTGCTGGGTGGGATGCTTTCACCCCTGGAAGGTAAAGAAACATGAAGGATACAAGAACTTGAGGAGGGTTGGCTGCCATATGCCCAGGCCATTCACTGCAGCTCTCTGTGCTTTGGTGAAGGTGTCGTCTGTGGCTCAGGTGACCTTCCTTACTGAACAAAGCGGATGTGCAATTAGTGCTGTAATCCTTTAAAGAGGATCTTTTCTCACACAGCTTCTTTTAGGTGCCCAAAAGTGTCAGGCAACCTTCATCTCTTCCCCCTTCCTCCCTTGAGTGTTGCATTAAATCCCTTCTCCACTGTACTGGCACCAGAAGTGTGTTGTTTCTGCAGTGTGCCACAACTTTGGTCTCATGTTTGCGCTTCCTCCCGCTTCATGGCAGCCACACATAAGATTAATTAAGCCACAGTGCTGGCTTTCTCCTCTTTCTTGTATATTTTCACTTGATATCCAGCTTCATGACTTGACTGAAGGTAGAAATGGAAACCTTCATGCTAAGAGTATGGAGACTCTGTGAGAGCAGCCAGGCCATGAGTCTGGCAAGCAGGCACCAGTGGAGGGAGCTGGGCTGGGCTGGCAGCAGCAGTAGCATGGTCCCACAACCTCTGTGGCGCCCCTGGAGCAGCTGCTGGGGCCATGCTGGAAGGTGGAAAGGTGCAGAGTTGGTGGGGAGCCTTTAGGGCTGCCCACTGCAGTGTATGGACGGGACTGGATAGCTTTCCTCAGCCTGCATCTGTTCCCCCACCTCCCTTCTTCCAGTAAAAGTGGGTTATTTTCACCCAGAGTTGCTCTCTTGGTGACTTGGGTTCATGGTACAAATTTGGGACATGGCTTTGTCATCCACTTTTGTGCAGAGCAGTATGGTACCTTGCTAAAGCACCCCCAGTGCCACCCAAACGAGGCCTCTCTGGCTCCCCACCGAGTCTTGGCTGAGTTAGGGAGCAGCCCTGAGCACACATAAACATTTGCTGTAGGGAGTCACCCATCAGTTAAAGTGGAATTACATGCTTTACTTACTAAATTACTCTAGGCTTTGCTTAAGTATATAATTAAGAATTATGCACTCAAAGATAACCATTTGTAGGGTTGGGGCTTGCTGTCCTGCTTCCATTTCCCTAACAACACAGGAAGGTTACTTGTGTTCTTGTCTTGTTCTGCCTGGGCAATGTTTCCAGCTGCTGGGATCAGAGTGTTGTGGAGACAGGAGGAGAGACAGCACACAGACCCATAGGAACACCTCATTGCTCTGGGAAGCCATCTCAAAACAAGGGAGCATTTTAGTGGTCCAAATATAGCTGAAGAAGCTTATTCAAGTGTTGCAAAGGGCCAAATCCTGGCTGTCCTCCAACTCAAAGTCTTTCTTCAAGGCATCTTTCCCTCTCTCTCTATGGGTGGGTTGGGAAGAAACTGTTGGCCATGGTTTTCCTCAGCCAAGCTGCTGGCAGGGCTGTGTCCCAGAACTGCTGCCTGGCCAAGGACTCTGTGGTGTTTAGCAAGCTCAGCTTTGCAGACCAAAGCCCCTGTGTGCCTCCCCTGCCAGTGGTTTCTCCCAATTCTGTCAGCATCCCAGGGGACAGCGCTGGGGCAAGGCAAGCCGTCCCTCCCTTGTGGTTAAACCAGCACTGAAGGCTTTGAACAAAGAGGGCTGACTGGGCACTGCGACCACAGCTCCTCCTGGAGACACCCATCTGCAGAATGAGCCCAGGAAGGCCATTTTGCTGGGATGACAGACAGCAGCAAGCAAGGAGCTCCTGAGTAAGAATGGGTCTGAACCAGTAACAGTCACAGGCAATGTTGTGTATCCATCAGCTCCTACATGCTGGTGTCTCCCAGCAGTGCTTTTCAGCAGGAGAGGTTCCCTAGCCCCTCTGTGGTTTTGGCAAGCTTTGGGTATGGCATGACAGCAGTCAGAGGAAAGCTGTATTGCCTGCTAAGGAAAGGAGTGTATTTTGGTGGTGCCCACCACCGTCCTTTCTTGTCACTCCTCTCACCTTTCTTGTTTAATCTGCATGACCTGTGTTTGTAAAGATGGAGAATGCAGGTTAAGGAGCTAAAACCCATCAAGTGTTTGTGATTTTTTAAATACAAGAGGCAGTTTGGGGAGTTAGTTTTTCCTTATCTTCTAATAATTTTCACTACTTTTCCAGGGCCAATTTGCCACAGCTCAGAAAAAGTCTGATTTGCTTTTTCTGCTTTTTTCTCCCTTGCCCAGACTGAACCTGATGTTTTGTGGTGCCTCTTGCACCACCATCTTCCCCGTTCGGCGCCTCAAGGTGTAATTGCAGGTGGGACGTGGTGGTAGGCAAGGACCACTGCATGGTTCCTCTGGGCAGCTCTTCCTCTGCCCACATTGCAGGGGCAGAAAGATGTGCAACCACCTGAGCAGAGCTGAAAGAGATGTCATGCTGTGCACATGCTGTGCAAACAAATAGCAGGGCTTGTCAGAAGTCCTCTCTTCTGATATTGGCATTGTCACAAAACCTTGGAAAAGCGTTGTACCTCCTCCAGGCTGTCTTCTTACAGAAGCCACACTATCTAAACACATTGAGTAATCCCTGCCTCAGGCTAAAAAACTTCTGCTTGAAATAGTGTAGATGAGTTAAAAATATAAGATATTAATTTTAACATCTTAAGTTACTGAAAGCTAGCCATGTGCCAGAATGCATTGTACCAGAGGCTGGTTACTCCCATAACTTAACATTTGGGGTCTGACTCTATCCACTTCTTGGCTGCTGTCAAATGTCACTTGTCTATGCAGGTGCTTCCAGGTCTAAAATCCCATGGTCCCTGTCTCGGTTTTGAAAGACAGGTGTCTGCTAAGGAAGGCAGAGGCCCCCCTTGAAGTGGCAGATATAACCCCTTTTCCCTCCAAGTTATTATATTCTGAAATCAAGGGCCTTTAGGCAAAGATGTGGGAAATAGGAATAACAGTTCTTTACTCTCTCTATATATATGTATATAACCAGTCAAACAAAACAACAACAACTATGGCAGTAACAGCAGTCACAAACCCAGTCCCAGCCTTCTCGGCTGTCAGGCTATTTCCCCTCGGGTGCAGTTCCGCTCGCAGCCGGCAGGGGCGCTGGCGGCTCCCGGTGAGCAGGGCAGGTGCGATGGTTCCCCCGCGGCTGCAGGGGGCGCTCCGGAGCGAGCTCGGGAAACACGCGGCACTGGTGCTCTGGGATCCCGGGAAGGATGGAACAAAGGCTTCACAAACCCCTGGGCAGCCGATCCCGGACTCTCAGGAACAGCGGCTGAAGCGGCAGGGACGGACGCAAATCCCGGGTGGCAGACGAGATGTATCCAGATGGGAAAAGCCCACGGAGGCCCAGGCAGGCAGGGCGAGCAGGGCTACAGCGTAGCGGAAGCTCAAAGCAGCAGCGGGGCAGGGCAGCCACAGCCCGGTCTCCAGCAGGGCAGGGAAAGCGGCTTTTGGGGTCCCGGCGTTGTTTCCAGCAGGAAGAAAGAACGGCCAAAAAGAAAGAAGCAGCAGCTCCTTTCTCTGCAGCTTCTCTCTCTGGACGCTCAGAGCGAACTGACCCCACACCCAGGTGTAGACAAAAGAGTAGCCAGGTCCGCCCCACTCCCCTTTTGTCTTTCTTAAGTACAGCTATTTGTCCCCTAGCAACATGCATATGGGAGAAAATTCCTTTAACAGGAAAAAAGAAAAAAAAAAAAAAACAGACTAAACTAAAACCCCAACAGTCCCCTAGGAGCTTTCTCCTAGGCAACTCCAGTGATGGTGACCTCCCTTTATCTGCAGAAACATATTCCCCAGTGGTATTTGGATGCTGCCTTCTCCATGGTGGCATGGCTATGGCTAATGAAATCTTTGCTGTGCTCCTTCAGACCTTTTCATTTCCGTGGTGGAAGGACTGATTCTGGGTGGTTTGTGTAGTCTTATGAAGATTTTTCTTTGACTCTTAGGAGAAGATGAGCTGCATCATGGCTGGTACATACCCTTGTTTCTGCAGCAACAAGCTGTTTACAGTTTATTTTCTCTGTACTAAAGTGCTAATCAGCTTGAACAATAATTTAATGGTGTCATCTACAGTATGTCTAGTATCTAAGGAGAATCATACCATATATCTAAAAATGTCTTTGGAGCAGGCACTCACTACAGCCTAAACTGGAATGAAAGATCCTGGCCCAAAAAATGAGTGCTATGTTCAGTGCCATTGGACTAATCTGGTTCTCACAGTAAACCTAAAAATGCAGTTTACACTATTCAAACAGAGGATTACCTGCCCACACTGAGTAATTTCCACTTCTTTTTTTTTTTTTTTTTTAGTACAGAGATCTCAGTGACAAACTTTGTGTTGCTTCATTGTTATTGTTCATCCTATGCACTCAGTTCAGTCTTCCACAGCATTTAGCAGCACTGTTTGAACACTGCTTCATCCCACATCTCCTTCCTGCATAACTGTTCTGTGAAATAAGCCAGGGAAAGGCAGGTTTGTGTGTCTTTGAATGAGAAGCAGCTCTTTCCAAATTCCTGCCCATCACACAGCTGAGCTGTTCAGCAGCCATTCAAGTGGTGTTTTTTTCCAGAGGCGCCTCCTTGTCTCTGATCTGATAACAAATGTCTCCTTTCATGTCCTGCATCAAGGCTGCTACTTTGGCCTCCTATTCCATTTGCTCCTCTTTTTTCATGCCGTGCCAAACATATTAATGTCAGGCAGAGCTGCCCTGGATCCCTCGGCATAATTCCAAATATAAAGCCCTCCCTTTGCCCACACGGCCAGGAGGGCTCCACGGGGCCGGCTCCGCCCCGGCCCCATGTGTGGGCTGTAGTGGTGGCACCATCCAAGCCGTGGCCTGTGTATTGTCCTGTTTATTGCTCTCGGGCATCCCGAGGGCTGGCTGCCTTTTGGCCCCGCTGGCTCTGCAGCATCCATCTCTAAGTGCATCCTGCTGCCCTCTAGTGAGACCTGCCCGTGGGCCCAGCCCGGCGTTTGCACCAGAAAGGAGAAGGGGCGTCACGGGTCTGTTGTGCAGACAGGGCTGTGCAGTCCGAGCAGGGTGGTGTAGGGGCTGTTGCTGCCCAGCTCCCTTGGGTGTCCCTGCCACCTCCTGCTCCAGGCTTTGTGGGGACTGCTGCCTCCGGTTCACCTGCTCAGCTTTATCCTCAGGCTAAACAGACTGCAAACCCATTGAAAATCAAGAGCAGGCTGACAGGGAGTGGGGGGAAGGGGCAAGATATTTGACAGGTGATTATGGTTAGGGATTTTCTTCCTATTTATCCGGGTGTGGCTGCATGCAAGCCAGTTGGAATACTCACTACGTGCCCTGGTGACACTGAATTTTGCTGCATTGTCCCATTGCAATACAGAGGGAGAAGCTCCTCATCATCCACACCTCTAGCGCACAGGAGGGGTTTATCCAACCCGAGTGATGCCCTGCCACACGCGGCTGATGCCCAAGTTGTTAAGGCAGGGGAGGATCTGGTCACTGCATTACTGACAGCCCCCCTGGGCAGCCAGAGCACTGTGCAGTGTGACAGCTCTTGCTGGCTCGGGCTTAGCTGGCGATGAGTCACCTTGAGTGCCTGACTTCTTGATAAATCCTGGGAAAAACAGGGCAGTTAAATGTCAGCCAATGGGGAAAATTTTCAGCTGGGGTACGCTAAACTAGTTCTGCAGCTGTCAGGGGCATTTGGCCATCAACCACCCACCTGCAGACAAGGCTGGTTCAAGAGCACTCGTCTACCATGAGTCTGCTGGGAGGAGGCTGGTCAGGTGGGCCACAGTTCTTAAGGAAAGCCTGAGATGCTGCTATGGTTTTCTCTCTTCTGAAGCCTCCAAGTTTGTCTTATTTTTGAGGCTGGGTAGGTAAAGAAAGAGGCTTTTTCTTCCCCTGCTTCTCAGGAATGTAGATGAAGGTAAAATGAGAAAATGCCTGGTTTTGCCTAATGTATGGGTCTTTCCAGGTTCTCAGCTGTCTTTTAGTCACTTTAAAAGCTGATAGGAAGTATTGATCTCATTTACTCTCCTTATAGCTTGACTGACTCTTTATTTGGAAACTGGAGTCTTGAGATACAAAGAAATACCAAAGCTCATCTCGTGGACTGGAACAAAACTTAAGAGTATCTGAAGTCTGTCCGGTGGCTTTTCTGTGGTCTGTGTTGAAATACTGAGTCCCAAGAAGCGAGGAGACTGTAACCCACTTCTGTGCTGTGGAGAGGACTCTGGCCTCCTGGTCCTCTAGAGAGAGGCTCTTTTGCTACTGTCCTTGTGTGTTTTTCCTCAGCTTCCCTGAACCTGCAGCTCTGGGGAATGGCAGCTGCTGCTAGGAGAAAAGGAGGAAAGCTGCAGCAGCATTTCTGCCTTTGCCCAGGCAGCTCTTGCCCTTTAGGGTTGATGGTTCTAACTGTGGTGTGAGAGACAGACCTAACCCTTCATTCCTTTCCTTTCTGCAAAGTTAGCTTTCCACAAGCTTCCCTCAGAGCTGTATCTTTCATTTTAGGTCTTTTAAGCGGGCTTGATGGTCAGTCATAAGAGCACTGTGGGAAAGCTCAGTAAAGAACATGGCTGACTCTTTAATGCTAGGAGAAGTGAGAGCCACCTTTTCCAAAAGTTGTGCTCAACAGCGAGAAGTTTCAGATGACTCACCTGCAGGAAAGGAAAAAAAAGAAGTAAAATAATTCCTAATTCTGGACACTTCTTGACCTACTTCCAAGCCATGTTCCTTCCCCACCACCACCCACTGTGAGAGCACAAGCTTTGCAAGGAGAATTGCTATGTGACTGTTAATAGTTAAATGCAGTTTTGTTTATTGGATGTTTTGGAAAACATAAACGGCTAAGTGCACAGACAGACTGTTGCATCCAAAATGATTTACTGCTTTGCCTTTTATAGCTCTTGATTACATCAGGTTGCTGCATCAATATCTTGTCTGTACAGTCCAGCCTGGTGGGGCAGCAAGGCAAAGAATATTGTTGCTGGGTAGTTTTCCAGGTGGTGTGGCAATTAAATTAGCTCTCCTGGGGGATGTAGGGTGGATCACCCAAAGCTGGGAAGCAATTTAAACCCATGCATGTTCAGATGCTTGTCCAGCCCATAGATCTAAAATAAAAATACATTGTTTTAATGAAATATTTGGGGCATTTTGCTTAGGACTGCCTGACTGTACTTGAGCGAAAACCTTGCCTAAATATTTTACTACATCTCTCTTTGTTCAGGTTGCAGTCTAAAAGAACAAATAGCTGTCCATAGCAAGGGATGAGTGAAAGCTGTGAACCCAGGTTTGGACTCCGAAGCCTCTAGAATATGAAACTGTTTGAATCCAGTTCAGAAAAAGGCACCAGTAGCAATGCCGTTCCCCAGGCTGGGATTCACAAGCTTTACCTCCTTCAAATTATCACCAGGGTAGGATCCAGAACTTAGTGCCCTAGTGCCATGTCTGGGCTGTCTTTGCACCTGCAAGTCTCATGGTTCTTGTAGAAGAGTGTCCTCCTGACTGCCCAACAACTGAGGAAGCAAGGAATGGGATTTGACTTAGAGGATCCAGCAAAGCCCACAACAGGAACAGATTCCCAATGTTCTGATATCTCCTGCAAGGCCAGATCTGAATCCAAAGGAGGTTTTTTCTTGTATCAGAAAATCTACCTCTGCCATGTTGTGGTCCCACTCCCTTCAGCAGACAAACCAGCTTTTCCTATAGGATGCAGGAGGCAGCAGAATAAAGGTGGCTAAGGTGGTATGCTCAGTGTATAACCTCCATAGTGGTCCAGAGCAGCTGGGACAGGAAGGAAGAGGGAGGGAAAGGGGCTCAGTGCACTGAAAGAGCTTTCCTCACAGTGGATAGAAAAAGTAGGGCTAGAAAAGCAGATACTAAAGCAGTTCTCTTGGTAAAAGAGCCAATAGTTGTGACCTTAAGCCCCAGACAATACAGAATGGGAAGGCCGGGAGAGGACAAGGAGGCTCCCTGGTGAAAGCCATTTTCATCAAGAGTTCAATTTCCTACTGTAGCCAGAGCTTGTGCCTGATGAGTGTACGTCTCTAAATCAGATACACTTCATACTCCTGCTCTTTGGCTGTGCATTAGACACAAGGAGTGATGGCAGGAAATTGAACACAGGACTGCATGTCTGCAGCTGTGGGGAATGTGACGGCATTAGCAGCCCGACCAAGGGTCTCTTTCTGGTGGCTCCAGGATTCATGGAAATACAGTACAGAGCCTCAGATCCAATTTCCTGCTCCCCTTTATCCTGGGTGTACATGTCGGTCAGAGCGACCTCCTGTCATTATCAAGTGATCCATCATATTAAAACAAGGGGGAAGGCAAAACCACAGCAGAAAGGACAATTAATGGGTTGCAGGCTTTGAAGTACTTCCCCTTTTATCCTAGCCCATAAAACTTTGATTTAGTTTTGTATCCTGGCTCAAGGGTTTCTCTCTGTCCCAGTGTTCTGATCTGATCAGTCTGGTTTGGACACTGGTGAAAAGCAAGCAGTACCTGCACCTGTGTGTAAGGCAAGTGCCCTGGGGGACTGTCACTTCACTGATGCTGGCTAACACCATTCCATGCCAGGGAAGCAGGTTCATTGCTGCTGCCCCAGTTTTGTGCCCTTCCCCTCCAAGTTTATTAAACAACAAACTGTCAGGGTGTATGCCAGGAAGGATGGTGACCTTGTGCCAGGCTGGTGTGTGAAGGAGGAGGATCTGCAGCATACAAGGGGGATGTAGGCTGTGTCAGGAAGTCTCCATGCATGTTGCACTCTTGTTGAGAGGGTCAGGCAGTGCTAGTGGGACTGCAATAACTTCCAGTCCAGTTCAAGGTCAGGAACAAACCAATGACCTCTTTGTCTGTGATCTTGCCTTTCAGTAGCAGGCATCAACTAAGCAGTTGTTATTAAAGGTCTGTTGTGCTCCATGAGGGGACTGGTGGCTGTGAAATTCTGATCAGAGTACAAATTTCATTCTGCTTTGGTGAATTCCCCCGAAAGGTGTTGGATGCAGCACGCTTTGCTTTCTGCCCTTCACTGTTCTGCACTGCCTCTTCAGCAGCTCTCATAGAGTGGTGTGCACTATCCTTCTCACAGTGAAAAAGTTCCAGCTGATTTCCGTAGGATCAGGATTTGGCTTGATCTCATCTGTACTTTACTCCAAGGACTTGAAGCTCCCTGCACTGCCCTCCACGCACTGCAGTAACACCAGGCTGGTTGGAAACTTGTTGCACTTTTCTCTGTAAATGCAGAGGGTGACAGAGAGGTCTCACATTGGCAGCTGTGGATATGGGTCAGGATGGATTATCTGCAGGTCCTCCAGCTGTCTGAAGTTCATGAGTTTGTTTTCTGAACTGGTCTCACAAGATGTGGGGACCCTTGACCTGGCCAAGAGCAGCGAATGCTCAGACAATACAGACAATATCTGG
This sequence comes from Corvus kubaryi, assembly GCF_017639235.1. Taxonomy (NCBI): domain Eukaryota; kingdom Metazoa; phylum Chordata; class Aves; order Passeriformes; family Corvidae; genus Corvus; species Corvus kubaryi. The sequence goes on from NW_024582054.1 coordinate 2,866,434, forward strand.
AGGCTGAGTCTGGGTGCTTAATGCTCCACAGCTGGAGCACCCAGGCCCAGAGCTCTGCTCTCACTGCTGCTGAGAGGTGCAAGAGCCAGAGAAAATGTGAATGTGTCTTATTTACTTTGTGCTGTTGAGAAATCTGTGCAGGGAACTTCCCCTCTGCAGTATCTCAAGCACCCTAAGACGTTTCAATAGCAAGGACTGGCATTCGTCTGCCTGTTTTCGCCAAAGAAAACTGGTGACCTGGTTTGGACAGCTCTGTCTCATCATTCCCCAGTGGCACCCGGGGTACGGGGGGAAGACTCGGTAGCTGAGAATGAACCCACAGCTGCAGTGCATTCAGAGGAAGGTTTCACATCCCCACCTTCTGTGATTAAAAAACCTCTGTCATAAAATTAATCGGTGACTTCACACCTCCTGATATACTATGAAAATGATTAGACACAGCAGCAGCTGGGGAAGTGATGGGACTCATTGAGGTTTTGCTCCTTCTAATAATATCTTTTTTCTCTTTTATTTTTTTTTCCTTTCTTGAATGCACATTCATTGTTCATGGAAACTGACAAAGGACTTAAAATCACAATATACCTACCAAACAAATCCAACAGGGGAGCTGCTCTTGCAGCCTGTCCATACCACATGGCAGCAGCTCTGTCTCATCAAGGCAGTAAAAAACTGTAAAACCACCAATAAAGAAATGAGGAGGAAGCTGTCTATGCCGAGGCTAGATAAAAGGTGTTTTCTGGTTTTTGCCTTTCCGAAGGCATGATGAAATAAGCCTCACCTCATGGCTCTGTTGCATGCTTTTGTCCCTGCATGCTGTTACAGGGATGGGATTAAAATCCTTACAGCATGTGGAAGCGGAAGCTATGCCTTGACCTCCCTTGGGAGCAGTGGGTTTGTCACAGACTTGAGCCAGGGAGCTGCTGCCAGGCTTCTGAGGGTAGTAGGTGACAGGTGGCAGCCTTGGATGCCTGGAGGCATGGCGATCCACGGGATAGTGTTGGGCAGAGGGGAGATGCCAAAGCGATAATGCTCTGCCAGCCAGTGGAGAAGAGGGGAGCATTGGTCTTTTCCCCAGGGATGGCTGTGGCAGCTGATGGCTTTTCTTTCCCTAGTCCACCAGCAGCAGTTGCAGTGCTGTCTGTGCCCTGTAGGACATGGAGCCATCCCTACACTCTCCTTCTCAAGAAAGTACTTGAGGGGGCCCTAGGAAGATGTTAAATAGAATACCATGGGAGTATAACCATATAGAATGAGGTCTCAGTCCATTTCTAGTTGCAGCTGAAACCAGTGAGATGATGGCAGTAGGGACAGCAGCTGAAAGGGGAATGCAGTGGTTTATAGCAGAACCAACTGAAAGGGAATCTAAGCACTGCAGGGTTTACTGTTCTTGCAGTGTGAGCAAAACCGCATGATGCTGGGGAAGGAGGCTGCTTGGTAAGGCTGCCACTCCTGGGATGCCATTTCCCTTGCCCAGTAAATACTGCTTCTGGAATGAGCCACATAATGAGTGTGCTGAACCATGCCTTCATCTTCTGGACAGCATTGCAAACAAGGGTCAAGCAATTAGCCCTTGCAGTGGCTTTGGGAGATCACTAATGCCCACTTGCATTTGAGGAGTTGCCTGGCACTGTTGAAGATCCTGGAGTAAGCCTGGGCAGGGCTGGGACCAGCAGGTCTGACCCTCTCATAGCTCTGGGACTTGCTAGCCTACCGCAGGGAAATTCGGTAGCCAGGAAACAGTTTCCAAAATCCTAATTTCCCAGTTGTGAGCAATTAGGCAGGTGGAAGGAGAGGCTTGGAATGCCCAGTCTATGGGAAGTACATGGTATGTTAGGGCTCTACTGTGAGACCTTAAGCGCTGCCAGCTGGGTCTTCTCTGCTGTCAGCTGTGCTGAGTGATATGGGGTCACTCCTGTTGTGTGTGGCTCAGGTGGCTGGTACAGTGGTGAACCCTGACAAATCTCTTGGTGGCATGTGGAGATGAGGTGTGTTTTCCTACCTTGTTTCTGCTCCTGACCTTTGGGGTGAGGTTGGTGTATTTGGTAAACAACGCTGTGAGCAACTTGTGTGACTGGGATTTCTGGAAGCTACTGCTCTGTAGCTGCAAGATGGTCAGCAGTGCAAAAATGAATGTGAGAAACCACACAGACCAGAGCCTGTGCAAAATGGCCATAGCCTCCCTCTGCCAGGAGCACACTGACAGCCAGAGATAGGCAGCCCAAGGCTCTCCAGGCTGAAGTGCTTCTGCCATTCCAAGTTATTCCCCTTGTTATCTCCAGAGCAAAACTGCTTCTGCACATTCTGGGATACAAATCAATTATCATGGAGAGTTACTCCAAGCTTGCAGTTTATGTGAAGTGTTGGCAAAGAGCAACAGCTAAACCCATGTCCCCACAGGAACAACACAAAGAGGGGCTTAAAGAGGGTGTGTGGTGAGAGGAGCAAAGACAAGAGGTACGTGTAGCTGGGAGACAGAGTGTAGAATGGGGCAGAGGAGAGGGCAGAGACTGAGTGTAGGACTCTGTACAACATACAGGACAAAATACACACTGTATGCAGAAGAAACCCCTCTAGAAAGAAACCCCAGGCTATGAAAGACCACCCTGTTCTTTGCACACAGCTGTGTCTTTCTCCTCAACAAATTAACTTCTTTCTATCTGAATTCTTTTGACTGCTCTGAGGGTGGGTATATAGGTGCTCTAGAATGACCCTGCTTGAGCAGAGAGGTTGGGCCAGACCGACCCACTGTGGTCCCTTCCAACCTGGCCCATTCTGTGATAGGTATATGTTGCATGTGCCAAAGTCTTTTTGTGGCTGTGCACTTTTTTTAAAACAAGAGATAATATTCTTGTAAATTCAACTTTTAGGATAACCTGAATAAATTAATATTTAAAGGGATAACCAGTGTTTTATCATCCACTTAATCCCAAAACATGACACATATCAGAAAAATGATTTTGCAACACAACTAGATATTTAAAGTCAAGTCTTCAGTGCTGAGGGAGGTGGCAGGCTTTGTGTGGTGTCCTGATGACAGGCCTCTTCCCAGGGAAACTGTCTCTGTCTTACCACCATCATCAGAGCAGTCTGGGGTCAGACTTTGCACCAGAAGCACTCATCCCATATGTGCTTCCTGGATCCTGCCAGATCTGGACAGAAGCCACGTGTATCCTAGAGACGGATGCGTCTCTCCATGCACAAGCTGCTCACTCCTTTAATTAAACTATTAACTTTCATTAACAGCTGATCTTAATTTACTTTATAGTTCTTTTCCACACCCCATCCCCCACTCCCCCTCCCCATTTTTATAAACCAGGATCAGATCCTCCTGGAGGGAAGCACGGATTTCTGCTAACTGCTCAGGGAGAAGAGACAATCTGGCACTCTTCACTTTGTCCCAGATTTGTAAAGGAAGAGACACTACTCCATAGGAGACTTTTTTTTAGTAGGTCTCAGCTGTTTTGTTAAGAAAATTATTACATTGACCTTAGGGGAATTGTAAAATTTTATTCTATCTTTATCCAGCATTTATTGTTATCCCCATTGGACAGTGCTATCAAGGTCTTTAGCTGTGCTATCTGGTAACATCCCCTGAAGCTGGGGACCTTCAGCTCCAGCATTTTGCACTCTCAAAGTGAAGACAAATCATAGTGTGAAGCCTTGTTTGCCAGCCCACCAGACAGAAGCTGTCGGGAGGTTAGAGGAGGGGCACCCTCAGCCACACCAGCACTTGCTGCCCATGAGCGGAGCACCCACAACCCCATGCCAGGCACTGCTTGTGAAGGTGGGCAGCTACAGGATGGCTGCAGGAGAGTCTGAATTGCTGTGGAAGACCCTTAGGAGGCCAATACAGGGGATGATGTGCTCCTGCTACTGATATGGTGTCCACAATGTAACATAGCCCCAACCATTTTTCATTACAGGACAGTTTTAACCTGTTAGCAAATTCACTGGCCAGAGAGTAGCTTACCCAGAATATGAAGGCATGGGATGCAGAAGGAAGGGTTTGAAAGAGATGTAAGAAAGCCAGCCTGTGTGCAGTGCATGGCTGAAGCACCAGCTACTGCTCTAGAGTTGCTGTGAATCCTCTGCTCCATGGAGCACTGGCTTAGTTTAAGAAACATGGATTTTTTTTTTTTTCTTTTCATGCTATTAGCCAGCATGTGGTGCAAGAAGCAGAAAAAACCACCTTGGTGCCAGTGTTTAAGAGGGAAACCAGAGTGGTGGTGGTGCAATTGATTTTTGTCTTTGTTGGGTTTCAAAATCAATGAAATATGAACTTTTCCCATTGATTTTTTTGAATTCAAAATTATTTTGGGAAGCTGTTAAATGAATTGACAACTTTGTGCGCTAAATCCTCTTCCACGGTTTGTAAGACACGTGCAAGAACCCATCAGAATGTGCTGATGTGCTTACAGGCTTCTTGCCATGTTAATATTTGTTGCTGTCTTCTGTCATACCAAACCTCTTCCTCTGAGTCCAGGTTCCTTGGTCCTCAGTGAGAGTGGAGGAGGAGCAGATCCAATCCGCTGCTGTCATCTGAGCTGCATGTTCTTGTTCTGCAACTGAGAAAATGGGTGTACCCCAGGCACTGTTGGTGCTGGTGGCTCATTACACGTCACTGCAGTTGAAATGGCCTTTTTGAATGTGCCCCTTGTCCCGGCGCATAGCCTGATGCTGTAAGTCACAGAGTCCCATTGGTCCTTCATGGAAATAGCTGTTCTTATAAAAACCCTTAAGAAACACATCACCTAGTTTGTAATAGAGTTGCTCTTAAGCCAAGAGACCAAAGATAAGGAAAGTCTCAGAGCTCCTCAACCTGAGAAGCTTCCCCTGACCACACCCATGGATGGCATTTAAAACGCTGAAAAAATCTCCTTTGAATGAGTCCTGTTTCCTGCCCCAGGACACACGGGCTTGCCAGACCAAGCCCCCCTGGGTGTTTGTCCTGAGCGGAGGCTATGCTCCACCACAGATGTCCACTTCTCTGCAATCTGCAGTGGTCAATCCATGGATCAACGGTTTCTGAAGCCAATGCTAAAATGGAAAACTTTGGAATGGAATTAACATGTGTCCTGGATTCCACCACGATCAAAATCTGGTTGTGGGGTGTACCCTCATTTTCCATTGTCAGGTAGATTCTTTGGAAGATGTCACTCTCATCAGTTTTCAAGGGTTTGAAAATTCCCTGAATTCCCAGGAACTGGTTGCTATCCTTTGTTAGGTTTTTTCATTTTTTGAGGGTTTCTACATGGTGTCTGAATGCTGCCTAAAGTTTCTTTAGGTCCATGTTCAGTTGCAAAGAAAACCCTTGGCAAGCCGAGGCCAGGACATGTTTGTGGTATCAGTCACCATATGGGCTTGTCTCTACATTGCTCTGCAATCATTTGTGAGAGTGAAGATGACTGCACAAAGAATTGCCCCTCCTTATAAACCAGACCTCAGAGGAAGGTGGCCTCTGACCCCAGGCTTAACCTCTTGGGAAGCTCTGCAATGAGACTAGAGGATCTTATTGCAACCTACAGCTGTCTCAGACACACCTGTGGGTCAGAAAGATTAAACCCATATTTTACTCCTTTCTGAGCAGTGTACAAAGGATACACAAAGAATCCTTATCCGTCTGTGGCAAGCCCCCTGTCTGCTAGGACCTGTGGAGGAATTGTCCCCCGGTTATGGGAAGGGCTGTGAAGAGTGCATGGACTGTCCCAGGTGTCCCATGACTTGTTCAATAAGAATTTGCACACTGTTATGTGTATAAAGCCCAGCTTGGCTTTTGGAGCTCTAACCATGTTTGCAAAACAGGCTTTCATGTAAGAAAAAAAGAACAGAATTTTACATTTGATCTGGGTTCATTTGCTCAGTAATCATGGATAGGCTTGAAGCTGCCTTCTACATGGTGGCTCCTTTCCTCTTTTGCCTAGAAAGTAATTTTTTCTCAGATTTAAAACTTCATTTCAAGGCTCTGAAAATGCATCATACTAATAAAATGTCACATTATCTCATCCCTTCTGACACAAATGTGAGCAGGCACCTGATGAAAGCTGATGAGGGAGGAAAAGCACAGCTATGGAAAAATAGCCCAAAACATAACACAGGTTCACCAAGGTCTAATCTTGAATGAGAGAAGGGGGCTGTGCCAGGCCCTTTCGTACAAACTTGAGGTCAGGAGCAGTCGGTCTGCTTGTATTCAAGGAACAAGGGCTCTTGAACAATATAGTGTTTGTGGCCATTCTTGGGTCATTAGGCCAAGGGCTGAAAGATTACAGGAGGACAGCAATAGTGGGAGCAATTCCTAAGGCCTTTCTCAGCTAGAAATTTTCCAAGGAGGAGCCAAACGTACAGCTCATCATGTATGCCACAATAAAACAATAATACGGCCCTATCCACCTGAAATTTTGGATGGCAACTGTGTGAAATTCTTATCTGTATGTGCTAAGTGCATAGCTGATGAATGAAGGGGAAAGAATAGATCCTTTCAGACTCAGCTAACACATGCCCAGAGTTTTCTCTGGAACTTGTAGGACACTGGCACGTTTTTATGTCAATAGATGCTGTTGGCATGGCAGAGCAAGTCAATGCCTGTTATGCACATTGTCCTTAACAACAGCACTGCTGTTGACTACATTCTGCTGTCAGCATCTTTATTATCAGCATGGTTGCCAGCAGAAGGCTGAAGTCATGGGATGTTGAAGCTATGGATTAAGTTAAGAAAATCTCTAGTTTTAGGCGGCCAAGGAAAGGAGGAGCAAAGCCTCCATTTCTTGTTCTGCTTCAAATCTCAGGAGCTTGGAGACAGGTTGGAGAGAAGTATGAAGGTCCTGATTGTTCATGGGAAAAGTCCCCACACTTTCATGAAGAACTTCTTTACTGTGAGGGTAACCAACCACTGGAACAGTTGCCCAGAGAAGTTGTGGAGATATCCAAAAAGCCATCTGTCCTCAATCCTGAGTAATGTGCTCTAGGGGACCTGTGTGAGCAGGGAGGTTGGACCAGATGACCTCCAGTGGTCCATTCTAACTCTACCTGCTCTGTGTTCTTTTAATATACTAGTATTTGGTAGACTTGCAGTGGTTTTGGGTTAGAATCATACAATAGTTTTGAGTTGGAAGGTATCTTTTAAAGGTCATCTAGTTCCAGCCCTCTGCAATGAGCAAGGACATCTTCAACTAGATCAGGTTGCTCAGAGCTCTGTCCAACCTGACCTTTAATGTTTTCAGGGATAGGGTGCCTACCATGTCTCTGGGCAACCTGGGCCAGTATTTCACCACCCTCATTGTAAAAAATTTGTTCCTTATACCTAGTCTGAATCAGGCCTCCATAAGTTTAAAACCATTAGCTCTGGTCCTTAGGTGAGGTAACACTTGAAACATCGAGTGATCTTGGCAGTCATTAAAAACTAATATCCATGCTTGTTTAGTGAGATTGTGCTAAACAGCCCAGGAATTTCCCTGTACTTTAATTGTTAAAGCTAATATAAACAAGAGGTGGTTGGTTTTTTGTGTTGTTTTGGGTTATTTGAAATAGTATTTTTATATAAATGGTTTGGTTGCTTTCATCTCAGGTTAGTACTTTGCAAGCACACCTTTAAGACTAAGGAGATAAAAAATTTCATATACTCCCTCTTGTAATGAAAAATTTCTGCCTGAGCTGAGCAATGTAAGATGAGGCCCATATGGAAGGGAAGGAAAGAGGGAAATGGCTCGGAGCGTTTCTTAAGTGTATTAGGCATGATTTTATGTACTGGGATGAGGTGAAATGAAACATCTGTGTACCATAAAGAGCTCTGTCTGTCTTAAGTTATTGTCAACTGTAAATTTGTGTATTGCCCCCAGGGCTTGCTCCTGCTGACGAGCATTTTGCACTGCAGCTCCTGAGCTCCAGACCCACTCTTGCTGAGCCTTAAACACAAGTAGTTGTTTGGAACTGCCTGATGATGAGCTGTGGGCTGGGAGAGTTTCCCTGTGCCACCTGGGGCGGTTTCCTTTGCTTGGTGTTGGAGGTGACTGGAGAGCTGCCACCCTTGGGGGCTGTCCTCCCTGGCAGGGGTGTGAGGTTTGGAGGTGGCCACCTGGAGATCGGATGTCACTGGCCGGTGCCAGAGTCCCTGCATCCACACAGTCTTGGGTATCAGCCACTGATGCTGTGCTGTTGATTTTATGTACTGATGTTAGTAAGGGTTATTCTGCAGCTTGACTGAGACTGCTGGGCACTTTAATGCCATGGGCCACAATGCACATGTGCCTGCGTTCCCCCAGGCACTGGGAAGCCCTTCTCCTCCCTGACATCACACAGGAGCCTCATTCAGGGTTGCAGCCCTGTGCAGGACTGGCCAGTGCCCTGAGGTCAGGCACTTCAGAATATGTTGGATCTTGCCATGTCTTCTGGCCCCTATGCATCCCATACCACATTCCTACCTGGTAAGCTGCCTTGCTGGGTCATTTGAGGACACCAGGAGTGGCAGGTGGCATTTGGGGAGACAAAAGGCTGAGTCTGGGACCCACAAGGTGTTCTGCCACCATCTTTTGTACCTCCATCTTGTACTTATTTGCAGCAACTCTGTCCCCTTGTGGCCTCCTCCTGCTGCCTGTCTGTCCTGCACTTCCATGCCCTGCTCTAACTAATAACAGTGAGTAGCCAGACCAGAATGCATAATTGCTCTGCCAGGTCTCTGCATCCCTTCTGTGCTGAGTTGTGGGGCCAGGGGCTGCTCTTATTATGGAGCCATAGCTATTATGGAGCCATAACTAGAATGTACCAGCTGACTTTTAGGGACTTAGTGGTCTGTGATGTCCTGCAAGGGACCACAGCCCATTCGCAGTTTTTCTTACCAGTTTCTGGCAGCATGAAGCCTGCTCAACTCTCTTACATGTCACCTTCCCAGTAAGTGTTCTGCCCTTTCCTCTTCCCTCTTTGTATGTCTGCTGCCTGTGCCTGGCTGAGGTAAAAGTTCTTGCCCAGTGTAGGACTCAGGCTCGAATTTCTCATGGCAGTTGATTCAGCTGCTTTTGACAGGGATGGTTTGCACTTGCACATGTGCTCAGGTCTCACCAGAAAGCTTCTGGGCCTTCATCACCTCAGGGGGTATGGGGAGTCACTGGGGACAAACGATCTGGGGACAGCTTCTCTCTGGAGGATGAAACAGACCGTTCTTTGGCAGGATAGCTCAGTGTCAGGGATTGTTGCCTTGTAGTACCTGGGCTCTAAAGAAGTGAGAAGCTATGCCAGAAGGTAAATCTCCTGGAGGCACATGTCTGCCCATAACTGCTGTGGCAAAAACAGAGGGGACCCTAAGGGGAGGCAAATGTGTGCAAATACCATGATGTGTCTTGTGTGAGGCATAAATGTACTGCTTTGTTCCATGGTCCTGGAAACCAGCCCCTAGTAGTCTTCTGCCAAAGTCAAATAGCAACTTTGGAGGCAATGTGTATTTTTACCTTAAAATGACTTGCTGTCTCACAACTTATTTGACTTTGGTTAAAAAAATAACTGGGTGGTTTCTGCAAGCACAGACTAAAGCATGCAGCTTCAAATGGATACCAGGACCAACTCTGGCTGTGTAATTATATTGCCTATATTTAATCTCTCAGAAGTGTTTGGCAGATGCTTTAAATTTCAGATAAGCAATCAATATCTTCTTCTCTGAGGCTCGACTACCATGTTCTTCCCCTTCCTTGCTTGAAATACACAAAGTCAAGCCAATATACTAGGATGGCACAGGAGTGATCCCCGCTCAGTGAGTGTATATCTCTATCTATCTATACCGATGGAGACCTCATAGAGGTGTGTGTGCGCGTGTTACATGCAAGACGTGCTCTGCCTTTATTTATTTTGGAAAGGGTTTGCCTTGGTTTCACCGTGCCTCGCTTTAAACGATCTGAAAATCCCCCCCTGGATTCGGAGGAATAAATATGCATGGCTTGTAATTCTGTTGCAGCGCTCGCTCCCAGCTGATAGGTGACGTAGAGTTTGGAGGCTCGCAGATTGGCTTTTTGATTTGGCTTCTTGCTGCAGTTGTGCAAACCTCGCTGGCTCCCAGAAATCAGGCTCAGCGCTTTGCCGTGCACCGTAATGCTGGGAAGCCTGCACTGAGCCCCGATGGTGTGAGCGCGGGAGCGGGGGAAGCCCAGCAGATTCAGTGGCAATCTGGGGTACAATCCATTTTCTCTTCCCCCCTCCCTCGACCCCCATTCATCTCCATCCTCCTCGCCCTCCTCCCTCTTCGCCAGATCTCCCTTCCCTCCCCAAACTCCACCACACGGAGCTGAAGATCAAGGCTGGTGGATTTATCAACATTTTACCTCCACCCCCACCCCCTTTTCCAGATGCACCTCCCCGCTCTCCCTGACAGCTGCAAAAGGGAGCACAGGTTTTGTAGCGAGCGAGGCAACTTGGACTGACATGCAAAGGCGAACCCCCCCGTACCCGCACACACCGTCGGTGAATCACCGGGAGATGCGATGAGCTCCCTTTAGGAACCGGAAGGATTTGTGTTGGGGAGCCAGCGGAGCCCCCTCCCCCCCCATCCCCCAGCCCGACCCTCCAAAAAAAAAGTCAGGAAAGCCGGCAGAAAGGGTAAGTAAGGGGGTGCCACCCCTTCTCCGTGGGAGACGCGAGGTTGGCGGGCAGGTGTCCTGCTGCCAGTCGGGGCTCTCTGCCTTGCACGCGAATGGCCGTGGAGCGGGGGGTGCCGGGGGAGTGGGGGGACGAGAGCTCTTTGCCGGCTCATCTCCCGGGATAGCGGGGGGAATTAGCGTTGCCCCGGCGCTGGGAGCTCGCTTCATTCCCGCTGCCTTCCCGGCGCCGTGGCGGCTCCGTGCCCGTGTGTGTGTGTGTGTGAGGGGGGTGCGTGTGTGTGTGTGCGCTGCGGAGGGAGGGCTTTGCCTACGGCGCGGAGCGGGCGCTGCGGGGTGGATGCGCGCCGGGGAGGGGGCGCCGGGCCGGGCCGGGCGCTGCGGGGCCGGGGCCTGGCGGAGCGGGCGGGCTCCGGCGGGGCGTGCGCGGCAGGAGCTGCCCGGTCCCGCGGCACCGCGCGGTCGCCCCGGGATCCCTCCCGCCGCCGGGCAAGGGTGCCCCGGTTCGGCGGCGCGGCGCGGCCCGCAGGGATGCCGGGGAGCCCGGGGGGGTGGCTGTGCCCGGGGCTGCCAGGCGGGGGAAGTGGCTCTCATGCAGTGCTATAAATTTCCTTTTTAAAATCTCCCCCCCCCCTTTAAATTTCCTTAAAAATTTTTTTTTCATTTTTTTCCCCCGGGAGAGGCCGGGCCGGGCCATCCCCGGCCGCGGGGCGGGGGCGCCGGGGCCGCCGTCCTGGGCAGCTGTCGCGCTCCGTCCGCCGGGGCCGGCTTGTTTACCCCGGGTGTCAAATATAGCTGCTACGCCAGGCGCTGCCCTAAATAGGGCACGGGGCCGCCGGCAGGCCCGCAGCCCCCCATGGCAGGGGGACAGGAACTCTACACACACACACACATGCACACGCATGAGAGCTGACCTAAATGTGGGCTCATTTCATACTCTGCCTCTCTCCCAGCCTTGCTTCAGGGCTTCATATTTTTTCACCTGTGTCTGAAGTATCGATCACCCTGGGTGAGAGATGAAACCATTGCAGTTGGTTTTGGTGTTTTTTACTGTTATTCTAAAACGTGAGGCCATGGCCATTTCCCCCTCTGCCCCCTCCAATGGAGCTGTAGTGTAATGGTTGGGTTCCTGACTTATTGGGTAGTTCCTTGGCTTGTTCTGGGGATTTTACCCTAAAAATCTGTTTCAGATTTAGGGGGAAACACTGAAGGGACAAGGTGAGAATGGGTGCCTTACACACATCTTTCCCCTCTTCATGCTTATATATGTGTGTTCCTTTAATTCCACACATCCCTGTATAAAGCAAAAGGGTGATTTTGTTGAGCTGGTTTTTTATTTCTGGAGATGACAGGGCTGGAAGACTTAGGTAACAGTCAGTAGCACCTTCCCATTCAGGAGTACTCATCCTGTGCTCCCTGGGAGACTGGCGGGAGGCCCAGGACAGCAGAGTTGGCTTTGGGGGACACAAGGCACAGAGGCCTTGAAGGTGCTCTGTAGGTTTGGTGCAGCGGAGAAAGGAATCACTCCTCCGCTGCACAAGCATTTCTAGGGAGTCCCTAATCCTGCTCCATCCACTGCTGTTGGAAGCATTTGTTTACCCTGATCATGGTTTAGCTGAGAAAGTCACATTTGGTGCTCATGTTCGTGCTTCTGCGTTCAACTGGAACGAGACTTGTTTCCTGAATAGAGGTAGTGATGTTGAAAAAGAGCATGTCCAGCTACTGCTGAGGGCTGGCTGGGGAGGAGCGGGAGCAGCCCAGGAGCCCTCAGTTCTGCCGTGAGTGTGCAACATGAGGTACATTGGCTACCCCATGTTGTGAATAGAAGGGTGTAGTATCAACCAGTGTGGGGAAGAGACGACTGATGGGGAGCCTTAGGCAGAAGGTGCAGTACAGCAGTCTGGTGGGTTTTTTTCCCTAAAGCCAAAATGGGTAGTTTAAGCACTGCTCAAATGCCCAAGGTAGGACAGACTGTAGTAATCCCACTGCTGAGGTCCCAAGTGAGGCAGTGGAAATGCAAGTATGCTTCTGGTTTTGCATACCTCCAGTGTACTGCTTAGGTACATTTCAGGTCCCAGGTCTTATTTGTATCACTAATAGTATTTCGCTTCCTGCGTGGGGATTTGGTAAGGACGTGGTTGCAATAACTACTGGGTGAGAGGGAAGGCAGATTTGTAGCTATCCTAACGCCTCTCTGTGTTGCACTTGTTTTTACAGAGATCGTACTCTTGCTCTGCAAAGCTGCCACCTGACAGGGTGGCACCTGGGATGGCAGATCAGGTGGGACAGTCCTTTCCGTTGCGCTGGGCAGTGTGGGAAGCAGTCTTCAACACTAGCACCCAGAACAGGAGAGCACGTGTGGAGCAGTACCAAGCACAGCCTGGATAATGCACTGTTCTGTGCTCCACAGGCTCTTGCTGGGCCAGTGTAGGGCAGGAGCTGCCCTGTCTGATCCAGTCAGACTGGAGCAGACTGTGTTGTTGGGAGTCATGGAGAGTTGTTCTGCATGGCAATCTTAGGATGCTCAGGGCACTGTTCCTCAGCTTGGCTGGCTTGGAGGAAGGAAAGAGGTACCCAGGGATGAATCCACCCTTCCTGCTCCCTCTGCTTTCCTCTGAAACTGGTAGGTTTGAAGTCAGGGAAGGTCTGAGCTTGGTAGATGCTAGGGTGTTGCAGGTTGTACAGGTAAGAGATTGCTAAGGGCCTAGGCTGACCTGCTGCTGTGTTGTGCCTGATCCCTTATTTTCAAAGGGTCTTTCCTGTGAGAGGCATCCTCCATCCCCAAGGCAGGGCAAGGCCACAACAGCGTGTGTCAGCACTTTTATTAGAAACCAAGTGAAGATGTATTCCCTTCGCCAGTATTTTCAAGTGAAGCACTATACAGATAAATGGTCTGTCTGTCAGGGTTTTGTTTGCTTGTTTTAAACAAACAGCACCAGTCTCCTCCCCTAAGCTTCCCCAATGACCAAGTGGCATTGACAAATAGTTCCTTGTTCTTTGTTGCTGTCATGTTTCAGATGCCTTTCATGTGCTTCACAGTTAAAAAGATAGCTTTGATTGCTGGCCAATTTTTTTTTTTATAAACCAGGCAGTAATATCTAATTCTATATTTAAAAAAAAGTGAAGGAAATTAAATTACTATGACAAAAACATCTTCTTAATAGGGAAAAAAACTCTCTGAAGCCAGGAAATTGATAGTTGTGATGCTCCATCTACCATCACCCACTGTGTTGAGGTATTGTGGCATAGATTAATGCTATTGTTGATTTACCGTTTAGATAACGGTAGCTCCTAAAGGCATCAGCCTGGTTGGGGGCCCATGTTTCCAAGCGCCATACAGATGTCTAGTAAATTGCAGTCTTTGTCCTGAAGAGTTTCATGCATTGAAAGATACATGAGATGATAAGCCGTTCTTGGGGAACCTTTAGAACCCCTCTGCTGCTGAGCTCATGGTCCTGAATCGGCTGATTTCAGTGACGTGGGGTCACCTGTGGGGTTTGGGGCTGGAGCGGAGCTCCAGCTCATGTCCCTGCTTACCTGCAGAATGAGATCCAGGAAGCACCTTAAGTCTCCTGCAGCTTCAGTGGGCTTATGGGCTGCTTGAGGACTAACATGGTATAGACTGTAGCTGGCTGCTCTTCTTCCCCTCTGCCTTAATGCTTTAAGCTGCAAGCTGTGGTTGAGGGCCATCACAGATGTGACTGCTGAAGTTCAGCATGATGGCCTCCCAACCTCCCCACGAGGCACTTCTTTTGCAGGGTTTTGCAGGAATAACAAAGCATGAGGAGCAGGGATGTGTCATGCCGTTCTGAAGGCAGCACCACCACCCCATCTTGTCGGTGTCACAGTGAGACCCAGGTGCCATTGTTCCTGTAGTACAGCATCATAAAGTAATTAGTTTGCCCCATAAGACACATTTATAAATAGGTGATGATCATGCCCCCATGCTCCTTCAACTCTCAATTTTCTGGTAATTCTGTCTTTAAATCCGCTTGCTGGAGCCTTTGATCACACAGTCGAGCTGTCATTGATGTCTCTGACAGTTGACATCATGGGAGAGAAGGGAGCTTAGGGCTCTTAACATTTCTTTTATGATAGCTTGTTTTCTAATGAAACACTCCAATGAGGATTTTCCATCATAATAAAACAGGGAGCTCTTCTGGAGCACTCAGATTTAGGGAGAAGCTTCTGTTTCCATTCACTAGCAGATTATTTCAAGGCTACAAAACTGAGCTTGCTCTGTTTGCTGCCTTCCTGTACTCTGCTGTCTTTTTACCTAAGCCTCCTAACTCAGGACAGCAGCAGAGACAGCCAGGTCAAGAGCAATCAGAAATACTAAATATCCTGTGCTGCTGGGCATGTTTTGCAACCAGTGAGGTGCCAAAGAGTTTTAGAAACTGTAGACAGATGAGACTGCACTGGCATTGCTTTCATCTCCTCTCTCCTAGGCTGGTACTTGGAGGCTGTCTCAAACAGCAGCATCGCAGAATACAGTTTTAATCAAAAGAAGTGTAGTGATGCAGGGATGTACCTACGAGAGGGCACTTAGATCTGACTGCTGAGGTTATGTTGAAGGTGACATGTCCAGGAGTGAATGTGGGACTCCAGTGCTGACAACACAAGGTGCCCTGCCAGTGTGTTCATATGCTGCATGCTGGTGGAAGCTCGTTTCCATCCCCAGAGCAGGGGCAGAAGCAAGGGAGGGTTAGAGCATGTCTGCACATCACTCTGCAGTCAGGCTGCCGCTCACTCTGGATGTGTCCTAGCTCCCTTCAATGTGAGTAGTGCTAGGAGAGAGTCTGTCTCCCAGACCAGGGTCCAGGCAGGCTGTGAAATCCGCCACTGCCCCAGTGCCACAGCTCCCCCCCCACAAATTAGCAAAGGCAGCACTGCCTCTGCCTTGCACTGGTGAGGGTACTTGGAATAATGCTCAGCGTGAAGAACCTGTCCTTTTGTTCTCCATACTGTTTACTGTCAGGAAGATTTGTCTTGGGTCATTAAGGCGTGGATGTCTTGGTTTACCACCTTGAGGGAGGCCTTCCTTGTTGGGAAGCAGTATCTTGATGTTGAGCTTCAAGTTCACCGTAATAAGCACCTTTATCCTCCTCTCTGGTTTTGGTTGGGATTATGCAGTGACTCTTGAACACGCATGTTAGTTGGGAAAAATGGATATGTCTCTGCCCTTGTGTTGCACGACAAGGCTGTTCCATGGTCCAAGGGGTGTTACAGGATTCACTGCTGCAAGAGGCAAACCTGCCTCTGCCCATACAGCTAATGCACTTGCCATACTTGTCATCTGGACCTTGTTTTCTACAGCTTTCCCACCCTGGCTGCTTGTTTATGCTCCTGTCCCACCCCTGCAGGATACTGGCACAGTGGCACGTGTGTCCAGGTGATGAGTTCAGCTTGCTTTTCTGCCAGATGGATTCCTGGTCCTTATTCACGCCCTAGCCATGCAAACAGTTATGCCAATAACAAGGGGAGAGCTAGAGCAGAGCGGTAACAAATGACCAGAGGTGGAAAATGTTCTGGTTGGCTTAAGAAGCCCTGCTTCCACCTGTGAAGCTGCTGCCTGAATTGCCTGCAGCAGTTAAGGCTTGGAGTTGGTTCCGTCTTGAAGTCTGCACTTGATGAAACGGATAGTACTGAATGCAGATTAGTTGCAAAGAATCTAATAGTGATGGGGTCTGCAAAGCACTTCTTAACCTATTAAGAGGCACAAAAAGCAGGAAAAGAAGAAATTTTTTTATATAAAATCTTCCCAAGAACATGCACAGGGGTTGATCCTGATTAAAATAAATCAGAGGGTCTAGGCTAAGCTGTTTCTCGGATGCAACATGTCAAATGGACTCAGGTTTTTCAAGAAGAGAATAAAATGAGAACTTCCCCTCTGCTCTAAATTCTTTCAAGTCCCTTGAAAGCTTCACACTAGCACTCAGCACTTCATCAACAGCAGTCTCTCCATGTTGAAGCCTCCAGACTGCATTCCCTGGGAGTGCAAGTGGGAGCAGTGCCAACTGTTCTATTAGGTTTGCACCCACGAAACCCACTAGCAAAGGAGGACCTGTTAGTGTCCTGCTTGTCCTCACGGGACCGCCGCGGGCTCAGTTTGTGCTGCTGCCGTGCGCTCGCCGCGGGTGCTGCACTTGGCTGGTGTGAGAGTCCTGGGGAGGCTGCTGGCCTCGGTGCTAACCGGGGCCCCGTGTGAGGACCTAGGGACCAGAGTGAGGTGGAGCTCTCAGTGTTGTTGTCTGCCAAGGTGTGGGGCAAGGTGGCTCTCTGTGTACTTTTCCTTTGCGAAGGATTCTGATGAGGGATAATGACTTGATGCTGCTTTTGTTTGGCAGCCCCTAGACAAGAATGAGCCTTTCAAAGCTTGGGTCATAGGAGGCAGGCAGAGGGAATGCTGCTGGAGTTAGCTGTGATGGGGTATTCTCCTGTGTAAGTGTTTTGGAGATGGGTGCACTAGACATTGGCCTCTCATAAATTATTGCCCACTCTGACTCTTTAAGCCTCATTTTTTCATTTCATTTTAACCTTCCAGAGTAGTTTCAGGTTCACTTCTTCTAGTAAATGTTTCCTCTTCTCTTAACTTAAATAATCCATCTCCCCAAAGCTGACCTGATGGATGTTTCCCCCGCAGTGACCCTGCGCACACAGCACACTTCATGAAACCCTGGCTTCCATGGGGGAATGCAGCACCAGCAGTGACCCTGCTGGTGTCCCAGCTAAAAATAAAGCCTGTCCCTCCTGGCAGTGTTGGGGTTTGCTTTTAAGTAGGTAGGCAGTTTTACCCATTGGCTGCAGTGTGTTCTTGTGCCAGGCAGAAGGCACAGCTTAACCTTCAGAGCATGATGGAGCTGCCTCCCCTCTGGGGAATCACACCAGGAGACTGAAGGTGAGAAGATGCTCTGCTGCACTTGGTGCACCTACGTCACTCCCAAAAATCTGCTGGCTTGCCTGCTGCCTGTCTAGATCCATCTCCTTGCTGCTTTGTGCATCCTAGTGAGTCACACATATCCCTCTTTCCCCGAACCATGGCCTTTTCCTGCCTCTGCTTTTCCTTCTTAAGTATATAGATTTCTTCATGATTTGCAGTAGCTGCCCCAACTCCGGACTTCCCTCAACAACTCCATGCCTTCTAGCTTCCCAGTGTTCTAACAGCATCACTCACAAATTCAATCTGCAATCTGCCACGTATCCTCTGTGCCTGTCTTCTCTCAGGTCCATGTGGGCTTGGCTGCTGGGACAAAGCAAGAGGCTGGCCCAGGCAGGGTGCAGATGCTCAGTTAGGGAGGGCCTTTCCAGCTTTTGCTGTTCACACACATTAGCAGTTTTCACAAACACCAGTGAGGCTGAACTATGCACTGGAGCAAGAGAAGGGATGCATCCTGTCTGGTGGATCTACGGGTATTTTCAGTGTTCCCTGCACATTCCTGAGTCTTAAGAGTATTTAATTTATCTCTTACAGCATTGTGTTCCACAGATTGTGCAAATGCACAGCATAGAGTTAAAGAAGTTTCTAGTGCTTGCTAGATAAAATACCCTGAGTCTGTGAACTTTCTCTTGGTGTTGGCCTTGAGCTTCTTTTGGCTTGGTTGACCACCTCCGTCCCTCAGACCAAAGCTAGTTTCCCAAAGAAGGCTGAGGGGAGGGGACATGGGAGTTATGTTGGGTTGTGCAGTATTCCAGAAACCTCATGTACTTACTGTTGCAAAGAGAGCATGAAGAGGTGGTCTGGTCATAATTTGCAAATATCTGTGTGGGAGCCAACAGCTACCAGGTATTGTGGCCTTGCTGCAATCACCCCAGACAAAGGGGCCATGGTCTTGCTAGCTGGGTTTGGGAAGGGACCACAAGGGTGCTGTGGGAGGAGGGGTCAGGGGAATGATCCAGAAGTGTTTCTATGTGTATCTGCAGAGATCAGAGGTCAGGGAGAATGGCCAGAGGAACGATGTCTGCTGAGTGGAGGGTTGTTTTGATACAGATCTCAAATTCATTGAGTACCCACTTTTATTCATTTGTCTGCTCACTGAACTCCCACTGCAAAATGGATTAATTTCAAGGCTTTTTATGTCTTGAAAAGTGACCATCATTTTGTCAAAGATCTTTTGTGCTTGTTCTTTTACCTCTTCGTGTTACTGACCTGAACGCAACTAATGGTGGCTCTGCCTGGGATAACACTCTTCCTATCCCATTGCTCCTCACTTGCTGGTGTTAGGGGACTGTTGCTTCTGTTTTGGCAAAGCATTTGCCTGTGACTTGTGACAGGTTTTCCATATGACAGGAGCTGCTGTCACCAGCAATGTCAGGAAGAGCTGGGTTCAGGACACCACCACAGAAGTATGGCTGGGCATGAGAGTCTTTCTGGGCTGAGGCAGGAGGGGTAGGGCATGAGTGTTTAGCTGGGGTGTGAAAACAGGCTGTTATTCCTGCCTCAGCTCTTGCTCACGTCAGTCCTTCACTGGAACTTGCAGCAAGAGTGGGACCCTGCAATTTTCTTGCTGTAGCAGGGTCTTAGGAGAGATTTGGACTTGAAAGCAAGTTAAACACATCTCAGTTTTAATCTTCTCTTTACAGAAAAGGATGAAAAGATAATTTCTGCTGTCCCTGTCCCCAAAGGGGACTCAAGCTCCTGAGTAAAACTGGTGGAGATATGGACTACTAGCATCCATAATGGAGGCTGTGCCCCTCAGTGGCAGGATAGAAGCTGTCCTCTTTTTTTCCCTGGTGGCTTAAATAGATTGTACAGAGAGTGCTGCATGGGATGAGTGTGTTATTCAAGCACACGCATTCAGCCAGTGACTCCTGTCATTTTACCTCCAGGATATGGCACCTCATGTGCTGATCCAAGGTGACACCGGGCACATGGTGGAGGAGAGAGACTCCAAGCCTTGTGTGCTGCAGCCAGGGATTGTGGGGGGAAGGAGAATGTTCTCCTTCTCTTGTCTGGTTTCAGTGCATTTGGCTGAAGTGGTCATCTTCCATGACTCAGCTGCTGCTCCTGTTGGCAGGACTAGTTGTAGCAGATTTGGGGCCAGCATGGAATATTGGGAGGAGGGAGGATCCAGGGCAGGATGAACAGGAATATAGTTGTATGGAGGAAGTAGGAAGATGCCCCCCAGCTGCTGTGTGTGATGTGGGCTGTGAAGAAGAAATAGATGAAGGTTTCCTTTTGGAGGTTTCTGTTGTATGAAATGTTGCCAAAGTTCCTCAGGCAGCTCTTTCGATATAATAAGCTGGCTCTGCTGACTGGGGCTCACTGGACCTATGCTGATTTATGCCAGAGAAAATCTAGTCCTAAGTACTCTGTTCCTCTTCTCTCTTGCCAGCCCTCCTCTTATGGTATGCAGATTGACTAGGCTGGAAAGATAGTTCTAATTTTTAAGATGACTTTGTGTAAAAACAGGCTTTTGGAGGGGAGGGTTAAGGGGAGGAAGCTGATGTAAGTGCGTGCTCTGAATACCAGGAAAATGCTATTTCTTCACTTTGGAGATAAACAACAGTATGATTATTATATATGTTGCTAGAAAATTCTTCTGATACATGATGCCCTGCATCCAGTTTTCAAATGTTCTGCACTGGCATCTAAGTTAAGACTTGCTGACTGCTGGGAATTGGGAGAGTATCATTGCAGGCATGTTTGAAATGACAGGGGAGAATCTCATTCTTTTCAAACAAAGTGCTTTGTTGTATGCGCTGCCCCCAAGCTGGCAAACGCATATAGGTAATCTTGATTTTTTGAATCTTCTTAATGGACCGAGTCATGAATTTCCCTGGCTTAGCCCTATGACATCTGGGTATGGAATCTGCCAGTGCTCCTGATAGGAATCAAGAAATAAACTCTTTGGAGAAAACAGCAGTAGCCTCTCATAGTCATCTGCTTGATTTTCTGCAGGATTTTTAAATCATGTTTTGGTGTCCAGTGGAAAATCTGTGATTTCAATGGGTTCCAGCTGCCCAAGTGGGTTAAAAGGAGCTGCTTCATTAAGCTTCTAACCACCCTTTGAAATGTGATCCTTTGCAACTCCTTCGGGGGGATATCTGAGGCACACTGAGACCATGGATGAGGCAGAGGAGGAGGTTAGTACGGTTGTAATGGTGAGAAAGAAGATGTGGTTATTGAGGGTGTCTAGCTCCAGACAGTATTTCAGATTACCTGCCCTTGGCAGGACGGAGCAGGGCAGCCAGCCAGGGAGGGCAGACCTGCACTTGGAACACAAACTGAAAGGAAAAAGGTGAATCAACCTGTCTGGTAATTCTGTAGTGAAGAACAAATTTCTGCCTGTCTTTGCTGTAGAGATCAGAGTGGCATATGGCTTCATACAGCCCACAGGGAAAGCCGTCAGAGGGTGGGGAGAGAAGAAATGGAGGTGGGGCAGCAGATAGCCTGGAGACTGATGCCACTTACTGTAATTGCCATAGCAGCTCAGCTTCCACTGTTTGTTGTCCATGTCATCTCTGCAATTACCATATGGTAAATATGACTTGAGTCTCTAGCAAATAACAGAGCTAATATTAAAAGAGAATCTGTAAACAGCTAGTGTATAAATGAACAAAGAGCAATAAACAGCCTGGACTTGTGAAGAATGAATTAATCATGGTGGATGCAAGGGCTTATTTTTTAAGGCAGTTGCAGAATTAGCAGCTGAAAAAACACCAAAGGATTAAGATATCTGAATTGTCAGTAAGAGAGATGTGGGGATATGTGGCAGTAAAGGGTGAGGGTGCTGTGTGGAGTCTTATTTGATAACTGTATTCAAATTGGGTGAATTTACAGGTTTTGGCACCTTCCAAGTGAAGTGGGAGGTATTTTGAGGATAACCCATAGCTCAGTGCATTTTTCTTGCCTCCTGCTGTGCTCAGATCTGCAGAAGCAGTGGGCGTGTTACAGTGTATTTCCCTCATCTCAGCTGGAGACCTTGACTTTTGGGATGAAACTCTGGAAATCTCTGTTTTCATTCCATACATGCCAGTCAGCACTGTGCTCCCTGTGCCAGCCCCACTGTGCTGGGGACACACAACAAACAGGTGGAGAGATCTTAAAAAGTGAGCAACACAGAGAGTTCCTGTATATCAGTCTTGATTCAACCTTTGTAACAGTCCAGTATCTCATGAAAACCTGCTGTACAGCAGAGCTGAGAGGCAAGTTTTCACTGCCTGGGCTCGGCTTTTCCTGTTGCAAAGAGAGCGGATCTGCTGCTGGTTTTGGTGAGAGCAGGCACTGAGCTATGGCTCTCCCAGATACTGGTCTGCTTCTGACTGCCTCAAAGATGGAGAATCAAGAGGAGATGAAGATAAATGATTAAAGGGCAGCCTGGGCTAATTTATAGAGATTAAAATAAATTTGTGTGCTTTGGCCAAAGAAAATCTGTGGAGGAGAGCAGCTATTTACAAGTATCTGAAGCATGTAAATCTCAGACAGGGAGGAGAATGGTTGAGAGTGCTCCAAGGACACAATAATGAGAACTAGCAGCATAAATTTTCTTAATTTCATCCTAAATATAAGGAAGACGGCTAAAATCTCCAAGATAAATTACATCATGGTGGAGTCTCTATGGGAAGTTGTGGAAATGCCATGACTTGGATAATTTAAGACTCGGCTGGACAAAGTACTAGGAAATAATGGCCACAAGGGGAACAATGCAGTGGAAGTCCCTGAGGCATGGACCAGGCAACTCTTCTGTCTCTGGTCTAGCTACTCTGAAATAAGTGAAATCTGTGCTAATTAGGCTAAGTGAGGGCTTTTCCTATCTAATATGACAAACAACGACTTGTTTTTACTGCAGTAGTAAAGATGCTTTCCCAAGTGTAACCTTTTCCTTCTCCTCTCCCCTCCTGGTTTTCTGCCCAGTCTCCCACTGCCCCATTTGCTGCTTCTGCCTCCATTAACTTTTTAAATATTTTCTTTCTTACTGAGCCAGGAATGAGCCCTTCTGAACAGACTTGCGGAGGGCTTATACTTCCTCTTGTATGTGGTGTGGCATTTTTGGTAAAAACTCTTCTTTTTTTTTTTTTTGCTGTATATAGACAAAAAATAATAAATTTTGTTTTTATTTTTCCTTGAAGGAGAAGCTAAGAAATAACAGGCTATTCCAGAGGATGGGAACAGTGTGTGCCCCAGCTCCTGGGATCAGCACCCAGCATGGCTGGCTGGTGGCTGTCCCAAGAGCCTGTGAGCCAGCCAGGGAAGGGCTCCCTGCCTGCCTACTTGTTGCATCAAATCCAGCAGCACAAAACAACATGATTTGTTTTGTTTGCCTCAAATAGGTGTTTTCTGTCGAAAACTTGTATTTTTCTTAACTAAGTCAGGACCTAAAGATGAGGTATGACTACACCACCTCTTCTCTTCTTATGTACCATTTTAGCCCACCTCTATGTGCAAATAACTACGTGCTCTGCAGCACAAACGCACTGTTGACAACAAATCCTAGGGTCTTTAATTGTAGCAGTTGCAGATCTGTCACCAGAATGCTAAAGAAATGTCAGAGTTGCTGCTGTCATCTGTAGGATGCTGTGAGTCACTAGGAGATAAGTTGCACTCTGATGGTGGCACCTGAACCAGCAGTATAATATGTTTGTGAAGCAGGAGCAGTAAATAACGCACCCTGTGTGCTGCCACGGGCAGTACATAAAGTGTCTTTCGCTGACAAGAAGTTTCCCTCACACTGCTGAAATGTTTTTCCCCTTCCCCCGCTGCTCCCCAAATGGTCTTCACTGCTCTTAATAAACCAGCAAGACAGTGTGATGAAAACCAGTGCCTTGAGGGCTGCAGCAGAAGAGCCAGTGCCTGGTGCAACAACCCCATGTGTTTCAGGTGTTCCACGTTGTCTCCTTAAGCTGCAGTCCATGGAAGAGGCAGGGGGACCATTGAGTGCGTGGCCAAGTAACTCCACCTCTTTATTTCCCTCAACCTCCTAAACTTAAGAAGAAGAACTTCCAGCGTCTTCACTGGGCCTTTCACATCATGAGCATAAAAGCAGGACTCTGGAGAATGTGGCTGAAAGTACCTGCCCTCTTAGTTTGGAGCCATTCATACTGGGAAGAATGGTGTGTTCACCTGCACTGGGATAAAAGCACCTAAAGGCTTTAATTGTGTTTAGAAATTACTCTAAATGCATTGAAAAGACCGATGCTTGACGATCTGCCTCTAAATGAGCAATGAAGGCTTCCCAGTGACTTCTGAAAGGTCACAACAGTGACTTTTGCCAAATGCATGTGTCGTTGTCACCAAGGCACTGCGGTGACCTCCCAGTGCAGTTTGTACATGGGGTGAGTTTGCTCTGGGTTCCCGTACACTGACACCTAGATGTGGTGGTCAAAAACAGGCCTGGACTCCATGGCTGTGATTCTTACTCTCTTACTGTGTGGGTGACTGAGCACGGGCCCAGGTGGACCAGAGAGGTTGTGTTTGAATATCCTCAAATATATTTTTGAATATATTTTGAATATATTCAAAAGCCAGCTGGATGTGGTCCTGGGCAACTGGCTCTGGGTGGCCCTACTTGAGCCAGGGGCTTGAACTAGATGGCTTCCAGAGATCCCTGCTCTCTCCTGTGTGAATTGCCTGCTTGAAAGTCCTGGAAAAACAACAATGAGATTGTGTACTATTCGTGAAAAGGAAAAAGCTCATCTATATCTGAGCAGATAATACTGCCTTTTAAGCAGGAGGGTGCCCACTACTAATCTCTCTGTCAGCCTAAATACCAGGTTTTGTTTTTTGAATGTAAAAAAGGCTATGGTTCTGGGGAAAAAAAGAGTAACTCTTGCTGTCCCTCAGGCTGAGGAGTCTCAGACATGGATGTGTATGGGGAGTGGAAGAGCAAATACAGCGTGGCTCTGAAGGAAGCTGCACTACCCCATGCCATAAATAAGGATGGCTCTTAAAGTGTGGCTGTGGCTGCCCACTGAAGGTTTTCTGCAGTGTCTGCTACCTCCTATACATGTCTGGGTACAGAGCATAGACTGCAGTTCCTCTATCCATATATCTGCTATCCTATATAGATATTTTTCAGGTCAGGTGTGAGAAAGGAAATAAAATGCCTGGCCAGTCAAGTGCAGTCAGTGGGGCATTGGAAGGGGACAATTAAGTACAGGCATCTTTATGGGTTAGCTATTTATGCCCCTGCTTTTCCAGGAGCATCATGGATACTAAAATACAGAAAAACCAGCATGGACTGCCCAGGGCGAGTTGAGTGTTTGGAGGTTGCTCTAGCTGTACACAGACTTGTGCTCCGCTGGGGCCAGCCCCTGGGATCACCAACTGTAACTGGATCTCATCACTGCAGCATTTCTATAAGGAATTATTAGACTTGAGTTGTTACGTCAATTAACACCCATTTTAGAATGGTAGGTACTGCTCAAATTAGTAGAGACACCAGCTTGTAAATATTAAAGATGTGCTAAGACAGCTGGTAGCTTTTTTTATGGTAGCTTTCTACACCATCTTGAGAGAAAACAAAGGCTCCTTTTGACACATACCAAGGGGATTAATCCAGCTAATTCTGGACTTCGGCATGTTTACTGTGGAGTGCAAAGCATCAAGCACCTACAGTTCTCTGCCATAACTTTTTCATTGAGCCGAACTGTGGGGATCTGTCATGGCCTAGACATGAGTTATGCTGCTGTTTCCCTCATAAAAACTAGCTGATGCAGTAGTAGAGAGGTAAACTACCTATTTGCTGTGTCATAACCTGTGTAAAGTCAGCTTGGGCTCCTTGGTTGTGCTCGTTTCAGATAGGCAGGTGTGTGTCATCATTCTGACAGTTTAAGGCCTAGTCTGTGTTGGAAATTTGTACTTGTCAGACAAAATGGATCTAATTATACTGCTGTGGCTTTTGGCTTGCAGGTACATCTTAACTTGCATTCTGGATACTACTCTTGTAGTGATGAGCAAAGGGCTCAGTAGCATTTCAGTGGAGACAATTGAAAAATAGACTTTGTTTTATATGAAATATTTTGCTGTGCTTTTATTTTGGGGGAGGGAGGAGTGTGCATTAGGTATAATACCTCCTCTGTGAAAACTCAGTTACTTGTGTTCTTTGGCAGAAAGGCTATAATTTCAGTTTTTGCTCATGGTTATAAAAAAACCCTGTGTTCAATCAAAAAGCTTTTATGTGCTTTGGAACTGAGGAATGTGAAGTCATGTTGTTAAGCTGAGCCTTATTTCTGTCTCCCCCAGCTTTGGAGCGGGGCTGTAAGATGATGTTGATAGCAGTTCTGTATCTGCTCTGTGTGGGACAGATGCTTGTCAAGTGCATCTTGAGCTATCTCTGCCTGGCCCCAGTGCAGCACCCACGCCTGAGTGGGGCTCACCCCGCGCCAAGATCTAATCAGATGCCTTTCCTGGCTCAAGTCAGGGAGAGAGGATATATGGCCACAGATGTACTCCCATGTCTCATTTATTTGGGAAGTGGGAGGAAGAGGGGAAGCAGAGGAAGGTGCCAGAAAACCTAAGCTTATTTGCAGGTCAAATCCAAAGGTTTTTGTGACGGTTTAAGGGGAATTTTGCCTAAATCAGAAATTTGATGCCTTAAGAGGCCTCCTAGAAACAGAGACTAGAAGGAGTAAAGGATTAAAGGAGGTATTTATTTGAAAGGCCTTTAAAGGTACACCCTTTAGGGACTTAGGGGGTTGCCTTTGGTTTTGTATTTAATGAGCAGTGACTCTGGGAACCCGGCGTGTAGAGGTTATGTATTATCAGCCATCACTGTGTTATGTTGCCTCTTGATTTAATTTCTTGTAAATGCTTCCTTTGACCTCCACTTGATGTCTTACCTTTGGAGTCATGCGAGAAGCTGTATATAAAAAGCTAAATTATAAGGGATCAGTATAGTCTTGCCAGCTTTATGCCAAATACAAATCCACAATAGACAAACCATCAGTCTTCTGAAACTCAAGCTATTACATCATAGAATTGTCTCGTAGAACCATAAAGTGGTTTAGGTTGGAAGAGACATTCATTGTGACGAGCATGGTCCATACTGCCTTCTGGACTGTCTTCAAAAATATTTCAAGACTCATCTTTTTGTTTATGGGTTCTATTTATGCATTTATAGATCATGCGGCCATTGTCAACTCTTGTAGAAGGAGTTCCTTCTGCTAAAATAACTCCTATATGTCTTCCCAGAGCCTTGCTGTTGAATGCTTGCTTATCCTGGTGATGCTCACAGCACTTTGTCTCTCTTTTGCATTGATTGATTGCTTTGAACTTACCCTACCAGACAGGGGACACTTTCTGGTCCCCTAACTGCCTATGCCCTTATTTGTGTGTATTCAGTTTGGAAACAGTATTAGGGCAGAGACCTGTGGGAGAAAATGATGTCTGATAGCAAAGAGGTAGTGGAAATTATGATCCTCATGATCACCCAGTACCAATTAACTTTCTGCTGTTGCCGCAGCCTCCTGTTGTTTGCATCCCGTAGGGCCAGGGCAGTGACATTGCTGGAATGACACCTCCCTGCGCCAGATGTGGATGTGTTTTGTCGCACTGGTGTCAGGGGTGACACCATGACGCCTCCTGAGTGCCTAGGAGTGACTCAGGATTGTGCTGCAAGGCCACCTGGAGGCTTGGTGCTCAGAGCAGGTCTCACTCTGAAGGTTGGCTCTGGTCATAGCCAGCCCTGCTGAGTTCAATGCTGCTGCTCAGAGGAGGAGTGGGGGACGTGTCTGCAGCACTCTGGGCAGGCTCTGGAGTTCTCCTCCACTGGTTTTTGGGCTGAGTTTAGTAGATATATCTGAGGGAGAACTTGCACCTTGTGTAAGCAACCTTGCTGACCTGGAGCTACAGAGTGAGTTTTAACTCTTCTATCCTCCATTACTTGAGTGTTAAACTTTTACCTGAATGTTTTCTTCAGAGCAGTTTTCAAATTTAATGCTTTTATTCTGTTATAAAGCATTTTTGCCACAGTTCTCCATAGGGGGATAACCGCAAGAATTCTTAACTGTGTTTTTCAGATTGGTTAGGTTACTGTTTTTCATGTTAATGAACACATATTAAGATCTTATTAGACAGCATGGCTGTAAGCAAAGTTCCTGTTGATCCCACTGGGAAGTTTCATCTGTGACAAAGAATTGCATTATTGTATCATTTTAGAAAAATGATTGTGACCTCCACTTGATGTCAAAGCAAGTGAAAATCAACGAAGAAAAAATGTTCCCAAATTCTGAGATTTTAGTCTGCAACACATAGCCTGAATTTGGAGGTCCTAACACATAAACAGAGGCTACCCTGGTAGAGATTGTCTTTGAAATAATATATTATTAGTTTGATAAATAATAGTAAAATTACCTTCTGCTTAAAATTGAATTAAAATTTAAGCAGACCTAGCAAGGTCCTGGAGTGTCGAGGAATACCTAGCAATAGAAGCCATCACGGCATTGCAGAAGGTAGACAGTGTTAATTACAGAAGTTGTTTGTCCCACAGAGAAGGAGGTTGGTGGTAGCAGTGATTTATTTCAGAGGGCAGTTTAGTCATTGCACTATTCCTAGACAATGCTCTGAATTTAAGTGATAGTTAGACTCCTAAATTATTTTTGAAACCAAATTTAGGTGCTTGAGTCACTTATATGTTCTTGAAATGACTCCTGTCTTTCTGTCAGCCATTTCTACATGGCTGATCTTGGAAGACACAGCACCTACTGGCTGTGGTACAGTTAAATAGGAGCTGGGAGCTGAAAGTGTCAAGAGGTTGGTGGATACCTGCCAGCAGTTGCAGTATGGAAAAGGATGATCTGATGTGCCTGGGGTGTTTTTGGAGCTGCTGTGCTCATGCAGCTGGTCTCTGTGTGCACCTTGCGTCAGAGGCACCTGGAATGTGTCATCTTTGCTGTCGTGTGCACACATCTACCTTGCAGCCTGGAGATCTTGGGCTTGCAGCTCATAGTCACCCTGCGCATGTTCACTGACCGTTTCTCAGAGGTTTCCTAACACCCTGCAACCAGAAAGCTAGGCAAATACCATGTAGAGAAGGAAGGAGGACAAAATGGGAGCATCAAACTGAATCTAAGTCATATGTGCTGGCCAGTTCAGTCCTCCCTGTGACCCTGAGCAGGCAGTGGGGTGTTTTAGCAAGACTTCAAGGCTGGGGCTGGGACTAACAGCCCTCACTGGGGCTGAGGTCCCTCTGATCCCTGGGAGCTCGATCAGTCACTGGGGCTAGGGGAGACAGGAGGATAGATAAGTAGGCATTGGAGTGGGAAGTTATGTAGGCAAACGTGGGAGAATCTCACTCTTCTGAATTAGTCCACATAGCATGAAGAACTGTATTGTTTTTTAATATCAAGGGTGTCAGATATGGATTTGTGATCCTGATACTGCATAATCAATTCTCTCCCCTCTGCTGTGCTCTGTCAGGAACAGTTTTGTTCATTTGCAGTCCGTGCTCACGCTTTCCGTCCTGTTTTGCTGTCTTTATAGATTTTTATCTGAAAGTTGAAAATGTTTTTTGTTGATATTGGGAAGATTGCACCCGCTTTTGGAAACAGGCAAGCGACACAACATGATGATAAAATAGCCATTTGAGATGCATTTATTGCTGCTGATAACACAATAACGTTGTCTGGAATATTTACAGTTCAGAGAGGGGGGGATCTCCTCAAGTGTTCAGGAGCCAGTTCATGTCTTTGAACTGCTGTCATCTGAAGTTTAGGCATCTGCTCTAAACTACCTGACTGGGCACCCTCTGGAGACAGCGGAGAGAGTTCTGAAGGGACATAATCTCTTCTGGAGATGTGGGTCAAATACATCTTGGAACAGGAAGGATCATCCCCTGGAAATGAGTGTCTCTTTCCTCTGACTACAGAGGGAGCCTGAGAGACTTCGTTTGACTTGCTGCCCAAGATTTGGGTAGTTACAGTAGGGGAAATGAATCCCAGGCCTGCTCATTTGGCAGTACAAACCTCAATGAAAGTTAGTGGGAGTTAAGGCTTTTGAACCTTCCAAGTGCTGTAGATTATGCCACTATTAAGTTTGATGTTTCCTGTGAGATACTTGCCTGTGTCTGGACTCACAAATGTGATTTGCCGGTTAAGCCTGAGATCAAATTTTTCCCAAGGCCCGTTATGAAGGAAGGAGAATAGCATGATCCATGATAATGTGAAGGGTCCAGAATCCAATTTTAAGTGGTGCAAGCCCTACAGCAATGTAGTCTGTAAGTAATAGAAGGTATTATTGGGCAGTGATATGCCAAATCTATGTGCTACATTGATCAGCTTCATTGTTTTTCTATGGTATTTTAGGTTAGAGGTTACTTTCATTTTAGAAGAAATTTGAAAATATATCAATTTCTTAGGGATGCAAAGGGAATGTTGGTGGGTACATGCATTTTGCTCTGTCTTCTGAGTTTTATGAGCACAACTTCTCTTAAATGTGGCATTTTTGTAGGTTTCTGTGACCATTTAAAAGCAGGATTATTGATTTAAAATGTGACTGTCCAGATGGCGGAGGAGAGGCTAGTGATAAATGGCCTTTGGCACTTTGCCGAGCATGAGTCTTCTGCCCTATTTCTGGGTTGAAATCTTTACCTTCTAACATGGAGGCCCTGTGCATCAGAAGCTTGGGGGAGCCCTAGGACCCTTCTGCAGACTCTGCAGCCTGTTAGGAGGGGCTCTTTGTGGGGATGATTCGGCCACTAAGATACTCCATAATTTATAACCGAATTACGTCCTACAAATGAACTTCATTTGGAGATTGCTCAGTGGCCTTAAATGGTACTTTCTGTGTTGCTAGAGATTGCTTGATTTGTTTTATTCCCCGGATTCTGAGGCAGGGGGCTCCTTGGGTTTGACTGTTTGTGCTGAGTTGAAGTGCTCTGTGCTGGGATCACTGTGGCATCACTGGGTGAGTGGCAGCTGAGCACTCAGTTCTCTTGTTGCACATGCTGTAGGTCAGGAACTAGCTATCTTTAGATATATATATATTAAAAAACATATATACACTTTTCCTCTGAATTACTTTTCTAGCAATTGATCTTCATCTGCAGGGCATGTAAATGCTGCAGTTTGTTAGAGTCCTTGCTTAAGTACCTTCTTCAGAGTGACAGAGAGACAACCCATGCATCTGTACCAGTACTCTTCAGTGGTGAGATACTGAAGTGCATTTGGGTAAATGTTGCATTTTCCTTCTCTCTCATGCTTCCCTCCCCCCTCTCTGTTTTGTTTGTTTCAGGTTCTCGGCCTTTTTGGATCTACACAGTGGAAGTTGCATCTTGTGTATGGCGTGGTTAAGCTTGCAGCCTGTCACCTCGGCCTTCCTCCATTTTGGGCTGGTTACTTTTGTGCTGTTTTTGCATGGTTTGCAGGTGGATGCTGGCCTGACGGGAGACTCAACCAGTACAGTACAAAACAGCTCGTGTTCAGGATCTTTTGACTGCAAGGAGGGTGTTATCCTGCCAATATGGTACCCAGAAAACCCATCCCTTGGGGACAAAATTGCCCGTGTTATTGTATACTTTGTAGCACTGATCTACATGTTCCTTGGAGTCTCCATCATTGCAGATCGTTTCATGGCATCTATAGAGGTCATTACATCTCAGGAGAAAGAAATAACAATTAAGAAACCCAATGGAGAGACCACAACAACCACCATTCGGATTTGGAATGAAACGGTTTCCAACTTGACCCTCATGGCTCTGGGCTCCTCTGCTCCCGAGATCCTCTTGTCCCTGATAGAAGTGTGTGGGCATGGATTCATAGCTGGAGACCTGGGGCCATCTACAATTGTTGGCAGCGCTGCTTTCAATATGTTTATCATCATTGCCATCTGTGTCTATGTGATCCCTGATGGGGAAACCAGGAAGATAAAACACCTGAGGGTTTTCTTTGTCACAGCTGCATGGAGCATCTTTGCTTACATCTGGTTGTACATGATCCTTGCTGTCTTCTCTCCAGGTGTGGTTCAGGTTTGGGAAGGCCTGCTCACGCTTTTCTTCTTTCCACTTTGTGTCGTTCTGGCCTGGATTGCAGACAGACGTCTGCTTTTCTATAAGTATATGCACAAAAAGTACCGTACTGACAAGCACAGGGGCATTATCATAGAATCAGAAGGTGATCACCCTAAGGGAATTGAGATGGATGGCAAGATGATGAACTCTCACTTTCTAGATGGGAACTTAGTGACTATGGAGGGGAAGGAGGTGGATGAATCTCGCAAAGAGATGATCCGGATCCTAAAGGACCTGAAGCAAAAGCACCCAGAAAAGGACTTGGACCAGCTGGTGGAGATGGCCAACTACTATGCCTTGTCTCATCAGCAGAAGAGCAGAGCCTTTTATCGCATTCAAGCAACCAGAATGATGACGGGAGCAGGCAATATTCTGAAGAAGCACGCAGCTGAGCAAGCCAAGAGAACCACTAGCTTGCATGAGGTGCGGCCAGAGGAACCCGAGGAGTTCATCTCCAAAATTTATTTTGACCCATGCTCCTACCAGTGTCTTGAGAACTGTGGTGCTGTTCTCCTGACAGTGGTGCGGAAAGGAGGGGACATGTCCAAGACCATCTATGTGGACTATAAAACAGAGGATGGCTCTGCCAATGCTGGTGCTGACTATGAGTTCACAGAGGGGACCGTTGTCTTGAAGTCTGGGGAGACCCAGAAGGAGTTCTCAGTGGGAATTATTGATGATGACATATTTGAGGAAGATGAGCATTTCTTTGTGCGGCTCAGTAACCTCCGTGTGGTGGAGAGCGAGGAACCTCCAGAGCTCAGTAACTCCCCATACCCAAAGGCCATATTGGCTTCTCCTTGTGTGGCCACAGTGACTATCCTGGATGATGACCATGCTGGCATCTTCACATTTGAGTGTGACATTATACATGTCAGTGAGAGCATTGGTGTGATGGAAGTCAAAGTCCTAAGGACATCAGGTGCACGGGGTACAGTCATAGTGCCATTTAGGACAGTAGAAGGGACAGCCAAAGGAGGTGGAGAAGACTTTGAAGACACTTACGGGGAATTGGAGTTCAAGAATGATGAAACTGTGTAAGTACCCCATTCATTTCTGTTCTCGGATCTAGTTATGGTATTTAACCCCACATTTTGAGTCCATTACAGGTGAATGCTGACAAGGGACAGGCTCCTTTCTTCAGCTTTCCATCAGTTTCCCTACTTACCTCTTTCAGGCAAGAGCCGACAGCAGGATTTAAGAGCTCAAAACTCTTGTCCCTTCCCTCTTGGGAATGACAAATTGAGGCTTAGAAATACTGGGAACCAGGGGATAGGAGGAAAATATATCATTCTCTGAGGTCCTGTACTAAAGCTAAGGGTTAATGGAGAGTTAAGGTAAGAGAGAGAAGGAAAAGGACGAGGTTTTACTTGGCTGGGCAAATATGGGAAAGCCTCTTTTTGAACACCAAATACAGAGAACACAGGACTTCTTTGCAATCCTTAGATGAAAGGTTTCACAATGATTATTCCCAGGCATGCAAGAGCTGCTCAGTAGTCACGGGGTTTTATTTTCACAGGAGCAATACTTCATACCTGTGTCCCTAGGCTTGCCTGTGCAACTGGCAGGTCTGTGTGGCAGCTAATTCACAGCACAGGCACAGCTGCAAAGCTATTCTGCTGGACCTGAAATTCTTGCAGCCTTTATGACTTTATGGTCTACCCATATTCCCTACATCACCTTCCCTATGATCTCTGTATGTCTGTTCATTTACTACCTGTGGTTTTTCCCATTATAGAATACCATGGCAAATGGCAATAATGGTCTAAAGCATTGCAGATCACAGCCTGCCCATGTGGCTCCATGACCCAGTGTTTTCATACAGAACAAAGAAAGGAAGCAGCACCCATGCTATTAGTTCAGCTTTTTTTATTGCTTACTAAGTAGCTGATACTAAGCTAGGAAGTAATAAAGACCAGAGAGGCGATAATGTCTGATTGCTCTAAGTACCTGTTGCTAACATTAGTGAGGAATGAGAAAAATCCCTTAGCTGAGTAGGGAGAAGGACAGATGTTTGAGCCTGATGCTAAAACTCCCGAGTGTTAAGTGCATAGGCTCCTTTTTGTTGAAACCTAATCACTTGACCTATCACAGGAAGAATTGTGCTGACTTGATCTGACATCAGAGAAAGGAAATATTTGTACCAAGCCTCCCAATACTGTACCCAGAAGGATATTACTATATTAAATTTTATTAAATAGGGATGTCCTAATTTGATAGGACCTTCTGTCTTAGCCCACTAAACCATTTAATTCAGCTAATATCCACAGTCCTGATGTTTGATTATAAGTATGTGCTCTTCCTGTTAAAGGAAGAGAAGCTCCTGTTGGCTGGCTTCAGCCACTGTCGGGGCTGGAAGGGGATCAGCTGTCCCAATCTGGGCTTTTTGGGAAGATGGGCCATGCAGGTTAGTCTCCTTAACGGAGCCACAAGCTGATTTCTGTGGAAACTGAAGCAGAATGTCAGGTTTGTGGTTACAGTCTCCTGTGAGCAGGCTACCTAAAATATAATGGGTACTACTTTGCTTCAACCAGGTGTTGAAGCAGAGAGACTTTTCCTTGCTTGAAGAAGACCCATCAGTGAAAGGCCAGCAGATTTGGGCTACCAGAGAGAAAGCCCATGAGCCATCTTACTCCAAGCTATACTCCCTTTCTCTCGTGTGCTGGCTACTGGAAGACTTCATTTTGTCTTTGAAAAGTGTGACAGAAGGTCAGAGCATACCTATATAGTTGCTTCACTTGGTTTAAAACAAATCACTTTCAGCAGGACCAGGTGCATCCTTGTGGCACAGACTCTAATGAAAAGAAGGCAGTCCAGGAAACAAGTCTGTGTAGGTTGCTTAATGCTGTAGTTTTTGACCCAGCAATGGCCTAGAACATAGACAAGACATTTGTAGTGTACTTAAAATGGTGCCCACACCTGAGTCATTAATGAAACTTTCACTTCTGCATCAGAAGCCTGGTGGGAACAAAGCCCACTAGCCACAGTGGCCATGGAGACCATGTGGCTAGCAGAGATTAATTTCTTTTGAAGCTAGAATTAGTATAGTGGCTCAACACAGCACTTAAACTAATAAGCCTAACAAGGAGGGAGATCATATCAGCCAGCACATGTCTTTATTCACTCCCTATTTACTCCTTTATTCATACCTCCAGGAATTACAGGAATTTTGGTCTGGAAATGTGGAGGTAATTTTCAGTAATCAGTCCTTGGCCTTTAAATTCAGTGAACATAGGTCAGATGCTGCATTTTGCTAGCTCTTCTCTGAGGTGCAAGTTGTAGGAGCTGTAGAAACCTGGAAGCAGTAGTAGATGGGTTTAATATTTTCCTCCTTTTCTGCTTTCTAAATCTGAATGCAGAAAAATAATTTTTAGTCAATATTTAGGCTGCAAACAAATTTGAAGTGACTTAGATCTGAATTTGGAGTTCAGACCCATAATGCTACTATTCCAACGAACAGTTTGTTCAGCCCCTTTTGGGAAGATGGGTGAATAGGGTGTTTGGTACAGTTTTGCTGACCCAGAGGGCAGTGTATGAGTCACAGTATTGCTTGGTACAAGGCTGTCTGAAGACACTGGGTCACCAAAAAGCCAGAGCATTGTCTGGCTGAATATTTGAGGCTCTGCCTCTTAGATGCCTTGCCACTGAGGGGGGATCCACCACAAGGTACTGACATCCCCTGCACTCTGAAGGGGGAAGCAAGAGTCCACCAAGCCCAGTACAGAATAGAGTGGAAAGCAGGGAGACTAAGATGGTCAGTAGGCAATACTAAGGGTATTGAAAGAAAGCAGTGAGAAATTAACATGCTCCCCACTTCAGCCTACTGATTAGATCCTTGCCTGGGAAAAGTGGAACTTGGGCTCTAGTTTCCACACCGGTATAAAACTCCTACACCAGCATGCCCACCTCACTGCCTTAACCTTCTCAGCCTTCTCATGGAGTCATTTTGATAAGATTTTTTGACTCATGGAGGAGGGAAATTATTTACCAACATCCTGCAAACATGTAAGCCAGTGCTAAGCTTTGCCATGGCTATGCATGTATGCTAAGGATCTGCAGAACTGCAGCCATGGAGGAGCACTGATCTGTGTAAACTGAACTAGAGCAAAAGCTTCAGTTCATGCTCTCAGCTTGTTCTCCATCACAAACTAAAAAACTTGGCCTTGCATTGTGCAGCAGCAGGTGATTTGTAAGCAGTTTGTAGGCTGGCCTCCTGAAGTATAGCAATGGGTAAATTAGTCTGAGGGGCACTGGTTTACACAGCATCCCTGAGATCAAACTATAGGAGAGGCGCTGCCACCTACCAGATCCCGAGGGCCAAGGATAAGAACTTTCCCTGGAAACTAAATGGAGAACAGGCCTTCACTTAGATATAACAAGACAAAATAAACTGTCTCAGGGTTGGTTTTGAGAGGCTTTCCCTAAAATATATGGGACTAAAAAAAGCAGAGTTGATGTGAGCATTACAGAACAAGAGGGAAATGGATCCTGCCAGCGGGTCTTGCTTATTGCCTCTGTGATTCTTTCTAGACTAACACAGTCAAAGTTTCCTTACTCACTTTTGGATGGGAGCACAAGAGAAAGCAGGCTGAGGTGAGGGGGCTTGAAGCAATGCCATTATTACTGAAATATGATCCTATGCAGTGTGTGTGTGTGTATGTATGGGTGTGTTTGAGTGTTGGATAGCTATAAATCAAGCCATGTCATCTTTGAAAAGGGAATTGATCAAGTCTCAAATATTTGATTATGCTGCCTCCTTTTCAATACATTTGTTATTTCTGAACTCTTGCCCCAGTGAGGGACAGATATAACCTAAGCAGCTGAAGTAGCTCTCTTGTTGACTAAAAGGATCAA
This sequence comes from Corvus kubaryi, assembly GCF_017639235.1. Lineage (NCBI taxonomy): Eukaryota > Metazoa > Chordata > Aves > Passeriformes > Corvidae > Corvus > Corvus kubaryi. Next base: position 2,902,801 of record NW_024582054.1, read on the forward strand.
TCAAATCAAAAGCTTCTCTTTTTTTTTTTTTTTGACATGATGACTGCATACTTTTCTTTTAAAAGATTTTGTATGGAAATAAATGCTAGGTTCTTGAAGGTATGGAAAGGTAGAAGAATGATTGACCCTGCTGCTTTATCATGTCTAAGCAATAAAGAAATCATTAAGAGCCAGAAGCAAAAAATGAATTGAGTTTTAAAGGATTTTCTTTTTACATTATAAAGAGAACTCCTATCAAGTCATTAAATTTAATTTAAATTTTCTCTGTTTAAATTGTTTCTTCTGTTTAAAACTGTTCAAATTCGTATGGAAATTTGTCTGTGTCTTGTTTTAGAAAGTTTGGGAAGATACACAAGTTACCAGTAGCTAGTTGATATGCTAGCTAGACAGTGAAGTTCTGCTGTGGCCCTGTCACTTGCAGCAGCTGTACTGAGTTAAGGCTTAGGCCAAGAGATCTACTTTGGTACATGCCTTTGTTGGTAAGTTACTTGCAGGATGTTCAGGCTACTAGAATTGCAGCCATTTGCCTTGAGCCTTCACAGAGTGTTGCCTGTGGAAGGAACTGGCTATTGAGAGATGCTGTGGTGTTGAACTGGTATTCAATGGCCTGCAAAGCCTCTTCACAGAGTCAGCATGGCTATACTTCAGTAACACATGGAAACCTGGAGTCCCTTATCTGCGTGTGTGAGGCAGAGCACTTAATATCAGAAGGGCTATTTGCTCCTTTCATACAGAGACTGCTGGAGACAAACATATTAAGCCTGCCTTGATAGACAGTGAGATACTGTTCCTTCCCTTCAGGATTCAGGCAGGATGTTGTGCAAGTCGCATGTTGCTTCTCATTGCCTGCTTCTCCCCAGAGAATCCCCAGGCTGCTGTGTGCATGGCTGGGTCTGCAGCATGGACTCACTGTGAGTATTGGGCTGTCTCCCAGTATGTGCTTAGTTTGGAAAGGCTGGTCTTCCAAAGGGCTGCCATGGCACTGCACAGTGAAAAATCATCCTTCTGTTGGGGGCTTCAGACACTTTCTGGCAGGGAGCCCATGAAATGCACGTCTTTATGTGCTCGTGGTTGGCTAGAGGTGGTCCTGTCTGGATCAAGGTCACGTTGGTGCTGTGCCCCAAGGCTGCTGGTTAACAGTTGCCCCAGCGCAGACAGCACATGCTGGTGCTGCTGCTCTTTCTCCTGTGTGTCGTGCCACCCTTGTTTGGTAGGAACATCAGTATCCCTTCCTCCTCCTTTTCCCCTCCTGTCCACCCTTGCTTGGACACAGGGACCCTGGGCCCTAACCCCTTGCTCATTCTCCTACTGTGATGGCTGTTGGCTTCTCCCAGCAGATCTGGTGAAGGTGATAGTGGAGAAAAGGGAGTGGCGGTTTTCTGGTTGAAGGATGTCACGCTGAGGCTTAGAATCATTAACTGGCCTTCCTTTTTCCGTGCTGTGCTTGAGGAAACTGTCAACTTAATTTTTTAATTTGATCACCTACACAGTCATGGTTGTGTCATTTTGAGGGGAATGCTATGATTGATACTTAGCTCTTTTGCTTGGTGTGTCATCAGTAGGTCTCATAGCACTTTGCAAAGGAGATTGAGAGACAGTATTCCCATTTTGCAGATGGGGAAAAAATACCGAGAAAGTGATTTCTCTTCCTTCTGGATTACCCAGCAGATCAAAGGTAAAGACAGGAATAAAAACTGATCTCCCTGAACTGCTGACCTGTGCTCTATCCAGAGAAGGTCTGTGTACATCAAGCTTATAGTTTCCCATTACTCAGGACCACACTGAATTTTTGCAGATTCACTGGCCTCTCTCCAGCCGTTGAGAGTTGGGATGGTACAGGTGTAGGCAGTAACTGGAATATCTCACTATTCCCCCCAGCTGACAACAGGAGCTGCAGTTTTGGATGCTCATTTTCCTAAATTAAGTTCTGGCTACATGACGTGGAGGTGTGCTGCATCAGCAGACTTTGCTTTGTTTATATCAGCTGTGATGACTGCAATTAATGACCAAGGTAATAACAAAATTATTTTGGTACTCTAGTCTGAAATCTTGTTCAACAGCTCTCATACACCATACACTGATCCTAAGGCTCCGGGCTCTGAGAAGACAGCCTTCAAAAAATTAAGACTTATTAGTGGGACTTCAGGCAATGAGAATTTGTTGTGTGAGGCTGATGCTTTCCTTCTCTCAGGACATGCTTCCTTCCCTTTAGAGCCTGTTGAGATTAAATCCTCCAAACTTTTCTCTAGTTCATCTGTGTTAGTGGGTAAGCACCTTCTGGCTCTCTTTTCCTGCTCCTACACTTAAATTAGAAGTTCTTGATCCCTATTTTAATTCACATTAAGGGAAAACAGTAGCAGCTGCCCTCCAGTTAAGCAAACTTTCCCCCTCTATTTCATCAGTGGTTAAAGGCTGTTGTATTTGCTTTTTGCTGTGAAATTCTCCTGTCAGTTTTCTTAGAATTTAACTTAATTCCTTTACGTACATGCACAGATGCTTTGACTTCTGCTACAGTCCGCCCCACTGTGAGGTCTAGGTGATGTGACCTGCAGGGGATTAGTGTAAGGTGTCAGGGGACTGTTTCTGGAATGTCTGTAAAACCAGCCTGCAGAAATGTGAGACCTTGACACCACACTGGGAAGAAGAGAAGCCCTGAGCTGACCTTTACCTTCCCAGATAGTCCTGTTGGCAGGTGTCAGGGGGATATACTTGCCCTCTGTCCATGAAGGACAAACAACATCCTGTCTCAGGGACTGTGACTTCTTGCCCATCAAAGGAGGCATTATGTGACAGTGTTAAACAGGGGAGGCCTGGGACCCTAGCTCAAAAATGAGGCACGTGGCAGAGATCAGCTTTTCAGCAGCTCCTGGGAAGCTTATGGATTCTTCAAGTAGAAGGCTCTTCAAAGGGACATTCTGGGAGGTATAGGAGAGGCAGTGATATTCCTGGTTTAGGGTAAACACAGAGAAATTCACCCTGACAAATGACACAACCAAGTTTGGGGTTTAAAAACAAACAAAAGGCCAGAACTGATCCAAGATAAAACAAGTTTATTGTGGATTTGCCTGCTTTACTCATACTGACTCATGCCTTCCTGAGTGGAGCACCTTTGCAAAATGAGTGACTTAGAGGTCATGCCCTTTGCACACAGGGTTACAGAGGCACAGGTTGTATTTGCTTCCCACATGTAAAGAAGAAGGAGAAAGTACCGTTTGAATGATGCAGCTTCAGGGGATAAGAAGTGATGCTGGTGGCAAGTTTGATGGACCATATATCATTCCAAGTACACGCTGGGATTTTTTTGTTTTAAGTCAACAGTGGGATTGCTACCTACAGCATCATTATAAAGTATCTGTGACTTCTAACAAATCAGAGTGCCAGTAAAGTTTGAGTTAAGTATGGGCTTATCTTCTGTAAATGAGATGAGGAGAAGAGCAGAGTCTAAAGTTTCCCCAACCAGAGGTCCTTCAGCACGTTTTTGATGTGATTAAAGAGACGCAGCTCATGCTGGTGCAAGATGGCAGCTGTTTCAAATAAGAGCTGATTGACCTGTTGCTAGCAGTGGGATTTGATTTTTATTTACCTCATGTCAGGAAAAAAGGTGATAAAAGAATTTGCTATGCTAGCTGATTGAAACACCAGGGACCAAGTTCATCCTCCATTTAGCTTCAGTGAAAACAGCAGATTTAAAGCTGGGAGGAATGTGGACTGGTACATATTTACAGCTGTCTTAGCAGATGGGCTGTTGACAGATGAGGCCCCTCAAGTCTCTGCCTGGGTGCTGGGTGCCAGCATGTACTGCTGTGAGCATTTCAGCTGAAGTCAGTCCTGGTGTTGAGCAGGCACTGGCTGCTTGGTGGGTCAGACCCTTTGGGTGGATTGTGCTGGAAGGGCAGCGAGGTGGAATTCTGAATATCAGATAGGACCAGTTCTTCCTGCCAGGGTTTGCAGGAACTGTCCTTAGGAGGCTAGTGGAGATGTCTGCTGAGGTGCTGCAAAGCCTGAGCAGCTCCGTGGGGAGCATGGTGCAGCCCCAGGTTGGACTGCAGTGACTGGAAACCCTCCTCTGGACAGCACATTCCTGACAGACTCTGCTTGTCCTGCCTCTCTGCTTCCACATCCTCATGTGGAGATCTTCTGGGTGTTAAAAACAGGCCAGGGCTTGATGCTCTACTCCATGTGAGCAAAAGCCATGGCTCTGATCTCCTGCTCCTTCTGTTAAATGGTGGAAAATCTCCTTTGTTGTTTTCAGGTGCTGGGGAGGAAGGAGACTTCTCTTTTCCCTGTTCACCTCTCCAAAGAGTTTCCAGCTCCTGCCTGTGCTGTGGCTGTTTGGCTGAGTGTGTCACTGATGGTTTGTCTGCTGCTGCGCCTCTTTAGTGCTCTACGTGAAAGTATGTTGTTAAAGTGAAATGGATTAGGAATTACTATTTGTGTTTCTGTTTTCTTTCCCATGAGATAAGCAAGCCAAATGTGTCCTACCCTCAGAAGAACACCCACCTGAGCACTGTGCTGCTTCACTTCTATCCTTTATAGAAAGAAGGGGGATAAAACTATCAATATTTAACATAGAAATTTTGCTCCACTTATCTCTGCTTTACCTGTCTTCCCTCCTGGGTCGGTCTCTCCTTTATCTCATCTGCTTGAGAGTTTTGGTTTAATACTGCTACTCTGTTTCACTCAATAAAGACATCTACATCACAATGCTATTTAGGAAGGATGTGCCAGGACCAGTGTATTGGCTTTGCAAGACATCAAATGCTCTGTTTTCTAAGGCATTGGAAATGCTTACTTTTGGGGTGGGTTGTGGTTGGCTTTGGTAGCTCACATGAGTTTTCTCATTCTGTGGTGGAGCTGGGGAGAGGGAACATATGATTTGACAGCTTTTACCAGATGTGTCCTGTTAGCTGACACCACCAGTGTTGGGCAGAACTTTGAATAATGCAGAAGCACAGTGAGCAGACTATGTATGAGCAATAACTGCTTGCCTAGTAGCTGGGCTCCCAGGGTTTCATCAGCTGGATCCTGCAGACCAGTACCTGAAGGCCGTGGCAGGGTGGAGGAACCTGGCTACTGCTGGTATGAGAGGCTGTAGCACTGGGAAAGCGTGAGGAGCTGAGCACACTATCTCAGTGGCAACCATGTGCCTGTCCTATTGCAAAGTCTTAATTTTCTATAATTAGCAAATTCTTGACATGATTGTCTTTCTTGCTCTTTTTGTGGCCTGAGAAGTGGAGCAGTGCTAGACATGGTCTGTGGGAGTCAGAGCTGATGGCAGCTTCAGTAGGTCATTAGACTTTGTGGTGGGCAGCTGGTGCTGGCTTTCCCTTGAGGTAATGTAAAAAAAAAAAAAAGCTCAGAGGCATGATTAACCCATCCTTTATATGGTATGGGGCAGCAAAAAAAGGCATAACAGATGTTACATCTCCCCTGGCTTGACAGTAAGTTGTAGACAGCAGTGGCGGAACAGGAGAGGAGTGTAGAATGGTTCCCTTGGAGCACAGTGCCCAGAGGAGAGGGTAGAGAGCAAAGGATCTGCTTCCTTTGGTGCTGAGAGAACATCATTAAGTGGCAGGTGGGTTTTTTCTTCTCTAAGCTCTATGGGGAGCAGTAGATCCCCTGTGTGTTCCTGTGCAGTGCTTCTGGCCATCCAGGAGCTGGAGGAGGTGAGGTGCCGTGGTGCAGACAGCAGGGCAGCTGGGCTTGCAAGCCTGGTGCTGCAGCTCCCCTGGAAAGATCTGGTTCATGAGGAATGAGTGGAATGAGTCCAGACTAAAATGGAGAGCAAAATCCAAGGGTTGAAATAGGCCACTGGCTTTGGGTGCCCAGGCAATGGAAACATGGCCAGCCTCAGGGGAAAAAGCTGCTTTGTGCTGGGGTCACACCATCTGTCTCTGAGGGACCAAAGTGGCCATTCACAGCTCTGGGGCATTCGAAGGCAGGACAAATGGATGAGCAGGCTGAGGGAGGACCCTTCCCAGCATGTGCTGTATTGACTGGAGCCCCTGATTCGCCTGGCCTGGGACAAGGCCAAATGCCTTTGGAGACAGCTTCTTGGGATCTTTTTGAAGGGAGGCTGAGACTCCCTCGTACATGTAGCCTGATGTGTCATACCACGTGTGGCACCGTATTTCCTGTCCCCACGCTGGGAATGGAGGCCAGCAGTTACCTGGGCAGGGAATGGTGACTGCCCTTGAAAAGGGATTTTTCCCTTGTGGTGTAGGGCTGTCCCAGCAGCAGACAAACAAGTTTCTCAGGGCTGTGAGGTTGTGGAGGAGAGGCCTGAGGAACAAGTATGCTGCATCAGCAAACTTTTGCTAAGGGAACCTTTCTTCCAATTTGATGGGGGGAGATTATTTTTTAAAGTGAATTGCTGTATAAGGTAATGGCCTGCTCCCTGGAGAGAACATCTAATGGAATGAAAGGGTATCTCTATCTTGTTTTGGGTGGTGAGAGCTTCCTCGAACCGCTGCCCAGAATACTTGTGAGACACCCTATAATTCAATTAGAAGTACCCTCCAGGGAGCATATAATTATATCATATCTATGAAACATAATGACAGCCCCCTCATATCACATGGTGAGCAACTGTCGCTGCTGCCCAGAACCTTTCACCGGTAAGGAACTAATCTGCTTAGCACAGATTGAACTCGGTGGTGTACAGTACTTACCCAAATGCTTCTGAAGGGAATCCCTGCCAGCAGAATAAACCTGTTAGCAGCATGTGAGCATCACTGCACCCACATTCCTCTTCCCAAGCTTCAGACCACTCCAGCCAGGGCTGGTCACCTCTGCCTTTGCCATCTTCTCTAAAGCTTCTTGGGAATTTTAAAGATGGGGAAATTTTCTGTACACCTTTAAACTTGTCTTTTTTGCCCCTTATTGTGTAGTAATAGCCAGCGATACAGAGTGTGCTTGAAGGGATTAAGCTCCATAATAGGCAGTGTCCTACCTTTCTGCTGATATTTTGTAAGATTTTAATACAAGTTGGGATGTTCTGGGTAGATAAGTAATTGTACTACCAGTTGAGATGCAGACCCCCTGGTGTGAACCACAGCACTGCAGTATCTGAAATGGTTTTAGACTGGAAGTGAGGAACACTGGCCACTGTGTAGAGGACTTCCATGGGATACTGTAATTCCAATTAACTCTCACAAGAGGCATCAGCTTCAATCAATCTGCAGAAAACTGGAGAGGAAGGGGTGGGGGGAGGGGTGTTGGTGTGACTTTCGAGTACCTAAAGAAATAATGTGGAGGAATTTCCTGACCCACAGTAGAAGTCAGCTGGGAAACAGTGTTGTCCACCTTGTGATTGAAGAATACCCCCAGTCCATAGAGGACTGATGATGTTCTGCCAAGATGGGGCTGCCCTCAATCCCGCTGTAGTTCAGCAGCTTCGGATGGCTCTCAAAGAAAGTTCATCCACCGACGTGAATAAACTCACCTGTCACAGGGTTGTAGTTGCTGTGGATTCTGTTGAGTTGCTGTCTGTCAGCCTCAAAGTGTCTTTTTGCCCTCAGATCCCAGAGCTCTGAGCAAGCTGGACACTTCTGGAATATGAGACAAGGACCTTTGAGAGATGGAGACAGTGGATGAGCAAAGTCTGCTCCCATTAGGAAGCAGGAGAACATCATGCTGACCTTGAAGACGATGGATCTGAGTCCCAATGTGTGTCCTTGACTGGCATTTTGGGAGCGAATCACCAAAGGTGGAGCCGAGTTTTGTTTAGGTGGCACTAGGGTGCAGTGTCTTTTTTAGGAAGGAATTCTTCACAGAAGTGGTGATTGGATAGTGGAAAGGGCAAGGGAGGTGCTGGTGTAGTCACTGTCCCTGGAGGTGTTTGAGGAAAGGCCAGTGGAGCTCAGTGCTCTGGTCTGGGTGACAAGGTGGTGTTTGGTCTCAGGTTGGACGCAGTCTCAGAGGTCTTTTCCTAATTGATTCTGTGATCTCTGTGTGATTTTCTCCTTGGGGACAGTTCCATAGGGAATCACTGGCTATCAGGGCCCTGGTAGGGGTGTGTCCAGTGCTCGGAGGAGCTCTGCTGTGAATTGCTAGGTAATCTGGAGAAAGGCAGATAGCATCATGGTTGGAATGAAAACAAGAAATGGGTGAGAGTTCCTTGCTAAGAACCATGGGGCCTTGATCTTCTCTTCTAATGTGGGGCTGGGTTTCCTTCTGCAAGGCCAATACTTCAACCAGGGCTTCTTGGTCAATGGGAATGTCTTGGAGATGAATCATCTCCTATTTTCTTCTCCACTAACTGATAGGAAAGGAAATCTCAGTCTTGCTGAGGCAAGACAAGGGAAGGAGGAATGGATCTCTGCTCTTTCTGCTGTTTTTACTCCCCCACCCCAGAACAAGAAATCTAGCACTTCGGAGCCTACCTGCTTCCACTACTTATTGCCAGTGAATGGTTCAGCACACTGAGAGGACATCTGTTCTTTTTCAGGTAGTAGTGCTGTTGAGCATGGCTTGGAGTGAAGAGAAAACTAGCATTCTTCCCCATATTTATCTTCTTTTTTCTTGGCGTCTAGGTATCTGTATTGATGATCCCCAACTCCAAACATTGCGCAAGAGTTTTGGCACGACAGAAAACATTGAATCATTGTATAAATCCTGGTGGCTCTTGAGCACCATATCCTTGTCCAGAACAGGAGACATAGACAAACACTTGGGGCAGGCTCTCACTGGCTGCATTTGACTTAGGTTTTCACTTATGGGGTAACTCTCACTGCTCACATATGTTTGTTGTGGTGTAACACCTTGGCTTTCTGTTCCTGGGGAAACCCCTTTTACCAGCTGGCTGATGCTTCACTAGGCCTTAGGAGCAGTTGCATGCTTTTTCTGTAACAAGGAGGTGGGACAGTTGCATGGTCAAGGTTATCTGACCTCCTGTAGGCAGAGTTTTGAGAGGCCCTGAAGAATATTGAGGTAATATTATTTGGTTGCCCTGGGCGGTTTCTCATAGCAATTAAAGATATTTTGTGTTTTTATTTCTCCTTTTGTATGGAGGGAATCCCAAATTACTCAACAAATTGGGCAGCAAGATCATTTTATTTACTGAGAAAAAGTGAGTGCCCATAGGCATGCTGTGTTTGGCAGCCTGTGGTCCTGTGAGGTACCACAGGGCAGGGGGTTACCAGGACTAGGAGATGCTGTGTTGGGCAGGTTTGGGGGCTGGCATGGTCAGCAGTAGCGTGGCTGTCACATGAAGGAGGGGTGTGCTGCTCCATGGGGAGCATGCAATGAGCTAGGTGTGAGCGCCTGGGTGGGGAGTATCCTTCAGTGCTGGATGGGTGATGGGAGAGTTTGTGTGGTGCTCACTTGAAAACACAGGCTCTGGAGAGCAGAGTGGTTGACAGGGCTGGGATGCAGGGACTAGAAACCAGACAGTTTCTTCATCAGGAACGCAATCTGCAGATCAGCAAAATCACAGGCTTCCTTCCTACATGGGCACCAGGTGCTGGGGGCAAAGCCTCCCTTGAGGTGGCCTCTCCAGGGTCGCCTCTGAGATGCTTCTGCTGCCACGCCCAGATGGGGCACATTGATCACTCTTTGGGAACAGTGATAGGTTGGTGGGCTTTATGGCATGCTGTGGCACTGCTGACCCTGGCTCCCACAGCCATCTCCAAGGAGCCCGCTTGGATCTGAATGTCAGCTATTGCTGCAAGGCTCCTGCAGGGATGGAATGTCTCACCAGAGCCCTGCCATTTAAAGCATCAACCTCTTGCTAACCCCTTAGCAGCTGTGGAACTGTTGATCTCTTTCTGCCTTTTTGCAGCAACTGGGCACACCACTCCCTCCTCTTGCATGCACATCACAGTTTTTGTGCACAGAAGGTGACGCCACTGTTTCTTCTGTTCTTGCTGCCTGTACTGACCCAATAAGGACTTGTTGCCAGACTCTGGTGAGCACCTCTGAGAACTGTGGAACTGAAGTCCCATCCATAAAAGGTGGCAGGGTGTCACTCACAGCCTGTTAGTTAGCTCATGCCAGGCTGTGTGATGTGGGTACATGCCCACCACTATAAGCCCTTATTCACTCAGTACTTTCACCAGAGACTGTTCGGGTACTTTAGCAACTTTAAATTGCTTTTAGCCTTGACTAAACTGAGAACCTACAAGGAAAAGCTTTTTCAGTGAAGTACAACCAGCTGGGAGTAGATATATGCTAGATTGTGCTCCTTCTGGCTGCAGAAGGTGACTGGGAACAGTCGGCATGAGTTTACTGTAGCAGATCATGCCTGACTAACCTGATGGCTTTCTGTGATGAGATGCCTGAGATGGTGGCCATGGAGGGAGCAGCGGGTGATATTTATCTTGGCTTTTGGTTTTTGATGTGTTCTTCTATAGCGTCATTATAGCCAGAGTGGGAAGATACAGCCTTAATAGGCGATACAAGATGGATTAACAGGCTGTCTGGTCTGTCAGACTGAAAAGGTAGTGGTCAGTGCTGTGAGGTTTAATGGGTAGCCAGTTCTTAACCACAGCCTTGAGAAGCCAGCATAAGACCTGAACAGTTCAGCATCCTAATCCATGCCAGGGATGATGGGCTAACATGCAGCCCTGTCCTGGTGAGCCCATGTGCACTGTGGTTCGATAGAAAGGTCGGTATGCTGGAGTGTGGGTTGCTGGCCAAAGGGACATTGGTGTACAGCAGAAAGGGACCGATGGGCCTTGGGAAGTTGGGAGAGAGAAATGCAGTTCTTGTGCCTGGGATGGGGTAAGCCACTGCCCTAGTGCAGGTTGGGGGCTGGCTGGCTGGGAATGGCTCTGCAGGGAAGGAGCTGTGCTGCAGGGAGAAACTGCTTGGTTCATGCAGTTTAAAGCAAATCAAGATTGAAGCAGTGCATTGATTTATCAGCAACATATAATTAACCAGCAATCAGTGAACTCTATAAGAAGGATCAATATCAGCAACACAGGGAAGAAACCACAGTTCCAGACGCCCATGCAATGCTGGTGTTCAAATTCCCAAAAGTCCTTCTGTAACTGACTCCCAGAATTTAGGCTCACATACAGTTATGTGCCTCCATGGTGTTCTGTCTCAATGGCAATTGGTGCCTAGGGTGAGCTCTGTGAGACCCTGGTGGTCCCTGTGGACATCAGCCAGCAGCACAGCATGTCTTAAATATTAGCCAGAGTTGTCACTGCTACTGACTTGGGGTTTTGCAGGTAGTGGCAGAGGTTTGTTTCCTCTAAAGGATGGAAGTGGCTCTGGCCCTCATTGGGGTGTCAAGGGAAGGTCTCCCTGGCATGCCCACCTTCTTCCCTGGTCTGGGGAATTCAAAGCTGGTGAACTTGGAATTTCCCACCCAATGCCCATTTTGTTACTTTCTCCCATCTGAAGTAGGTAAGTGCTCTTAGATGCTGACCAGCTGAGGTGCTATTACTAGACTAGACATGCAGCAGAGCTCCTGGGGAGAGCACAGCTCTGCAGCAGAGCTTACATCCCAGTCTGGCAAGTGTTGTTCTTGCTGAACCCCTGGGCAGTGTTGGAGAACATCCCTTTTCATGATACATGTATGATGTACTCACCATGTGTTATTCATTGTCCACCTGCCCAGGTATACACAGAAATTGTTGGCTGCTGGAAATAGCTGAGGACATGTAGCAACATCCTCTCCTGGTGATCTGTTGCTTTGACCTTCAGGTCTAAATTTCAAGTGTCCATCACACATTGAAATTGTGGGGCAGAAATAAGTTCCCCTGGTCTACACTGTGTGTGAAACTGGCTGGAGACCAGTAGTGGTGACCACAGAGCAAGTTTCTCTTCCAGACACTGGTGTTGTAGCAGATTTGACAGAAAGGGCTAAAAAGCAGGAGAAGCTTTGCAGAAATAATAGTCCAAAAAAGGGCTAAAGACAAGGAGGGAAGAAGCACCATCTTCTTGGTATCTCAGATAATATGTATTTCATGTGAAGTACACAATAGCCAGCCTGGCTGTCTTTGAACCCTGAAGTCTGCTTGATTTTATTTTTTCCTGTTAACATTCAATTTTAAATAGAGTAGTCCTCTGAGAGCCTGAACTCAAGCATCTCAAATGTAGTAGAAAGACTCCTGCAGTTAGAGTGGGTGGAGGGAGTTGCATTAACCATCTCTTTGCTAGTATTTGCTGTTTTTTTGGCAAGTTACTTCCATGTCATTTGGACTTGATCGGTTGGAAGAGCACAAACCATGCAGTCATGACAGCTTATTTAAAGCTTCCTTTCTCAGGCAGCCCAGGTGTCCCTAGATGGCTGTGTGCCATGACGACATGTCAGTAAATAGCCATGAAATTGGGCTATTTACATGAGATTTTAACCAAGGTCTGCCAGGACTGGAGTGCAAGTAGGAACTGAAATATTTAAGTCCCCTATGGAGTGGAAAGACTTTATTTTCCTAGCTGAAAGGGTATGGAAATTTCACAGGCCCAGAAGAGCAGTCTGTGAAGTATTCTTTGAGAACCTCAGTTTTTAGTGGTATTTCTTTGTGAAAAATGGAATAAAAGGGCAGTTCATACTCTTTTGGCTGCATAGCATTTTTGTTCCTTGTGGTGACTTGGAAGCACAATAGGAAGCCATGAGAAGATGGAGTAATTCCTATTATTAGGGGCCTTTTCTGCAATTGATCCTGCTCTCCCTGGATTTCAGTCAGAGCAGGAATTTGGCTTTTCCATTGGCTTTCTTGACCTGGATGGAAATTGGGAAATTTTCTCTCAAGCAGCTGTGGCTACATACTTCAGTTATTGAGAGGGTTAAATCTCAGTGATTTGGGTTGAAAATGTGACATAAGAGATTAGATCTAGAATCCAGTTTTGCTGGTGCACTGATAACAGGATCTTATCAGCCTGCCGCTCGTATTTGATTACTAACACTTGCTACTGCAGAAACGGAGAGGGAGAAATGGGAAGTGGCTATTGATTGGCAATCAATAGGGATTGAGGTGCTTTCATCAGCCCCAGGGAAGGTGGCACATTCACCTGCTAACTGCAGCCTGCAAATCCCAGAGGGGATGCTCCGGCATGGCATAGCAGCCTGTTGTACTATCAGACCAATGCTTTAAGGGATCAGTCTTGAAATTAGTATTTTTTGGCACTGTCCCTGTGTGAGCTGTGCCATCCAGTGACAGAGCCACCAACGCTCCAGCCTAAGGTTAGGAGTATTTACTGAATTCATCAAACATGCCCTGAGAGGATGCAGAACAACTGGATATTGTACAGTGGGGCTGACTGTGATTATTGCTTGAATACTGATTCTTCATTAAACAATAGGGGCTTGTGCAGTTGGGAATAGGACCAAGCCTCCATTTTTCTTGATAGAAGCCAGATGGAGTTTCATAATCTTTTTCCTCTCTCTTTTTCTCTGTGTATGCTTCTATATGCGTCTTCTATCTCCTCTCCTTCTCTAACCCTCTATTTCTCAATCCACGTGTGTTTTACCTCCAAGTGCACCTCTGCTTCATACGCTTTAAACATCCTTGGAGAAAGGAGTCAGGATTGGCAAGTAATGCAAATATAAGAAAAGGTGAGGAACATCCTGCATAATGGTGGTGTCACCTCCAGTAAGCGAGCTCTAAGGTTTTAGATAGGGCAGTCTCTCGCACAGCCCCATGTGTTCAGCACAATGTGGTGGATACAGACTGGGCCACAGGTGGTCTCTAGCTCATGGTGACTGGGAGCCAGAATACAGAGGGGAGACCATCTCATTCCCTTCTGCTCATTCCTGAATTAGACTTGATGCTGGACAGGACCAAGGTACCTTGTGCCATTGCTAGTTATCCATACAGACCATGAAGTGCTTGCACCCTGATGCAGGACCATTGCAAACAGGGGCATTGCCAGGCCCAGATAAATGGTTTTTAATGTTCTGTACATGTAAGCAGGATGGACATTTGATGACACTTTTGGCATCAGGCAGGGAACATTGTTCTGTGCACAACACAGACTCTGGACACAGCTTATTTCTGATATAGAGGTTCATGAACACTGTGTGTTGTTGCAGCCACTCCTGCTTTGCTTCTCCTTAGCCTGCCTCTCCACTGTTAGCATGACTTTTGTTCTGTAGTAAACTGCATGGAGCTGAGCATGGCTATTCTGTGCCCCAGTGACCCACACTGGGCAGGCTGCCTGAAGTGGGAGCTGGGGCAGGAGGCTTGCTAAGGAAATCTGCAAGGGTACACCTCTATCCAGTGGCCTCCTGAGTGCTGTTGTCCAGGGCGAGGATGTGGCATGTCTAATGAAAGGTGTTTTTGTGTGAAAGCCTTCCCTGGGGTGGAGAGGAATACCCTTTATCTTGCACATTCTTCATTTAAACTCAAGGGAGTCAGTTTAAAAAAATCTAGTTAAGAGAGTGTTCCATTTGCATTATTAAGTCCTAGAAGTCAATAATGCCAAACAGAACATTAATACTGCCCCAGTGTGTGTCATTATAAAATGATATTTAATGACACAAACTGTTTATCTGATTATGAAATGTACTCTCTGCCTTCTACATGCAGAGCTTCATATGTGAAACATCTTGTTGGATTTTTGCAATCCACTGTACTCCCACCAGATTAATTATCCTGATCCTGCCATGTGCAGCTGAATTGACCTGTGCCTAATTCTCTCTTAATTTTTACTGAGTCACTTGTGTACATCTGAAGATGCTCCCGTCACATTAAGAGAGTTACACCGGTATAAACCAGGCGAAATAAAATAAGGAGTTTGTCCCTCTTATAGGAGTTTTCAGCCCTTCTCAGTTTTTGCTGCCTTCAAAATATTCTAGGGGGATATATGAGCGCCTTTAGAAACATCTGACTCTGTCTTATAGAGTACAGACGTCTTGTTTTTTCCAGTAACCTTTTGTGAATCCCTCAGGAGCAGTTGCAGTCTGCCATCAAAATGGCAGGCTGAAAGCCACTGCTCGAAGCTTTTTAGGCAAACGTTCCCTTCCAAGTCAATGGCTGTGTATTATGCCATTCACTATCCATTAGCACTTTGCTGTGGAGGGTGAAAGAGTTAACTGCGGAGCTATTTTAGCTGCAAAACTTTGGTGGCCTAAATAAGCTTGCAGCGGTTCTCTCATTATGTGCTGTTATATTTAATTTCTAGTATGTTGTGTAAGAGTAGTGTACTAAGCTCTTTTCTCATTAGGGACTCTGGGAAGTTTGTTCTGTAGTACACAGAGATGTGCTGTACTGAGCAGTATTGCACTGACTGATAGATTATGGCTTCATGGGATTTAAATAATGAGACATGGCTGCATTGTTGATGTCTGCACTGTGTGTGAAGAGTAAGAATTACTTTTGGGAAAGCATCTTTGTCATGCCATGGGACAAAAAAATAATTCTGCCATCACTGTGTTCTCCTTGATATTGCCCCTTAATTTGGTTGATGTAGTATGTGTGCCAGAGCACTGCTGAGCTAAGGCTGCAGGCTCAAGCTTCACTTTCTGTGGCAAAACCAAATCATGCTTTAAGTGGGGATCTTTTATTTTAAATGGTTGAGTACAGACATCTTTCTCTTGATTTACTGTTGCAATCAAGAAACAAGCGCTTATCCTCGCGCTACAAAATAATAAAATAACATTCAAATGATAGCGATAGGCTGGCATTTAGAAATGTTTTGTGCTGACCAGAGCTGGTGGGGTAGAGCATGACTGCAGTGGTTAATAGCTCTTTAAACACCCTCTAGCTGTATTGGTACCAGCTGTATATTTGGAGTGGTTGAGCACAGGTTATGGTGATGCTGCTCTTCAGGAAGCATGTGGTGGCTCTGTAGAGATGGTGATATGACCAGCAACTGTGGAAAAATTTGAAAAGGAATGAAACCACAGTGTGATGGTGCTGGTGTCTAGGTTGGTGGCTATGCCATGAGCACAGTCAGACTCAAGTCTCTCAAAACCAGGCTGAAGCAGTTATAGTTTTATTGACTGAGCCTTTGTCTGCAGACATTAGTTAAAGCCTGTTAACTCCTTGTGTGGGTGAGCTCATTCCCAGGACCTTACTCTACCTTAATTGCCTTTACAGGAAGATTAAGCTAAACTGAGCTGAGGTCATGTTACTTCAGAGCATGAGCATCAACATAGGGCTTTCTCATGCTTTAACTTCCCATTCCTAATTAATTCAGCTTAATTTTCCAGAGCATCCCCAGGCAGATGAGGCTTTCCCAGTGTTGCTAGACTGTATTTTTCTTACATGATGTTGGAAGCATGCTAAAAACAGATGATGGGGATAGAAGACAGGCTGTTGTAGGTCTTGAGTTCTCAAAGAAACCGGCAAAGACCACTTGGAACTGCTGTCTAGGACTGTGCCATCATGCTGGGGCACCCAGTGGCCCCCCCAAGATCTGGCAACAGTGCAGCTCCATGGCAGTGCTGGCTGTGGAGCACGCGGTTACAGGCACAGCTTGGATTTTGGATTTCAGCCTGACCCGGGTCTGATGTACTACACTTTCAACACCCACCCAACAACCATCCCTTGCTGCCAAAAAGAGAAATCACACCTTTATTATGGCTTCATTTGCCATAACTGAGTAGACTAGGATTAGATTAGACATATTTTCTGTTGGGATTTCTTCCCAGTGGTGATGCAGCTGAGCATCTTTCCCATTTTGGCCATGTTTAATAGCATTATATGATGCAGCTCTAAGGGGAGTAGTTGAGGAAGCATCCCTGCTCACTTACTCCAGTAGTCCTTGCAGCAAAATG
Source organism: Corvus kubaryi (assembly GCF_017639235.1). Taxonomy (NCBI): domain Eukaryota; kingdom Metazoa; phylum Chordata; class Aves; order Passeriformes; family Corvidae; genus Corvus; species Corvus kubaryi. Next base: position 2,919,470 of record NW_024582054.1, read on the forward strand.
ATAAAAGGGTGAATGATAGACATCTAGGCCAGCCCAAGACCAAGCTTTGCAGTTTAATTTAAAGACTGCAGTGGTGGTTTGACTGGCCAGACTTGGTGAGCTGGGAGCACTTGCAGGGCAGCTAAGACAGCTGCAAGCAGGAAAGTCTGTTTCAATTGGTTGGTAACATGCCTGTGGCTACTTTAGGTCTGTCTGGCTGATTCCCTTTTTCAACCATTGTTTTGTAACCTAAGATGGGGGAAGCTGTGTTCTCCTGGATCTGCCTCTGATTTGCTGTGCAGCTGTGGGGAAGCTGCATTACTGCTCTGTGCCTCAGTTTCCCCACATGGCAAATGGGGGTAATGTAGCAGCCATTACCTTTTCTAATGCTGCAATATCATGGAAAGTCTCTTGCCCTGGGTCTTGTCCCTGGTCACTGCTTCCTGCACTGCTCTGTTCCTGGGAAGTGTAGGACTGAGCATCTCTGCCTGAAGAGAGGACATGTAAGAAGGATCAGAGTGATTTTGAGGAAGACTGGAACTGACTCAGAAGAGCTGTGGGTAGGGATGAAGCAAAAGGCATCTGTCCTGCACTGGGTGCCAGTGTGGCAGGACACTGGCTTCAGCAGAGCTCTGTGTAGGGTCAAGTCCTTACATATATCCAGTGGCATGGACTGCACTCAGGGGAATGCAGGACTAAATTCACATCAGACAGGGCATCTTCAGTGTCATGTTACTGGACTAAGTATCACTTCCTTCTGAGGACCTAATATATTTTTCAAGTACATTAATTGAACTGCACATTAGCTCACAGCTTAGCATCTTTCAGTGGTAATGGAGAAAACTATCACTTTGCATTGGGCTGAATGGTGGCAGGGTGGCAACTTGGAGCCTTGGGAAAAACCCTGAAAGGTTTGGTATGAATTCCCTTGTGGTAGAGAGGTGTCCTGCTCTAGCCTGCTGGAGAAGGGATGGTCCCTGAGATCTGCCCCTTCCCCATGAGGTGCTGGGAAAGCGATGGGGAATGGTATGCTGGCTCCTCCAGGCTTGGTGGCCGGCACTCTTGCTGTGGTGGTGGGCTTTTCCCACTGGAGATGCTCTCCATGCCTGTGGCAGAACAGTTGGCATGATGTTGACTGCATGCTATGGTGTGCTTCCTGAGCTGTGCTGCACACAGGGACACAGGGGACATGATGGATACCAGACTTAAAAAAAATAGTATCTGCTCCCTTCTTTTACCAACTTTTCAGCTTTAAAGTTTTCCAAGGCCTGGTCTTCTCTGTGTGAATTGCTTCTGTTTGTGCAGGCAGCATGGGTAAACTATTCTCAGTCCTCCACAAACAGGAGAGTATGGAAAAACAGACTGGGATGTCTTCTGGCTTGTCTGTCAGCACCAGACTTTCCTCTATAATTACAAGGTGTTTATTACCAGGGAAAGCAGACAAGGTCATGTCTGAGTCTCAGATCCTAGGCTGAGTTTGCAGAAGTGACAGTTAAAAGTAAATAAATAAAAATGGTAATCTTTTGACTTGATTCATTCAATCTTGCTTCATATGGGAACCATTTTAGGGCGAAACCCAAACGTGCAAATACCAGCAACAGCAGCAACAACAAAAATAATAGAGTCCCTCTAACACTGACCATGCTCTGGGGAGCTTAATGTGTCTCCCTCTAATACTCTAGTGTTCAAAGCATCTAATTAGCAAAGCCATGCAGTTACAAAGGAGACCACCAGTCACCTCTGAGCCTGACACCTGTGACTCGCTGGCAGTGTTTGCAAGGTCACCCATTTCCTGTCTTTCCTACCCCGAAACCTGACCTAGCAGGAAGCATCTACCATCCATTTCCCCCTGCCAGAGAGTGACAGGAAAGGTGCACTGGGAAGATGAGAAGCGTGACTAGTGGCAGCATCGCTGTGCTGAATTATTGCCTATTGTGTGGGGAGTGGAGATTTGCTTTTGAAATGTTGGACTCTTAAATCATCCATTTCTTTCTTTTAAAGGTGAGCTGAAGAGCTTTGCATGGAGGAAAGAACTAGCCAACTATTTAAGAGCATAGAAAGCTTTGAGCACTTAGTTTTTGAAAATGAGGACTGAAAATCACCTCCTCCTTTATTTACTCTTTTCTTTTTGGTTGTTGCTTTTGTCTTATCAACAGTACCAAATAAGTCAGCGTTGGAAGGGGTTAGAGTATTACTGTGATGGACTTTCCAAGGTACTGCTTGTTCCCTCCTGTTCTCTTGAAATGCAGTCGTCCTGGAGTGAAGTTGCTGTTGTAGCTTGAGATCTTTGAGATGGGATGAGGGGCTGATTGTCACAACCCCAGTGTGTAGCCTTCGATACATTTCATCTAGAATCCTTCAGGGCTTACATGTTGGTTACATGTTTCTGTGTTGTCAGAAAATGCAGGTTTGAATGCATATCTGCATCTGAGACAGGATTCGGGGTGCAAAATAGATTTTAACCAAGGCTCGTGTGCCGCCTTACTGTGTGGAAATCCAGGCTTGAGTTAAAAGTGGTTAACCTCAGGGAACATCTGTCTCTGTGAATGTGAAAATCTCCAACAGTAAAAGGATTCTTAAATTATCCCAGTCCCAGTGTGATGCCCCACTGTGGAGCCACCTGCCCTGGGTCAGGAGGCAGCAGGGCAGGGACCCTGCTGCAGACAGGGAAGGAGTCTGCCTTGCAGACAGGGAAGGAGTCTGCCTTACAGCCTCCATAAGAGCAAGCACCTTCTAGCATTCCTTACAGATCTTGCAGCTTGTTTTGCAGATGAAACTAAGGCAGAACAGCAGTTTTGTGAAGTTAAACCATGAAGTTCTGCGGAGGGGAAGAAAGGGACTAAAGTCTCTAGGGCCACTAGGGCTCTTCTCTGCTACATTACTTTCCCTTCTTCCTCCTGAAGGAGTACATTTTCTTTTTCCTTCTTCTCAGGCTTAAAGGATTTCTCTCCCTTCTTTTTAAATGCAAAAGCACAGCCATTAATGTGACATTACACCATGCACAACATCTGTCCAGGGAGAAGGTTGGTGGGTGCCAGCCTGGCTATGAGGAGCCAGTCTGGGTGCTGAGGGTGATGGAGGTGTGTGGGGAGTGTTTCCCAGAGAGTTTCAGACTGCCAGTGTGTAGGTCCCTGTGTTGGGAGCATGTGCACCTGAAGGGGCTATGTGAAGGAAGGCATTGTAAGCCCTGCATGTTGCCTGCAACAAGCCAGGGAGACCTGATCTCATGCTCCATGTATCTGGGGGTGTTAGAAAGGAACCCTGGGAGCTGGGAAGGAGTGACTGGAGTTTGTAGGAGCAGAGGTGAGAAAAAGGCTCCTGCAGAGGAGTCTTCACCCAGAGATCTGCCTGCAGCAGTTCAAGGTGTGCATGTGATTCAGACCCTCAGAGCCACCCTGCACCAGGAGAGCAAGCAGTGCCGTGCCATGGGTGAAGTGCCTTGGTAGGAGTGTGTGAAGTTTTGAGATCAGAGTAATGGTTATCACCATGGCCTGAGCCTGAGATGCAGTGATGGGAGTAGGAGGATGGGAATGCTCTCGTGTGGCTGCTTCTTGGCTCCCCTGCTTGAGCATCTCCCTTCCCATCTGGTTTCTCTTCCATTCAGGGGCATGAAAAGCCCAGAGCCCAGTATTCCCTTCTGTTTGAATTATCTTTTCTAGCCTTCTGCTGGGGTATCATATGAGCGTGGGCTGACATTTCCCTTTCCAGTGGATGAATTGCTTACTGCTGTTTGGTGTGGTCTCTCCCAGAGATCAGCATCCCCCCAAGAGCCTGCTTGGGCTTTAATGAAGCACTGCCTGCCTTGGAGACTCCCTCAGAGCTTTCCGTCTCTTTTGTTTTTATTGCTGTAATAAATCTTCCCAGATTTCTCTAGCTGGAAGGGTGGGAGGGTTGAAGAGGGGAGGTTTCCTGCCTAGTGCATTGCAAGCTTTTATTGACTGCCAGAAGCAGCAGTAAATCTTAAGTGGGAGGTGGGCTAGCATCAATGAGCTGAGCATTGAGTCCCCGATGGGATCCAGCCCAGTCCCCATGGGATCACTGCTGCTCCACAGTCCCCACCAGCAGACAGAGCTCAGCTTCAAGATGGAGCTGGGCTTACAGCCATGGTGCAGCCGAGTGAGACAGATCGTCCACTTCTCCAGGGCTCGGGTCAGTGTGTCTTTGCAGATCTTCAGCAATCTGGGAGCGATACAAATCTGACAAAAAAACCCCTACCCTGAAGTGTCCTGACTGGCACTGATGGAATGCTTGGCCACCTGGCTTCCAGGAGGTTAGCAGCTAGCTGTGTCATTTTAGCCCACTTTTTTTTTTTTCCTAAAACCTACAGCCCCAAAGACCAAATATCTTTGGTTTTAGGCTGACTGACTTTTTTCCTGTTAAAAATTTTTCCGTGTGTTTTTCAAAAGCAGCATCAAGGACTGGCACTGGTAAAATATGTGTTGCCTGGAGGAGGTGGCTGCCAGCACTGCTGAGGGGGTCTTCCAGATTTCCCCGGTGAGATTCCTACCTTTAGGCACCAGCCCTTCCTGCAACATGGAGAGGGAACTGTTTTGGCTGGAGCAAAGTCAGCAGCATCAGTGGTTGTGTGTCCTGGAAGGGTGCAGGCTATCACTCTGAGAGCATGGCAGGATCCAGGCTGGGCAGCTGGAGGGATGGGAGAGAGGGAATGTTATGTGTAGGTCTGCACCCGGCCTCTCCTCCTGCACCATGCCTGGAGGAAAGGCCCTGGATATGTTTTCAGACAGCATTAATGCAGTCAGACCTCAGGGTCATCACATGGATGTGAGCTCTGAGGATAGGTGTCAACAGTCCTTCCCAGCAGGCTGCAGAGAGAAAACTGTATTCTGTAGTAAATAAGTATTTAATACCCACCAAAACATTGTAACTAGTATTTTAAATACTTATGAATAGCTTTTTTCAGAAAAAGCTATTTTGCTAAATCTAGCGGGGTTCTCTGTGCAGATCTTCCCACTTTGTCAGGTTTATACGTGGGGCTGCAGCGTAACACTGGCACTTCTTAGCTTAGCACATGCATGCATAATTACATACTCCTCTGATTTTATTTCAGAGATGCTTTCTCAGACTTGATAAGGACAGGATAGCAGATGTGTCATCCAGATTCCTTTAGGCTGGGAAGAATGACAGTGTGTCATCTCTCATTTTTGCCATGGCCCATTAGAACTGTGTCAACCAGGTGAAGCCCAGGGATCCCTACAGCTAGCAACATTCTGCTGTTTGGGTAGGGCTAGAGTGCTGTCCTTGGTTGCTGGTAAATGACAAAACCTCTAGTCTGCAGTCCAGGTCAGACAAGTAATAGGCCTGCCTAAGAGATCCTTTGCTTGGATTTCTCGATGCATGTCATTTCCCACCCATCCCACCCCCATTAAGTTCAGCAGGTTAGATGAGAATCTTCATCTCTCTGCTTCTGTGATCTCTTTGCTGCTCTCTTTTAAAGGCAGAAGAATCACAGCTCAGTGTGATGACAGAAGTGGTTGTGGCCCCTCTAGCAATGACAGTCACTTCTTCCTCTGATGTCATTCAAATGAGCATTAGAGTAAAATGTAACTCTAGCAAAGGGACTGTTAAGCTAGAAAGCCCAGCTTTTATAAGTCATGGCATGAAAGGTATTGATGTGGCTTGTAGCTCATCCTTCTGGCTTTAATGTCCTTTAATTGCCACCCTAAGGAACTCTTCAGAATGTGGCTCTGCATCCATTAGGAAGCATCCTTGTAGTCTGGCATCTTCATCCTTGGACAGGAAAGACACACACAGAGGTCTGTATCCTCTCCCTATGCTGCTCTCATTTCTTCTCCCCTTCAGATAAATGCTGGACTAGGAAGTCTGTACGCAGGCTCCACACCTAGAAGGGATGTTCCTGTCTTTCTTGTGAAATTTGGATACTTCTTATAGCAATTCAGCTAGAAGCAAGACTATCTTTTCAAATTAGATTTCAGCACACTGAATTTCTAGGCGGGATCTGGCAGTTTGTTGGCAAGAGAACATGGAAAGAAATAGGGGGGGAAGTTTAAAAAAGTCAGATTCTTAATGACATTTCTAAAACTGGTGATGCTACAAAAATGGACATGGGTCTTAACTCTGTAAAACCAATTCTCACATCCTTAATTCATAGTCTGTCTCACCCGAACAGTGGGGCCAAATGTCTAGGCAGGGCAGGTAATTGATAGCATCTCTACCACAGTGCATGCAGTGTAGTGCTCTGGCAGTCTGAGGTCAAACTGGGTAAGCAAAGGGCTTTTTCATCTCCCAGCTAGCCAGCTCTCAAATTAGCCTTGTTGCTCATCCTTTGTTGGCTCTGGTATTTATAGAAAATGCCACTAGTCTGCTCTTGTAGTTTGCCATCAACAGTCACCATTAATGCCTGCTTTAACTTGGAAGAGATTTCTTGCTTCCCTGCTGCCAGCCTGCTTCCCAGAAGTGGCAGTCAGTGCAGTGCCTGTCTTGTGGAGGGAGTGGACAGGCAAGGAGGCAGCTCTTGGTGAAATCCCTCTGGAGAAGCAGCTCAGTTTGTGGAGTCTTACAAGGATGGCCAACAGTTTACAAAATTCAAGGGATGATCCCTCTGAAGAGAGGAGTATCCCTCTTTTGCTGTCCCGGTTAAGCACAATGACTGTTGGTTGCTCAGCTGAGAAGCATGGGCATAAAAAAGCCATCTAAAAAAAGGTGCAACATCATCTCAACTTAGGGCGGAGCCACTTGCACCTTTTTACTTTCTGACAGATATTTTCCCAGTCTGTTCTTGAAAATCTTTGGTGCAGAGGCATGTACAATACCCTCTAGAAACTCACTATCCTAACACATTAGAAAGAGGTTTCTGATTTTTGAGCTAAGTTGGCCTTGCTCCAAATCCAGCCTCATATTGTTTATTGTATCCATCAGGGACATGGAAAATACATTTTCCCCAGATCCTTTCTTTCTTTTTTTCTTCCTGAATAGGTCTTTTACATCTTTGAATGCTGTGCCTGAAAGTTGCACTTCCTCTCTCATGTTTTCCTCCTCTGTATGGTAATCCCAGTTCCCTTAACCTTTTTTCAAGTAAACCAACTCTACTTACCATCCAGTTGTTCTCTTTGTTTTTCCATGGACTGGGTCCACATCTCTCTGGAGGTCCAGCACCCTGGACTGAACCTGTACTCCAGCTGAGGCGTTTTAAGTTCTAGGTAGCATGGAGAGATGGATTTAGTCCCAGGATAGCTGCTCCAGGTCTATCTCTGCCACCTTCTGTAGGTCCTGCCAGCTCACACTGGTAGATCATTCTTTCCAACCCTTATTTTTGCCTCCTTTCCTAGGCAATTAAAAGTGGGTCTCATCTGTCTCTGTAATTAGCACCGTGGTCAGCAAAACTTCCCCTGTTTGATGAGGCTGAAGGCATACCTGCTGTGGCTGGTCTTCCTTCTCTCATCACTACTTCTCAGCTTTGTGCCACGGTTAATTCCTCCTCTTCCTCTTTCAATGCCCTCCAGGATATCTGCTGTCCTGCCTCTTCTGGGTTGCACTGGCTGCCGAGCACAAGCTGTTGTGCCTAGGGGCTATTCACTTCGTGCCTGGCCTACGAGAAGGTGGCTGTTTATCATACTTTATAATCCACAGTCTATTATGAAGCTGCCGGAGTTGTATCTGACCTTACGAACCTCAATCCAGCCTTAACTGGTGGGGTGGGGTGAGAAGAAGAAAAGGCCTTGACACTGTGGGAGCTCTGCTTGGAAAATAATGAAAATATTCCTGTGTTATCAACACTGTTTTCAGCACAAATCCAAAACACAGCCCCATACTAGCTACTGTGAAGAAAATTAACTCTGTCTCTGCAAAAATCAGCAACTTCCTATTGCATCTTAGGTATCTCTGTGACCCCTCTGGGTGTGGGAGAAAGGACTTCCCTAGTGCCTGTCTAACTCTCTAAATTTATTGAAGAACTGTGAAGTCTCTAACATTCTAAAAATATCCTTTTTCATACCTAGATAATATTTGAACTATACTACTGCTCTGGGGCAGACATCTTGATCCTATTTTTGGAAGGTCATTTGGCTAATTAAGAAGCCTCCTGGTGGGACACAGTATTTCTACCAAGCCTCAGTTTGAAGATGAAGCAAGAGGGAGGAGAGGTACGTTCCTCCCTGGACAGAGGACAAGTGGGAGATTATCAGACAGGATGTGCCCTCCATTGCTGTCACATGTGCTGTCTTGGCACTGGTCCCCCTACAGACCCAGGAGACCTCGGGGTGGGATTTGCACATTCACAAGGCGCTTTTCCCAAGCTGCACATGGCAGGGGGATGGGAAACACTGTGATGCCCTGTGTGCTTGCAGAGCTGTTGGTGTCTTCCCATGCGGGGGTAGTGCTGGTACATCATTCAACCTCGCTCACAAGGGTTGGCAGAGTCCATCCCTTCCTAGTGCTTCCCCTTGCCGGGGGGTCTTGTCCATTCATATAAGACAGGCTCATGCCTGAGCCCACAGCTCATGGAATCAAAGGAGTTTGTTCCCATGCCAGCAGTACTCCATAGAGGTGAGTTGTCTGTGAGGCCAGGCCAGCATCACCTATCTTCTTTTTCTGTGTCGTGCCTCCCAGTGTAACATAGGCCTGGACAAGTGTGATGCTCCCTTCAGTGAACAGCACGAGGCAAATCCCAAAGTTCTCCTGGATCTCATCCCTCATTATTGCTGCCTCCTCCTACTTTTCCTTTCACTCTGTCTCACCCTTGGTTGTCTGTGTCCATGTCCTTCAAGGTTTTGGAGAAGACAAAGCTTAGAGATGGCAGCTGATGAATTCCCACCCCTGATTTAGCTGAGCTACTGACACAGCTTGAACTTAGCTGTGTAGGTCTTCTGAGAACTCAGGGATGCTATCCCTTAGCCACATCCTCCATCCCCAAAAAGCTGGCAGAGTACCTGGAGCAGCAGATATGACTGATCTGTTCTAAAAATCCTCTCAGCTGCCAAAATCTTACAAGGAAAGAAGCAAGAGTCTCTTGTTTTCTGCTGTGGTCACCTGAATGAGGTGGTGGCACTGGGTATTTCTTGGAGGAGCCTTTTGTTGCCAAATCTGAATTCAGTATTGTACACCAGTAAGCAGTCAGTTGAAGATCCACTGAGGTAATTGGAAAGAGACTGAAGAGAGCACTGGGGCCTTGGGGAGAGAAGTTAGGGAGAAGATACTTCTTTCTGAAACCAAATGTCTTAGATTGGCCTGTGGATCTGCTTGAGGTCTGGAGGTAGCCCAAGGAAAAAGACTAGTGAAAAAGGATGGGAAGGAGGGAATAGGTGGATATGGTCTGTCAGACAATGCTGTCAGGGTAGCAAAGCTGTGACAGATGGGGCTGCAGCAGGAAGAGACAGCGCGAGCTCTGCTGCAACCTTGTATTTGGTAAGAGCTTTTCCTCCCGTGCACAGTCCTTTTTGCTCCCATTTGTGAACAATGTTTCTATGAATTACACATTTCTCTGAATAAGAATAGCATCACCAGTTGTACAAATTAGGATGAAAGGAGTCCTCAAGCTTTCAGACAGGAACTGAATGCCTGCCAGGGCCAGGAGAAAGCAAAGACTGTTTAGAGACCTCTGATACAGGTTGGTGTGCCGCAGGCACCATGCCCAAACCAGCTGGAGTTGGGCACTGCCAGGATGTTGAGGTGGATCAAACAGGTCACCTGCTTGATGTGGCAGACGTCTGCTATTCTGTTGTGGGAGGTAGGGTAAGGACAGGCTCTGTCTAGCACTCTCTGGGAAGTAAGAAATCGAGCTGGCTTTTGCTCTTGGAAAAGCAGGCACAGCTGTTGGTGAAGACGAAGTTGGTAGAGGGATTGCCTGGGATGCCTTCACTTTCTGCCTCTTGAAGATCTCAGGAGGCGCTTCTAGGAGACTACCTCAGCAGCAAATATCAGGCAGGGAACTCAAGAGTTGTTCCCACCCTTCTGAGACATAAGGAACTGCACAAAACTTCACTGTGGCTGTATATACAAGATTGCTTCCATGATTATCCTCTAAAAGGTAACTCTTGTATTTTGGTGAAATGTTTGCTTTACACAGCATTTCTAGCATTAGTTATTTTTAACTGCATATCTTTGATATGCTCAGCGTGTCTGAAGCTTGCTCTTTTTTCTGGGATGTCACAGCTGTTTGTTGTATGTGAGATGAACCCCAGGTTGGCCATCAGCTATTAATCTGCCTTCCTAGGGAGGCTGTGTAGGAACCAGCCACTTCAAGATTAAAGTCCCCCAGATCTGCTGCCAACTTCCTGAATTACCAAGGCCCTGGAAAGTGTCCTGAAAACACTCCTGTCTCAGTTCTCATGGTGGGCTCTTCCGTGGTCAGTGCCTGAAGTTCAAAGGAGACAATGTTGTATGGTTCATGTCATAAGGTCATGATGGCCCCCGTCAGACCAGGAACTACAGGTAGGAGAAGAGATACTGTAATGGATCTGTAACTGTTTGGTCCCCAAATAGCAACTGGTGGGGAATGATCCCAGCTTTTCTCCCATCCATTCCCTCAACAGGTCCTGCATGGACCATGTATTTCTGGGTTTTGGGTTGATCCACTTTCAGCTGTTTTGTGCAAAAGAGGAATGCTGATGCCACTCACCTTAGTGCCTCCTAGCCAGGAGCAAGCTCTGTATGAGCTTGAGCCCAAAAGGTTCCCTTTTTGCCCTCAGGAAGTCAGGATTGGGTCACAAAAATGTCATGTCACCATTCAGATGTACACATTGACCTGAGCCTGCTGTTCCACACCTAAGTGCTTCCTCACTTCCTGGAAGGCTGTTAACCACAACACAAATATCATGCATGATACTCTGGCTATCAACATGATGGAAAATGTGATGGAAAAGGAATTTTGGTCCTTAGTAGGGAGTTATACATCTAGACATGGTCTTTTTAACTTTAATTTTCTAGGTAGCTTGAAATCAAACCTTTTCATTCCTCATCATTCTGCCATATTTCCACTGGCCCCTTGAGCTCCTTCCTCTTCCCACGGACATGGCTTTTGTTGTGTTTAGTGTTTTTTGTTCTGAGACATCTCCTGTGCCTGCTTTCCTCAATGGACACTGATGTGACATGCAGAGCTGAGCTGTCAGAGCTCGGGGGTGTTTTTTTCTCCACCCTGTGATGAGCTGTGACACTCCAGCATCCCAGCTCCACAGGCCACTTCTCTATGCTTTTGTTGATGTTTCACTGTGAATGCAGCAAGCGTCTGAGGGCAAAATGCAGTGGCTAGAGGTGTGCCCAGTTCAGGGGGCATTTTTGAAATACATTATTTTTCAGTTTTACTTGAAGAATCCATAAGGTAGCATTGAAGATTATTCCTGCTCCCTTTCTTCACGATTCTTCTCCTCCTGGATTTTTCCGTGTTACTCTAGATTGTCCCGGCCATTATTTTCTTCCCTCTGCTCCTCTTCTGTGTGGCTCAGGGGAGGGTTTTGTGGGTGGATCATGGGCTCTTTGGGGGAAATTTACATCCCTTGCTGATGCAAATGAGGAAACACATTATTGGAGTTGGTAGTAGTGAGAAGCATAAATGAAATGATCCCTGCAGGCTTATTTCCATGAAGTAAAATAAGGCTGAATATGAGAAAGAAAGAAGCGTGTGTGCAGCTTCTTTGTTGGATCTTGCTTAACAGCCATTGCAAAGAAGGAAATTTCACTTGTGCCCCATCCTAGGGCCAGCTGGTAGGCTGAGCAGTGTGAAGGCAAGATCTGGGGCTCCAGCCAAGCTGTGGAGCAGGGAAAGCCAGGAGCCTGGGAGCAGCTACCTGGGACCTGCTGAGAAGGAGCAGGTCAGGGAGCTCCTCAGGGATGGAGGGGACAGCGTGGTGCAGGGAGGGCATCCAGCCCCTTTGCTAGCTGATATATAGGCACTGACCTTTGGATAGGAGTGAATCCTGTACGCTGATCCTATTAATATTTTCAGCAAAAGCCCCCCTGAGTCCTTTGCCCTCCCATGTATTAAGGCTGAGCTCTATTTCATCTCGTATTGCCTTTGCAATAGTCTCTCTGGCTTTAACCCTTTGGTAGCCTGGTACTGTTTAACTCTGAAGACTTGACATGTTGGAGTTTTTCACAGGGGACATGTGATGCCCAACGCCGGTGCATGGAGATGCAGGATCCATCTGTCCCAGGCAGGGCTTCTTCAGTCAACACTGGCAGAGGTCCTTCTTGGGAAGAGGGCAAGCATGCACTGTGTCTATAGGATACTAACAGGACTGGGTTGCAGAGGATGTGAGGTTGTCTTTGGGACACCCTCTGAGGGGACCTAATATGCAGGGGAGGTTTGATTTTAGAAATCCTGCTGAGCAGTTATACTAAACAGGTGTTTGCATGGCTTGAGCCAGTCATCAGTTTTGCCTGGGACTATTTGTCCCTTTGCCAGACAATCCCCGGAGTATTTTTTTAGAATGGCTGGTGTTCATTGGCACTATTTCCTCTTGCTGCACTGGCACTAAATTGCAGGGGACAATGTTTCCAGTGGGGAAACATTGGGGTCTCACAGGGGAGACGTGGTTATAAAAGAGGCAAGGTTTCTGGCTAGAAACATCCATCCAGCTCATTGGTCCCCAGTGATCCTAGCTGTGCATCAAGGCCAGAGAAGCAGCGAGCTGCAGACAGCATCACAAGTTGCTCTCCCTTTGAGTTGCAGCTTCTAAATTTCAATTTCTTTTGGCTGTGGGCAAGGTCAGAAAGTGTGAGTGGTGCCCTGGTCAGTGGGAGCTGTGAGAAGAAGCAGCCCTCTACAGGGAGCAGGGCATTGCAGGGGGAGACTTTGCTTTTTTTCTCACATAGCTTGGGCAGAACAGGAGAGAGAGGAGAGGGAAGCCAGGGTGTGCAGTCAGATGGGAAAGCAAGATTCACAGTGGAACACCCCCAGCAGGCTGCTGGAAAGGGCAGGCAGGAAAAAGGGCCTTTCCTTGCTCCAAAATCTGTAATTTTTACTTGTAATCCAACTATGTTCCCCACTCAGAAGTCCCAGGCAAGGACTTGTTTGAAGAAACCATGCATCTCAATCGTGTTTCTGAGGGGGTAGTATTGAACAAGATCAAATACTCGCAAGTGTCAGTTGTCATCTGGCAGATGCCCTGGCAGGGAAGCCGACTGGAAATTCTCAGAGAGATTATCCTGATCTCCTCACAAACACTGAAGCATGGAATAGAATAACTTACTTTAAATATTAATGCTAATTTAACATTAATTTTGACTTTGTTAGTGGTGGGAGGTACTACTGTGACACTCCTAAAAAACCAAAATCTTCTTAATGTTACAAAACTGAGATGGGAGGGACAGAACACAGCTTTGCTGTGCTCTTGTGCAAACTCATGGAAAATCTGCTGTTCAGTTGACTATTCATCCACTTTGGTGATTCTTTGAATAGCACAGAAAAGCTTTTAAAAAAACCCCACCCACCACTTTCTTCTAGTGGCGGCTTTTTAATTTTTTTCCGGTTTAGGAAAAAAAGATGTAATTATTCCAGAGGTAATACTTTAATTTGTTGATACAGCATCTCAGAGGGTTTTCTGCAGGTTTATGTTTCCAGAGTAGGTAAAATCACTTGTTGGCAGACAGGCTCTTCATAAATAGCAGTTTGCACAGTAGCACAGATAACAGGAGATATAAATGGATACTAGGATGCCTAAAGATCTAAGACCTGAACACTGAGTCTTATGCTGCTGTAATTATGTTGAAAATATTGCTGAATTTGGAAAAGTAATCTGTAAATTAGATTTGTTGCTGCAGACCCACTGCCAGTGATGGGACTTGTGCTGTGTCTGCAGAAGTTAGGGCTAACTTTAGCATTCCTTTCAGTGCACCTTGGGCTGAGCTTGGACTCTGATAACTTTGAGACTTTTTGGTGGATGTTTGTTGATAAAGCAGGATTGCAGTAATGTGGCTAGATCTTGGGAAGGGCCAGGCCTTTTCCTCTGCACTAGCGCACACAGTGCAGGACTCATCACTAGTTTTGCAGGCACACTGCAGAGCTCAGAACTCATCACAGGTTCTCCCAGCAGCAGAGCAGGGATCTGCTCAGGTTGGGGCATGCTGTTAAAAGGAATCATTACCCTTTGTGGCTTCATTTCATGAGATGTAGAAATACCACTCTATCCAACCCATTGCCTCTACATCCTAACTGTGCTAGAAATTCATCCAGGTATGTATTATGTCAAACTATTATGCAGCCTTGTCTTTAGAACAGCACCTCTGTCTGTCTTGTAGCAGTTAAGAGTTTCTTCAAAGCATTTAGCAGCAAGCAGAACTGATACAGCCATACCAGCATCCATGACTGGGCAATTCCTGCATCTCTCCTGGATGCAGTAATATGTTTGCCACTGTGAATATATTGTGTGATCCTTTTTGTCCCAATTCCATGAATTTTGCAGATTTGCTGATAGAGATAGTTGAAATACAACCAAACTCATATTTGTTGGAATATTTCCTGAGCAGCACTGAAATATCAGGGTATTATCTTTATGTCCTGGCTATGTGGAGAAAAGAAATTTTGAGATACAGCCCTTGACTCCCCTGAGCCTTGTGTGAATGTGTATATGCATGTATTTAGGGATCTTTGCTCTGTGTGCTGTTTATCTCACAGGTTTACTTCAACTGATAAGATTTTACAGACCTGCTGTTTACAGCATGCACTGTAGACAAAAAGGTGATGATACAGCCTATGGGGATCAGACTCTACCCTTGGTCTTGTGAAGTGTGAGGGCAGAGCTGAGCACAACGTTATCCACAGAACACTGAGGCTGAGCTGCCTTTCAAAGTAAGATGCTTCAGATTGTTCTAATGAAAGTAATGAAAAGTCAAAGAAAAATAGAAGGTGACTCCAGGGGCTTCTTTTCCATGCTCAACCAAACCAGGCCTTTGGCTTTTAATCTTGGGGCTATATAACCTCTTCTCCCTCAACCCAGCTATCATGCTTTTGGGATGGCTGCTGATGACCCTGTTTCGCTTTGGCAGGGATGAATCATGCCTGGGCATATGTCAAGCTGTAAGAAACAGCAAAGGAGGGAATGAAGGAGGAGAGGAAAGGTCTCTCTGCTGTAGGGCACTTCCCCACTTGGATTGTCCTGGTCCCTTTCTGCTGGCATCCTATCTGGATGCACGTTTCTCTTTATAAAGTAAAGCTAAAAAAAAAAGCCCTGGTGCAGGTCTCCTTTGTTTGGGCACAACGTCTGGGGTAGAAGTCACAAGGTGCAGTGCCTTTTCAAGGGAAGTCATGTGCCTGCCACTATCTGTGAGCCACAGGGGTTAAGGAGATTAGCTGTTTCAGTGGATTAGCAAGGGGCTGCGAGATCTGTTCGTCTCTGTGTGGCTAGCTGTCTTGCAAGAGGATGTGTTGAGCATCTAAAAATAATTCAATTATTTGTGCAAAATATCTGTCAGGCTTGTTTCCCTCAGGCAGGCACTCGCTTCCAGAGCAGTGCTCTTGCAGAGCAAGGTCCTACCCGAAGAGATATGGGAGCAGATACTTGCTGCAGCTGTGGAGTGTCAAGCTGCTCCTTCCCCTCTCCTCCTCTTCCCCACAAACCAAAGAGACTCTGCCCCTGATGCTGTGTCAAGGGGTGGCCTTCCCCCTCTGCCCTTCAGCCACCCCTTTGCTGTCTGTTCCTCAATGCTGATGGCTGGGCAGGGTCACTGCCAGCAGCCCCCAGGTCTGGTGCTGCCCTCTCACTGCTGTGACCATGGGGAGCACGTGTGGAGCTCTCCCAGGGACAGGACAGGCAGCCTGGGGAGACCAGGGTCTCCCTTCTTCTCTTTTGGCTGCTGGGGATGCTTCTCAGTAGGAATGACTCTGTTTCAAGACTCCCAGTATTCGTCTTCTCCAATGTGAGAGCAATAAAAATCAGTGGCCTTGGGTGGTGCGAAATGAACTTTGGAGGCATTCTGAAGCCTTGGCTGTAGATTCTCCACCTGTTTCAGTAGATGAAAAATAATAAAATTTTTATAGATTCCTGAGGCATCTCTTAGGCAGAACAGGACATTTCAGCTTTCTGTGCCGGTTTTAATCCCACCCACGTGTGGCTGCTTGAGCTTAGAGGTCCCTGTGGTGGTATCTGACCAAGGTTAGAGCTGTGGGGTAGCACACAAGGTGGGGAGCAGCAGCTAGGGAATGGGGTCAGAAGGTAGCAGGATCTAGGATTCTATCCTAATTTTTCCACTGAGCTCCTGAGTGCACTGGCAAGTTGCTTAGTTCACTATGTCTCATTTTTGCTGTATGTAAATGAGAACACGTTTCACCTCGCAGAGCTGCTCTGAAGCATAATTAAGATTTGCAAAGTGCTTTGGTGCTGTATAAATGCCAGTCACTTTAATTAATAAAATGAAATGGCTGCGCACTCTTGGCTTCTTTGTTTACCTAGGTATGAGCAAGTAGCAGTTAGTGCAATGATGTGCAATACAGCTGATACTCCACACAGTTCTCTTTTATAAATGTCCTGTTTTCTTGGAGGCACCTTGGGATGCCTTACTGACCTGTTAGACTCCCCCACTCCCAGACTGGACATCACGTTTGGAAATAAGGGATGAGTAACATCAAGCCTAAGTTGCAAGGACTCCCTCGCCGCTGCAGGTGGTCATCTGGCAGGGCGTGTGGGAGAATGCAGCAGGAAGCACGTGTGTCTATATGTGCTCCGGTGTCCTGCTTTCTGCTGCCCAGAAGGCAGAACAAGCTGCCCGCATGCGCCTGGAGCCAGAGGGCTCGGTGGTATGTAGTGTCAGTGGTAAACAGCAGCTGCACTGGTTGAGCACAGCCTGGTGATGGAAGAGCTGGGATGTGCAGGAGGAGAGGTCTGTTGTGGTGAGACAGGGACAGTCACGGTCTGAACTGCATTGGCAGCGTATGTGCAGCCAGGCACAGCCGTGATAGACACACACCTGCAGCGTAGCTCCGGCAGGGACTGGGGGCAAGAGCTGAAAAGCAGCTCCCCTCTGAAGAAGAGCTTGAAGGTCCTGGGTGAAGCTCTGGAGGAGAGCTTTTTTGGGGAGTCTGCTGAGGCTGCTTCTGGTTTGCTCCTTCACAGCACATCTCATCAGCTGGAGTTCGGGGAAGTGGGAAGTGGGGCAGCTCACTCCAGGTCCTGTGATGTGGGAGATGCAAAGAGAACCAAGGCAGCCCACAGAAATGTCTTTTCTTTACTTTCCTTAGTTTTTCCCTGACCATGTTCAAGGAAGGATTTTGCCAGCTGTGTCATCAGCATCTTTATAGAAAAGGCTTATTTTACATTCATGAGAGCCAAAAATGTCCATGAAGAAGAAGCTAACAAGGAGCTTGTTAAGAGGTCTTTTTCTCAGACTTCCAGGTGCCAAATGCTCCAAAGAGTGATCTCAGGTCTGTCCCTCAGTACCTGGCCCAGATCTCCAGCAGTTGCTTTGTCCAGTGCCACAGAAGCCCTGGTTGCTTCATTCTGCAGTGACCCGGTATTGTCCCATGGTGCTCCAGTAAGAGCAACCCAGAGACCAACAGCCCTACATTTCTGGCTACTATAGATCCAGATCTGAGCATCCTTGCTCTGAAATCAGAAATCAAAACGTGAGATCTGTAGTCTCTTTGAGACTCTAGTAGGTTTAACTCTGCACCTGGAAGATGCATTGTGGTGATCTCTATGAGATCTCTACTCTCTGGGTAACAAAGGGCAGGTTGTTCAAAGAGGAGTCTGAAATACATGACTGTAGGAGAGAAGAACCACCTTCAGGAGTGCTGTCTGTTCCTGGGCAGGCATCCCAGATTAAAGTTGGTGGAAAGAGCCCTCTGAGAGACTTTCATTGGAGTTAATAGCCTGATTTTGCCCAAACTCTTGTCTGGTGTAGATTCTGAGGACAAGGCTTCCTCTTCTCTTTCTTGTTTGTTTGTGGAAATTGAATGGTGTTCCCCTTGTGAGGCTGTCATGGTTAAACCCTAGCCAGCAACTAAGCATCACCCAGCTGTTCTCTTTCTCTCCCCTCAGTGAGATTAGCGAGAGAATCGGAAGGGTAAAAGTGAGAAAACTGATGGGTTGAGATAAAGACAGTTTAATAGGGAAAGCAAAAGCCGTGAGTGCAAACAAAACAGAACAAAGAATTAATTCACCACTTCCCATGAGCAGGCAGGTGTTTGCCCATCCCCAGGAGAGCAGGGCTCCATCACACGCAGTGGTTACTTGGGAGGACAGACACCGTCACTCTGAATGTACCCCCTTCCTTCCTTCCTTCTTCCCCCAGCTTTACATGCTGCACATGGTGCCACATCCTGTGGGATATGCCTGTGGTCAGTTGGGCTCAGCTCTCCCAGCTGTGTGCCCTCACAACCTCTTGTGCCCCTCCCCAGCCCACTGGTAGATGGAGTGATACAAGATGCAGAACAGGCCTCTTTTCAGCACAAATCCAAAACAGCCCCATCCTAGCTACTGTGAAGAAAGTGAACTCTATCCCCAAACCAGCAAAGAAGTCCAGTTCCTTTTCTGTCACTCAGATCTGTCTCTATCCTCCACAGTAAGAAGGGTGGAGCAGCAGTGAAGCCCCATCTGTATGGTGGTACCACACTGTTGTCTTTCAGCCCTTCCGTCTGAGTGTAACTGCAGCATGGATGGATCTATACCACAAAGACCTCAGACTCTTTAAGTTTTCTCTCCTGCTGTTGATTCTGTTCCTAAGATATTAGGCCAAATGGATGGCTTTCTGAATATGCAGGTTTTCTGCTACCCTGTCCAAGGCCAGGTCTGTGGAGACCACTTCGTTCGATGGATCCATGGTCCTTCTGCCTCCTCCTCCCTCTTTCCTCTTCACCCTCACCTCCTGGGCAGCAAGAAGGAGGAAGGAAGATGCTCTGCCTAATGTTCACTTCCCCACCCCAGGATGGTTGCCATCCTTCACCCCTCAGTAGGTGATGCTGCCACCAAAGGCACCGCATTCTGGCACAGCAGCACATCCTCTCCTGGAGGAAACAGTGTGGGCAGGCAGGAGATCCCGTGTCTCCCAGTGAGGATGATGTTTAAGCACGTAGGTATCAGTGTTGGTACACTCTGTTAGGATGCATTGCTGTGTGTATCACCACACCTATCATTTGTACTGTGGAGAAGCGCTACCTCTTATCTACAAGTCTGCACCACAGGGATGAGTAGGCGTATGTGTAGATGACTGCTTTTTATGAGCTGCCAGAGGTTTGTACATGCAACCTGCTGAGGTACTTGTAGTTGAAAACCAAGTGCAGCTCTCTCAAACTTTCCCACCCTGACCCTCTGGGTCAGAGTTTTCTGCATGATTTCTTAACAGTCACCTCTCTGATGGACTAAAACTAACCTTTGGCTTCTGATCATTGCTCCGTGGTTCAGGCTTCTACGCAGAAACCCGTATCATCTTTCTGCCCTTGCAGAATATGAGTAACTCAGAGCACAGGCAGCAGTGAAGGATCAGGGTGCTTATGGGCTCTCATATTGCTTCTTACTCAT
The DNA here is from genome assembly GCF_017639235.1 of Corvus kubaryi. Classification (NCBI taxonomy): domain Eukaryota; kingdom Metazoa; phylum Chordata; class Aves; order Passeriformes; family Corvidae; genus Corvus; species Corvus kubaryi. Next base: position 2,938,873 of record NW_024582054.1, read on the forward strand.
GTCTGTGTGACCCTGCTGTTATGTCACAGCTTAATATGTTGTCTGGAATGTAATGGGTTAGCTCTCAGTAGCAAGTGCTGGAGAGTGTCACAAGATCAAATTAAACTCCATGCCACTGACAGATTTGATTTCAGGAGTGAATTTACAGCCGGGGATGGATATGTAGAGTCAAATTCTGAGACAAAAATGAATTTCAAAAATATAGTTGTGATCTTTAAAGATTGATGGGAATATTTTAATATTTTTATGTTTTACATAGCCATTTCCAGTAATAGTGATCATAGAATTTTAGAATGATGCTAGTCGGAAGGGTCCTTAAGTATCACTCCTGAGGCTGAAATCCCCACCCAAGGTGGTCTTGAATGCTTCCAGGGATGGCACATCCACCACATCCACTTCTCTGGGCAACCAGTTTCACTGTCTTGCCACCATCACAATAGAATTTCTTCCTAACATCTAATCTAAATCTCTCCTCTTTTAGTTTAAAACCATTCCCCATTGTGCTATTGCTATCTGCCTGTGTAAAAAGTCACTCTCCCTCTTTTTTCAAAGCCTCATCTAAATACTGCAAGGCAGCAATAAGGTCTCCCCAGAGCCTTCTCCAGACTGAACAAACCCAGCTTTCTCAGCCTGTCATAATACACTGTTGTTTAAATTTAAAAGGGTGATCAACGGTCAGATCTAGCACAGATAGCTCTTAAACAGGTTATTTCTTTTTGCAAATATGAATGCTAATACTTGATTAACCTTGTAGCTTGAACACCAAGGAACAAATAATGTTGCTTCTTTAAAAGTATATGTAAGCTAGGGACCTACTTGATGTCTCTACTGTGGTTTGCACCAGATTTTAGCCACATTTTAATTAAACCATAACAGTTTCTTATGTGGTCAAAGTCAGTAGGAATGAGTACAAACTACTTGGAAGCAGTAAGTGGAATTCTGTGGTGAATATTTCCTTAAATGAATATTACAAGGCTGTCAACACTTCCTATGCAAGATACAAAGGAGTGTGCTTTCCTGGTGATATCTCTGTTGGTGAGAAGGTGAGTGGCTAGTAAAGAACACTCTCTGGGTGCCAGCACAGAGAGGGGGTGAAAGCACAGAAGTTCAGTGGGAGGAGTTAACTCTTTTTAGAGACATCCAGACCTCATAGGGGACATCCTGAGAGGTAGGCAAAAAGCCACACCACCTTTGTCATTGATGGTTCAGAGTTCAATCCCCCTTATCTCAGAAGCACCCTCATTAGAGAACCAGTGATGTACAGTGACTGAGGTGTGATGGAAATGCAGTGGGGACCTCATTATTGCAGGACAAGCTGGTACCACACAAAGCAAACACAGAAGCCTTGGGTTTGGTCCTTAGTGGTTTGTGCTGCTCGGTCTGAAAAGAGCCACTGACTCTGGCTGAAGTCAGGGCAACATAAAGGTGTGGGACATGCTCTTGGCTGCAGAACAAAGACAGTGAGCCCCAAAGGTGATCTCAAAGGATTTGATTAAAAGTATAGGCAGAATTGGAGTGTTTAAATGAGTTCAGGTCTCTTCACAGAAGCTGAGGCTAGAACTTCAAGAGGTCTGGCATTGCCAGGATGATGCTGAACATGATCCTCACACTGCTTAAAAAGCATTAGTCTGCTTAGCCTTTTCACTGCCCAGGCATGGAAATGCAAAGAGCAGTGAAAAGTTAAAAAGCTAAAGAAACTCCTTTGAAATCTCAGGAGTGGACTTCAGTTCAGATGCTAGCAACAAAAGTTCAGAGATTCAGCTATTTTAGTCACAGGAGCATTGGCTGAGAAACTTAAAACACACCATTCATTCACTGACTGTTTTGACTTCTCAGAAATACTGCATGGCCATCCCATCCCATCCCATCCCATCAGCTGGAATGTCCTGCAGGCCCTGCGAACAGGAGGAAGGTGGCTCCTCTCTTCTGGAAAGTGGAGCCCACAGCAAGGCTCCTGCAGGCTGCTTGTGGTGGGGACCAACCCTCTGCATATACCCTGGCCCAGACAGCATTTTTTGATGGATGTGTTGACTGCATTAGAGGACCTGCGTTCTTTTAAGACATCTTTTTGGTCACAAACTGGGGTGTCCCATCTTAGTTGCAAAGCTGTGAGCAAGCCATGGGAACGGGAACATTTCCATGATCGGGGAGTTGCGCGGCTGCTGACTCACTGTGCGTGCCAGCGGCACTGCTCTGCCATCCCCAGCATGGAGGGGGAGGGAGACAGAGGCAGTGCAAAGATTGGTTGAGAGATAAGGTCACCTACTGCCTCAGGTCACCAAAGCGAAGTAGCTGGGATTTTCACGATGTTGTTTGCCCACGCTGAGAAGAAAGAAACAAAATTCTTTGTGTTACCCACGGATAGATTCCCTTTGTAACAGCCCTAACTTCATTCAGATGCCTGATTTAAAACTACTTGTACCATGACGGAGATTCAAGAATTGATTAGTGTTGAGCCGGCCTGTTTTGGTGTGCCAGGTGAGATTAGCCCACGGCTGGTTGTGCTTAGGCGTGTGAGGTGTTTCACACAGCATTTGCAACTTTGTCAGGTTTGTTAGGCGTAGGTGTCCTCTCCTCCAGCAAGAGGTATATCCCACCCTAGTCCCATGCCCAGGATCAGTAATCTGTTAGAGTGATGTTTGTGGTTAAATTCAGCGCAGGCTCGAGCTGTACCTGCCAAGGTGCTGTGTGGTTTGCTCTGCCAGGCGCAGCCCATGCCAGGCAGTGGAGTCACTTCCCACTGGAGCAAGAGACCTCCCCAGACATTGCCCCCCTCCCTCTATAAATGTGGGGCACCCTCCTGTGGTCAACAGGACCACACAGCAGCAAGTACCCTGAAAAAAGAAAACCACTAAACCCCATAAAGGCAAAACTCTGTGCTGTATCCAGAGCCTTCTGCACCCAGAGCCTGCGGGGAGGAAGGGAGTGTTAATAAAGCACACGTGACAAGCGTTAGTCACGTTGCTTAACGAAGGGCTAGAAGGCACTCGCAGACCCTGAATAGATGAAGGCTGCTATGTGGATTTTCTGGCCCCGAAGTTAAAGAAACGTAAGAGACCTTGTTTTTACAAGATTTCAGGTCAGCTTTTTCTATCAGAGATGCATCTATTCAAGATAACCCTGTAAGGGAGCTCTTCAGAGTGAGCTGAAAATGAAGGGGGTTTGGGAATTCCTGTTCTTTAGCTTTTGAAAATCATCTACTATGGTGGCACCTGGGGATTTCCTTTAGGTGGTCCTCTTGACATTTTTAGCTTCCCCATCATCTTCCTCTCGTTTTCCAGACTCTCAGTTCTTGACCCCATTTCTTCCCTGAGGTAAACAACAATGCCAAGGCTAATTATCCAAAAGGGAAAATTAGTGAAAATCATAGGTAGAGTATAAGCTGAAAATCTCAGAGCAGTGGGCCCAGCTGGCTGGTTAGAGCACCCTGCTGAAGATGACACATTGTTTGCTTGCTTTCTTTACAGACCCTTTGATGAACAAGTTGCAGTGCTCCTGAGATGGTTTGTAGTCCTCTGCTGGGCATTTTTGTGGCTCCCTCTGCACCTTTCAAGTCTGCCATCAAAAGGAGCCTCAGGACAGCCTGGTGCAGAGAGACAAGCTAAGATTCTCTTTCAGGCCAGCTGGTCAAAAATAGTCTTGGGAAAATCTGTGAATCTTGGACAGGAGTAGAAAGGGCGGGGGGGGTCCCTGTTTAAAAAGTGACAGATACTTTGTTATTGCAACAGCAGCATGTAGGGACACTCTGCAGGCCACTGGTTCCCCACAGACCATGGTCTAAGAGCCACTGACTACCATATGGATTTTTAATAAGTTGGCTTCCGTGTTCTTTCAGTCAGTGAAACATTTAACATCCTTTTACCACTTTGCATTGGCTGTTCTAGTTCAAGATCCCAGGAGGGCAAGGTTTGACTTTTCTCTCAACAATTTTCAGCCTTCATAATGATCGGGGTGAATTTTCCTTTCAGAACAGAGGGATAGGCAGTCATTTCCTTAATCTGCTTGTGGAAGTCCAGCCAGTGGTTTAATCCGTCTCAGAACAAGGGTCACCAATCCTCTTTCCTCTATGGACATGTCACTGAATCAGGGGAGTGGAGAGGAAATTGTTCCCTGTGTTAATCCAGTGGCATAGCAAGCATTTTCAAGATGGAAGGAGGTAGGTACCAGTGTATTAATTAAAACATGCAGGCCAGTGCAATGGAGCTCGCAGCAGAGACATTATTGCTACAATCAGCTTGAGTCTTAGCAGACCTTGCACAAGTCCCAGACAGAACATCAGCTTAAGCATATTCTGCCTGTGATAGTTTTCTCACGGTACTCCCGGTACATGGCAACATATTTGGGCCACTTCTGGTTTGTTGTGCTCTTTGAAGAATGTTTACTCCATTGAAGGGAGGAATCTCACACTGATCATTTCACATTTTGTCATCCTGGTTATTCAGTTTTCACAGAATCACAGAGTGGCTGAGGCTGGAAGGGACCCCCAGAGGTCATCTGGTTTGTTCCCCCTGCTCAAGCAGGGCCATCTAGAGCCAGTTATGCAGGAGCTTGTCCAGGTGTATTTTGACTGTCTCCAAGGATGTAAACTACACAACCTTCCTGGTCACCCTTGTAAAGAAGTGTTTTCTGATGATCACAAGGAGTCTTCTCTGTTTTGGTTTGTGCTGATCACCTCAGATACACTTACTAGGAGTCACTGACAAGAGCCTGGCTTCATCCTCTTTGCAACTTCACTCTAGGTATTTATATACATTGATAAGAGCCTTTTCTTCTCCAGGCTGAATGGTCCTGGCTCACTTAGCTTTTCCACATAGAAGAGATGCTCCAGTCCCTCAGCGGGGGTGAGATCAAGTGCTGCCTGCTTCAGCCCTTGCTTCCCCGAGGTAGTCATGGTGGTGTAGGCAGCAGCTATGTCCTGACATCAAGGAGGTCCTCCATCCAGAGCTGGCAGGAGCTTTGTATACTCTAGTAAGCAGTCTGGAGAAGCTAAAGCCAAAGCTCTCAAGCAGAAGTAACGAGACTACTATAAACGTGAAGAGGAAGCAGGACCTGTGTTCATGTAGCATCCTGGGGGGTGGTTATGGTGCAGAAAGGATAAAACCTCTATTTTAGGCCTCTGATTCTGGAGACATTTGTGCTGGTGACTGCAGCTTTTAGAAGGAGACCTGGGAATTTTTAAACAGTTTTAAACAGTTGTGGTAACTTGGAGAGCAATAGTGTAAATTAATTTTTCCCCAGACTTGCAGATAGCTTTAGCTTGTGAGGAGCCCTACACTGCTGTGGATATGTTGCTAGCCGCTGGTGATAGCCAACACAAGGAGTTTGACACCACCTATAGCTACAGGAGTGATTGCAGTACAGATGCAGCCCTCAGCATGCAAGCCTGAAAATATTGGCCTGTCTACCCATATGTAAATCTCAGTGCATATATTTATTTCTGTCAAGAACTAAATTAAATAGAAATGGATGGTTTGCCAGGGCTATAAAAATGTCAGGTCTTCAGAAGAGCCCCATCTCTGCAAGAGCATTTGAAATATTGCCTATGTATTGGAGGGGATTAGAGCCAAATGAGAAGATACCAGATAGAGCAATAAACTCAGCCTTGCTCAGCCTTGCAGCCTGTTTTGTTGGGTCTTAGAAGAATAGAGACTGCAGATCCGCCTTTCGTCAAACAAGTTACTCTTAGGGAATATGGCAGGTTCCCTTTGTCTATGGAGGAGTTGACACAACTTGACTACATTTATGTGAGGTTTTCTTCCCTCCCATTGAGCTTAACAGACAGGGTCTCTTTCATGAATTCATGCTCAGCTTTTTCAGAAAATGGGCTTAAGGCAGGGGATGGGTTTCTGATATGGGGTAGGAAGTGAGTGTGGGATGCTAGCAGTCATGTGAGAGCTGGTACAAGCCCTCAGACGTGTCTTCTTTAGGGCTTTGATCTAATGATTTTCCTTTTGACAGTATAGATTTATGGTGCCCCTTTTAATTTGAGCAGTTATACTGAATAGCAAAACCCAAAAGGACAAAAGCAAACCCTCCTCTGGTCCCTAGCCCCAGGACTGAGCAGGCTGAGATAAGAGAACATGTCGAAAGCCAGATATTTGCATAGACTGAATCCTGTTTCTTACTCAGACTGTAGTTTTTCTGCTGTTGCTGCTTTAGTCTTTGTCTTATATTCCCTCCTCTTCCATCACAGAGGTTATTTTTCCTTCCCTTTCACAAAACAATAGCTGCCTGTAGATGTCTTCATTTTGGGTAATAAGGCAAGGCTCAGTTTAGGCACCATCTCTTAGCTACCTTATGCAGAAGATAGGCTTTTATCCAAAACACACACTACACATCTGTCACCTTTGGTGCTTCTGGCAGGCTGTTCCCCAGAGGTGATCAGGATTCAGATTGAGAGAATCACTTATGCATGAGCTGCAGACCAGAGCTGTTTGTTAAACGTGCTTTAACAGGAGCTTCATCTCTAGCTTGTTCTCTAAAATCCGGAGTATGGGAATCAGGAAAAAAAGAAGTGTGATGATTTTATTTTCTGTCTTTCCTCTCCTGTTGTCTGACCCAAATGCAACAACAGCCTTCAAGGAGGGTGTAATCTACTACAGACTTCCCTTTACAGCCAGCACACCAGATTGTGTACCTATTCTTAAGACAAAATAACAACAAAAAAAACCCCTTTCTATCTTTGTGTGTAGCCTTGTCTTATGAGCTCTTGCAAATCAAGCGAAATACAAGGCAAAGTTTGACTCCTCCTTGCCCACATGTTACTAATGTTTGAAAAGCAGTGAAGTAGAAGAGATGCTTTTGCAAGGGGTTCAAAACGCTGTAGAACATTCTCCAAGCCTTGGGCCCAGCTCTGAGTGCTCCACTCAGAGAAGCAAGCTGCCCAGTTCTCAGCTGGTAAGTGTAAAAACATGCCTGTTCAGTAAGTTCAGCTCTAACTCAGGTGGTCCTGGCTATACCAGGTTTCTGCCCAGGAGCCAGCCTCACCTGGCTGAGAGGGGTTCATTCCTGGAGCAGCCAGGGGAGCCACGCATGCTTCTGATTTATGGGGTGGTAGCTTCAGCCACCAAAATCTCTCTGGACAATCTGATTGAAGGCATCTGGTTGAAGACCCTACCAGTGTTCAGGCATCCTTTTCCATCCCTAGGTGCCATCTTTAGCAACCCTTTTCTAAGGGTTCTCCCCAGACAGGAGCCAGTAGCCAGAAGCTCTGTGGTGCCAGCTGGACACCGTGGTTGGGAGCCACAGCTCCTACCTTAATTCTTCCTTTAGTTCTCATCTCATTGGCATGCTGCAAGGGTAAATGCATGAAAGCATGTGAGACATTACGACATGAGGGGTCCTGTAAGAGACCATATTGCTAGAAATGACTGTGGCCTTCCTATTCACAGCAAGCCTGTAAGTGCTGCCAGCAAGCCTCATAATTGATAACAAGCAGAGGTCTAAGGTTCCGTGGCTAGGTTTTATCACTCTTGACAGATCTGCTGACTTCTTGGTTTGTGAGAGCCGAGGACACAGCAGGGCTCCTGTAATGGACTAAGGAGCTGAGCTGACCACAGCCTTCATTCGGGTTATGTGCCACATGTCCCTGTCTCAGTGTCGTGCTGCTGGACACCCTCCTGCCAGCAGAAAGAAGGTCCATGGAAGCCAAGCTTGTCCTGTCTTGACAGCTTCATCTCCTTTACAGGCAGCTCTCTGCCTGTCTCTGCACCATTGACTAGTCCCATGTTGGTCCTCCTGGGGATCCAGAGAATCTTGCACAGGAACTTCTGGGAGTGGAGCCAGGAAGGGTGGGAAGAGTAGAAAAATGGGGCCGGTGTCCAGGAAGGCTGCCCTGCCAAGAGCATCCCTAAGGAAAAATCCTGGAAAGGGAGAGAACACGAAAAAGCATGGAGAATATCTGAGGCCAGGTGGCTGAGCTGCCTGGTGAGGTGGAAACCTGCCAGAGTTCTCTGCCTCACAGTGAGGTGTGAAAACAACCCATGTGCAAAGCCTGTGGGAGTTGCTTTGGGGCCAAAAAAGGTGTTATCTCGTTTTGTATATGTAGTAAAGCAAGATTTCCAGTCTGTCTGGGAATGACAGCATGACTGGAGGAAGGCAGGCAGGAGAGGTGGTGCTTTGGGATGTCCCCTCTGGGGCATCCTCTCTGCTCCCATCCTCCAGGGCAGGGCTCTGGGCTCTGAAGGGGAGTCTGTGGGACAGGTTACATGGTTCCAGTTCCTGCAGTGTGACTGCTCATCTCCAAACATACTGTGCTTTTCAGATGTCCTTGGTAGACTTACCTGGGGTCTTGCTCTTTAGAAGAGACCAGGACCAACTTTGTATTTCTTAAAAGCTAGCAACTGCCCTTGCTGTGAGACTGAGGTCAGTCTTACAGGAGCTTGTCTCAGGCTCTCCACAGTCCTGGTGAGGACTGAACAGATGTTTAAGAGCCTTCTGAAGGGCTTGGCCCATTAAGTTCCGTGTCTTGCCATTTCCTGCGGGTTAGCGTTTGTTTCACCAGGTTGTATGAACTTGTTTAGCAAGGTGGATGGTTATAGGACAAATCATCTCTCTGTGTGCTGCCTTCCCTATGACTGGAGCAGCAAATATAGTGAGATAACAGTGGAATATATTGTTGCAGCAAATCTTGTCAGTTTCATCTTAGGTTGTCTGAAGCCAGAGCTGTGGTGGAGAGCCCAAGTGTTTCCAGAAGAAATTGAGAATGCCTTCTTATTGCTCTTACTTTTAAATAAGAAGTTAATTAGCTGTTTATGTTGTTGCAAACTGTGATGGCCTAAGGATATAAGTCTCTAGGGAGAGGAAACTTGAGCCCAGCTGATTGGTATGAGTTCCATGGAAAAGACAATTTAAGGCAATAGAAACCTTTTTATACAGGCTCAAACAGAAATCCCAGTTTTGAAACTGAGTATGTTTTGGGCACAAATCCCACGTGTTAAGAAGTTCATAGAACAGTAGTAGTTGAGCTAGTAAAGCATATTACTTCTTTTTAAAAACTTTCCTTCTATTTATTTATGCATTTCAAGTGTTCTCTCCCCCATAATATTGAAGTGTTTTGAAATATTAAATACACTCATGCTTATGACATGCTTCAGAGGCAAAGGAGCGCTTGTTCCCATTTTACACGTGGGGAAAGAAGTGACTTTCTTAGAGTCACAACTGAGGACACTCTCAGAGGCAGAGCAAGGACTGCATAGTGGCATCCCCAGTACTGGGGGATGCATTTCCTTTGATTAGGGAAATCTAGGTTAAGCTAAGGAGCTTGAGATAGACGAGGCCTCTGCTCTCTATGTGCCATTCATAATTTAGCTCCACATTATGGGGAATGATAGTGGATCATGCTGTAATTTTAAATGAAAATTTGCCTTCGTGTAGGTAAAGGCGTGGACTTGGCTGACTTCCCCATGCCCCGCTGGTGCTGCGCTCCTGCATCACAGGGACCTCCTTTGATCAAGAAGATGCTGAACTAGCTCCTCCTTTGCATTGTCCTCTGTCAGTGCAGAGAAGGGAGTATACAACTTTGATGGCTGCTCATTTATTTCAGAACTCAGTGGGGTGATGAGATTGGGTTTTGAACTGCATTGCTGTACAAGGCAAAATGACTCTCCAGGCCTATTTCGTGTCAAAAGTTATTTTTAGTAGAGTTCTCAAGGGAAAGGAGAAAAATCATGACATGTGACCACTGAGGTTCAGACTACAATATCCTGAGAGAGCAGGTTTGTATGGTCTAACCTGTGCATCCATCACCTTTGTAAAGAGGAGATGGCACAGAGACCAGAATGAGCTCCAGTGACCAGCTGTACTGAATTGGCATGAGCTGTGGTGCCACAGGGGAGGGGAGATCTTGCAGAGCCCTCTGTGTGCACCTTGGGGGAGACTGATGGTGAGGTGACAGCCTCGCGGCCTTGTGTTGTGAGGAGCAGGGAGGAAGAAAGGAGGATACCTGAACAGACAGTATTTTTGTTCCAGCTTGATGACCACAGGTGGTCAGGACTGGGGCTGCTGCTGTGCTGGAGATGTCTCTGCCTTAGCAAGTGGCTATGGACAGTTTTCTGCGTGAGTCCCTTAAACTTTCCTGGTGCTGTTGACATCTCATTTTGTGGCAACAGATTTAATGCTGTGTGTAGTTTAACACAAGCCATGTTTCATCCTAGCAGCAGGCCCTTTCCATGGGGCAAAGATGATTTTCTATTATGGTTTGTGAAATGCCTCTTGTTGTGTTTTGGTAGGCTTATAAACATGAACCTGGTTTAGCAGGAGAGAGGTAACAGATGGGAGCTAATGTGTAAAAAATCAGCTTCTGTATCAGGGTTCAGTGCCTCCAAGTGATGACGTTTCACATCAACAGGAATGGCTCGTTCTAGAGAGAGGGGTACTTGGGAGACTGCTTTGAGTTGAAGGATGTCTGAATACAAGGACCTGAGCAGAAAGAAGAAGAAAACAGTGATTTTTAATTTTAACATTCAGATATACTGGCTTCAAACCATGTTTGGGTGCCTGGCTGGGTCATTTGATTTAGGGGTGCCTTTGTTCAGAGGCACCTGATATAGCCAGAATTTTCAGTAAAAAGCAGCAGTTCTGAGGGCCCTGATTTATAAGTTCCCAGTGCCAAATACGTAGATTTGAGCAGAGGTTGGGCATTTCTTTTTCCCATGATATTTTATCATGCCTCAGTTTCTCAAGACTGAAGTGAAGATGTTACTATATACCTTTATTTTTTAAGTTGCTTTTATTCTTGCTAGTACTTAGATAGGAAGTAGTGTCTCAGGACAAGGGGGAATATCACTGTGTGAAGGAAATAAGAGGAAATTCCTGTGAAAAAAAAATCTGCATTTTGGAAAAATACTGTGTCTTTATAATGGAAGCTGAGATTTTGGTCTGTGACACTCAGCAATGTCACCTTCTGAATAGCAAATTTAATCTGACTAGCAATAGGCTAGCTTGTCCAAGGTATTTTCCACATTTCACAGAAATAATCCATGGATCCATAAACACCTGTGAGCCACAGGACAGTAGCTGCTGATCTAGTACTTAGAGCTCTGCACACCAAAGTGGGGTTTTGGCTGGCATACGTCCTTACTCTTGCACACAGCGTATGAGGATCAGTATGGAGGAAAGGAGGCAATAATCTCAGTTTTATTCTTCTTTGAAAAGCCATGCTTGCAACGGTTTTTTTATCCCAGATTTTTCATCAACAGTGTTGATTTTTTACTGTGTTTCCCCGCCCCCTGCAGTGGCACAGAAGACGTCACCCATGAAACATAAACCAGTACCACTTCCTCTGTGACCTTAGCTGTCCCCAGGTCTCCTGACTGTACTGGCCAGTTCTACCGCTACATTTTGTCAACTCCATGAGAAACCCACTTTTTGATGAAAAAGTTGTTTATAGTATTGGTAGACTGAAACAGCCTCCTTGATTTATCCCTGTTTCAACATTTCTGCCTGTGGGTGACAGAGTTTAATTGAGGCTGACTAGGAAATATTTATTCTCTTGGCGGAAGTAGGTCCAGGTTTGTCTGTTAAAAATACTACACAGCTTGCCTCTTTGACTGCAGTTAACTGAACCAAACACTCCACAATTTTATTAATATCGGCAAGGAAAAACTCTCAAACCCCACCGCCACAAGCTTTTAACTGTGCAGCTTTCCCCCAGCCAAGGAGCACTTCTCCCCCCAAGCGTCCCTGTCCCCTGCATCCCGGTCCCTGCCGAAGTGAAGCCCGTTGCCATGGAAGCCTCATTAAATCTGCATCTCGCCTGGCCAGGGCTGCAGGGGCTGCGGCTGTATTTTTAGCCGGCGGTGGTTGCATAAGGGGGACCGGGATGTGCCTTGTATCTTGCCTTGATGGAAGTCTGCCAGGAACCAGCACCAGCCAAAAGACATGTCCTGCTCAGGGGAGCTCTCTCAGGCCAGGCAGCCCTTGGCAGCCCCCAGTGTTGCTAGAGGTGAGCACGGGGAAGATGCAGCAAGGCAGAGTTTGGCTTAATGGCCAAGCAAGCTTTAGGGTGGTGGCATAGTTCTGCTGGGGGCTCCAGAGAATGAGGGTCTCTTTAGATTAGACTAAAGATAAGAAATCTCTCTTGACTTGAGCAAAACCTTAACACCTGGAGGGGTAGGAAGAAACTCATCAGAGCGCAGCTGAAGAGCAGCACTGCACTCCTAGCCATGTACATTTTGGGGAAAACAATGCCACATCTAAGTGCATACACCCCAGAAGAAGAAAATGTAGCTAGATGGTGTCACAGATGCTCAGGGTGAATCCAGTCTTGGGTGCAATGTTGCCTAAATCCATTTTTGGAAGGACTGGATTTAAGCCCATCTCCCTGTTTGACAAATACATGACACTGAATGATCTGAAATCTGCTCTTACTGTAAAAGCAAAATACAAACACACCCCAAAAAACCAAACCAAACAAAAAAATACTAAAAAAAAAGTTAAAGAAAACCCCCAAACTGCCCCACATGTTTGTTCCTTGTCATTTCAAATCAGAGTTGCTGGAAGTAGAAGACAAAAAAAGAGGTTTTAGCATCTCTGCACTATCAGGATTTCTTGGCTCAAAACATGGAGCTAGGCACTCTCTCTCTCAGCACTGAATCCCAGCAGTGCTAAATGTTCCAAAAATCAGATTTTTGTCCTGAATTACACCTGGACAATCTTTCAGTCTTTAGTGGGTCTCACAGATAGCCAGGAGAGCCTTGTTTAGCCTGCAAAACTATTATTATTTGTGCTGAGGCATGAGAAGGAAGGAGTCCAGCTTGACTGTAAACGAATAACTCTTGCCTCTAATAAAAGCCATGTCTTTTGTTGGAGGCTGTGAAAATTTGATCTGGAGCAGCTGGGCTAAAATTAAACAGAGCCCAATGCTGCTATCCTGTACAGTCACACTCTGTCAGAGCAGAGTCATATGTGAAGCTCCAAGGGCTAGTAGGGACTGTTACTATCATTGCTTTTTAAAGAGATGGCAATATTATTAGTAGCCTGTTTTGTCCTTCTTCCAGTCGCAGATCTCCAAATGCCTGTCCCTGCAGGAGACACCAACTAGTAAATAAATGTTTAATCACAAAACCAAAAAAGAAAACAATAACCTCAGAAAACCCAAACCACCAAACCCATCATGATTTCTATTTTGCTGTAAGTGGGATGCCACCTGGTTGTCTGTAGGTAAGTGTGCCTGACAGAGCCAGCTTTTGCTGCTGCAGGCTTCCTCTGGCTGTAGAACATCTCTAAGTCTTTCATGGGGAGTTATTTCCAGCCTCAAGGCTGGCTTCACAGACCTTTCTCAACACTAGGACCTGAAAAAGGTTTGCAGGAGTTCACAGGGACTCCTTTACCGTTGTAGGACATGCAACTCACCTTCAGTGTTGCTATGAGATTAGGCCAAGCAATGTTTTGCCCAGGCAGCCTCATTTCTCCTGATTCAATATCATGATTGTGAGTCTTGCACAGCTCAAGTGAAAGTAGGCTTTTCAGACTACTTCTAAATTATTTCCTCTGACCCTTGCTCAGAGCCTGACTCTGGTTTCAAAGACGCAGCCTGGTAAGCTCCTGCTTGGTAGCACCCACCAAACGAGAAGGGCGCACATCGGTACCTGGAGGGCCCAGGGCACTCCTCGTTGGGCCCTTGCAGCAATGGTTGTGCAGATGGACAGAAATAGCTGCTGTACTGCATCCCGGGGCCAGCGCCACTCCAGCAGCAGCCCCGGGTGCCAGGGGTGTTCCCTGGTGGCAGGAAGGCCAGGCAAGTGCCTGGAGAGCCAGCGATGGGGGAAATCTCAGTTGTGTGTTTCATTCCCATCTGCTCCAGCTGATTGCTGCCTGTGAAGCCAGGCAAGTCTGATATCCTCTCTGCTTCAGCTCTGCTTCTGGAGAGCAAAGATAAGTGCAGTCTACCCACAGGTGAGAAGCCAGGGGAGAACCTCAGATGAATGAGGTACACATTCAGGTCTAGTTTATGGCTGATTGGCATCAGTTTGAAGGGCTTTTAACATTTAGGATTTCTTTCTCAGCATATATTTTTTTCCACTGCCTTTCTAGGGTGGCAAAGAAAGCATGGGGCAATGCGATGGCAAGGAGCAAGGGACAGCCTCTGAAAAATAGAATAAGCCACTGATAAACACAGACAGACACCCTAGTAAACAGACAGAGCAGAAGGCTCCTGCTCCTGCCAGTCTCCCTGGTGTGTAGCAGTCTCCTCGTAAGAGCACTGACACTCACTGCAGGGCACGTGTGAAACGAGCTGGAAGAAAGCAGAGGCTGGAGCAGGGAGGAAGCGGTGCTCAGGTACCAATGGCATTGCAACCCAATTATGCTCTGGCTGGGCAGAGAGCTGGGATGGGACCTCTTCTCAGAAGAAAATCAAAATCAGCTCAAAAAAACTCCCTCACACCTTTTCCTTTCTCTTCAGAAGATCTTTATCTTGGGATTTCAAGTCCTAAAAAGTTTTCTAGGTCCCATAATGGGCAAAACTCTTGATTGAGTCATGACGTTGCTTTTTTTAAAGTGAATGGGCTAGGAGGGCAAAGAGGGAGCCCATTAAACAACAGCCCTTCCTCTGACATCACACAGGATTCACCTTTGTGAGGTTTTAGCCTTCAGAGCAGTTGTGTCTCAAACCCTGAGGACATGTTTACTGATGCTGGGGTGAAGGGTGCTGCTCCTGCCACCAAGCTGGATATCATACTAGGGATGAGAATGATTTTTTTCTTATTAGTTGCAGTTCCAACTGCAGATGGAGACAAGTATGTGAGACCAGCCCACAAACCCAACATTCAGTGAGTGTTTGATATATGGCAGAGGGCATCAGAGTTGTGGCTGGGCTTTGACAGGACCAGCCAACTCATGCAGTTGTTCAGTGGCGTTACCAAAACTTGGAAGGCAGAAGACAGAGCATCATTTATTAAGGTCTGAGGTGTTGAGGGTGTTCTAGTGAGAGGGCTTAGACAGCAAGAACAGGAACAAGAGTTGAGGGGCATGTTGGAGTAAGGGTAGGCTAAATTTTTAGGATGGGTGAAGGGCCTTGGTACTAACTCTTGCCACATAGAGAAGACAGGAGGAGATTCTTGCTTGTCAGCCAGGGATCCCAGGACGAGTTTAGCTGTCTCTCATGTGGGTCATTTAGCAGCTTAGCTAAAAGCAGATCGAGGGCAGCTCTGCCAAGGACTTGATGGTGCTGGTGCATGAGAGGCAGTGTGCACTCCCAACCCAGAGAGCCAGTTGTGTCCTGGGCTGCATCCAGAGCAGCGTGGGCAGCAGGGAGAGGGAGGGGATTCTGCACCTCTGCTCTGCTCTGGTGAGACCCCACCAGCAGTGCTGCATCCAGCTCTGGGGTCCCAGCACAGGAAGGACATGGACCTGGTGGAATGAGTCCAGGGGAGGGGCACCAAGATGATTAGAGGGATAGAGCACCTCTGCTGTGAGGAAAGGCTGAGGGAACTGGGATTGCTCAGCCTGGAAAAGAGAAGGCTTGGGGTGACCTAATTGTGGCTTTCCAGTGCCTGAAGGGAGCTTCCAAGAAAGATGAGAGGGACTTTTTACAAGACCATGTAGAGACAAGACAAGGGCGACTGGATTCAAACTGAAAGAGAGTAGATTTAGATTAGATATTAGGAGGAAGTTCTTTGTTGTGCGGGTGGTGAGGCACTGGAACAGGTTGCCCAGAGAACTTGTGGATGCCATATCCCGGGAAGTGTTCAAGGTCAGATTGGATGGCTCTGAGCAGCGTGATCTAGTGAAAGGTATCCCTGTCCACAGCAGGAATGTTGGAACTAGGTGATCCTTAACATCCCTTCCAAGCCAGGCCATTCTGTGATTCTGCAGGAGACCAGCTGGGTGAGTGAATGCTGTGCAGGCCACGGTGTGCTTGGTCTGTTGGATGGGGTCATGCCAGTGTGCAGCACTCCCCCTGTGTGGCTGAGCCAGGCTGTCCTGCCAGGGCCCAGGCTGTGGCAAGGAAGGGAGGAAGTGCGGCAGCCCGTCTCCCTTCGAAGCTGGGTCATTAATCGAGGCTTGAGGGTTGCACTGCTCCTAGATTTAACCCTTCTGAAGCACTCTGGTTCACTGCAAAGCTGGCTAATGACGTGATTTTTGTTCCATTTATGGACAAGGAGGTGGTTTTTTAATGGTGCAAAGCTCTGGATTCTGAAAGTAAAAGCCCAGCAGGGCTGGCCTCCTTCTGGGAATCTGCAGCTTCTCCCAAGGCATGAGCTCCTGGAAATTCAGAAAATGGTCCTGTTTGGTTTTCCCAGTGTGGTTTTTTTTCCTGTAAGAAACAAATAAAACAGCCCCAAAGAGTGAAATGAAAATGTTGTAACTGAGTATCCTTTGCCCTATTTTCAGTGCTACAGAACAGAACTGTGAGCCTGATCAAATGCACAGGGCCTTGGATAAAGATGCAGTATCTTGGCCCTATGTGAATGGTTGGGTATCCAACTTCGATTTTGCTGTGGCAATTCATTGTGCTGCCCCTTATCTTGGTCACAAGAAGCCTGTGACCGGAGCCAAAGCACCCCGACTCCAGCTCCAGCTCCTTTTGTTCATATATAATAATTGTATCTGCGGTGTGCAGAGCGGGCTCGTTTCAGGCTGGCAGCTGCACAGTGTTGTTTGCAGCTCATTAATTTCCTACAGATTTCTGCCTTGCTGCTTTGGATGTAGTGCAACTCCAGTGGCTGAGTGCTGAGTGCTGTCCTGCAGAGCTGAAAGCACTGTCTGCGTGGGTGTGTGGGAAGAGCAGGGTGAGGGAGGGGACAGAGGGACTTGTGAGGCTGGTATCTGGAGGCGTCTGTGATGGGAAAGTTGGCTTTGCTCTTCACCCTTTTTGATGTGCTTTGAGCACTGAAATCTGTGGATGCTGTCACATGCAGGAGCCAGAAAAGAGAGGGTGTTGAGATATCCCAGCTTCCGTGCTGGGGACTGGGGGGAGTATCCTGACCCTTCTTGAAAAGCTGAATTTCATTGCCGGTGTTGTCCCAAAATAGGTTCTTTCACCTGGAATGCAAAAGGTCAATCCATACACTGAGATGAGGTATTTGACTGATTTACAGTTCTGTGCAGAAGGGGGTGCTGGGTGACAAATCCACAAAGCTAGCACAAGGACTATAAAAACTTTTCACTATTTATACATTTTAGCAAACAAAGGCATTAATGTTCATTGGCTACAAGTTACATAGTGCTCTTATTAATTAGTATTCTGTTGTCTATTGGTTAAATTATTTCAGTCCTCTGCTCTACCTGCTTTTCATTACTTCTCATGCTAATTAGTCCACATGTTCAGTCTTTCTCTTGAGTCCATTGGTTTCCTGAGTCAGTGCTTCATGAGTTGGTGGTTGCAACCTCCCCATGTCAAAATTACCTTTTGCTCAGTCAGAGCTGATTTTAGCACAGTTGCTGAGTTGGTTTTATTAGTTTCTTCCTTATCTTGGGATTTCTGCCAGATGTCCTTGTGGCCTCTAAATCCTGCATTCTTTGTGTCCACTATCAATAGTACATGCTTCTCCCCAAGCTTTGTTAACCTCCCTCTGGGTTTGAGATCACTGAAGCGTGTCAAGCCCCAAACTTTTAACAAGCAAGTTCTGTCAACAAGTAATTTATCTTTCTAACACCTGGACATCAGCAGTGTAGTAATTGTAGGACAGCTCCTTGTCTGCCTCTGCTGTTGGCAGCAGAGACAAAGCCGCCCCAGCTATGGCAGGAGCTGACCAAGTATGGAGTCACTATGAACTTAAAAGCAGCATGGCAGCAGCAGGACATTCATGGAGTTCCCAGAGTTCTGTTTTGGCAAGATCAGGTCAATGGGGCCACACTCTCCCAAAGGAGCAGTGCTTGAAGGCCAGCCCCTTGTGTGTCTTCAAACCTGCCATGACAAAGCACTGAGCAATGTGTGGCAGGGTCATGCTGTGAGGCAATGCCAGAGGCTCATTTCGGCTAACAAGCTCCAGCAGTTCTTGCCCTAGGAGGAATTTAAAGCCTTCCCAGGCTGGCGAGGGTTGTTTTGAATCTAGTATTTCTCATTCCTCAACTTCCTCTCCCCCTCTGTCCCCACCTTCTCATCCTCACCAGCATCTCCATGGCAACCCTGTTGCTGAAGAATAGAGAAGACATCTAAATATAGCTTCCAAATCTACATGCCTTGAGTGAAATGTCTAAAACCAGGGGTGACAGCCAATGACAAGTGTCTGTCTTGCAGGTGGAATTCAGGAGCACTGTGGTGGGACAGGGGGTCCCTTCCAGCTGAATCCTAGTTTTGTGTTTGCTCAGGATATCTCAAGAGACTTTGAGGTAGTCCAGCCTACCCTGTCCTGTCCAGAGCACTCCCGGTCCTGCACCCTCTCAATCTTTGGAGCCATTCTCTAGAGCAAACAAAAGATCTCTAGTACTTTTTCTTGGCCATTGATACTCATGATGGACTTTGATATCATAGGCATTTATTGTGGTGCATTAGACTCAGATGGAAGCAGTAAAATTCAAAGACCTTTAGTAAGGAATAAATGTCCTTCCTTCCTTCCTGCTTTCTTCTCTTCCTCCCTTTCTCCCTCCGTCCTTCCCTCCGTCCATCGCTCCATTCCTCCCTTCCTCCCTCCCTCGCCACAGTGTGGTTGTGGCTGAAGTTTTGCTCCTTCTAAAATTCCTTTCTAAGAGGAAAAGGGCACAGAATCTCCTCACTGAAGCTGTTTCCCTGGGAACCTGCCCAAGGTAGGGAAGAGAGAAATCTCTATGCCCAGGGCCCTGGCGATGCTTTGCACCTACACCAGCCTGATACCCACCTCAACTGTCTGGTTTCATGGGCTGCCAAGTTGAATTATTGCTTGTACCAGACATGTACTTATTGTACAGACCTCAACAAACAGCTCCAGAGGCTGTTGAAATTTTGTCTGCTCTCCCCTGGCCCTGAAGCATCAAATCTCATAGGGTCAGCAAGAAGAAGCTGACTTGGAGCAGGCCAGACGAGGGCCCACATGTGTCTGTACACACAGCTTCAATATTTGAACCCAAGCAGCTTTATTAAACTGAATAAGGAAAAGAAAACCTGTGGAGCTGGGCTGTTATGCTTGTACAACCCAACTTAAACAGCTCAGCTGATCAGCAAAAGGGACTCAGCTGAGAGGGGGGGGAGGTTTGACAAGCTCTGATCTTTCCTTTTTTTTCAGAAATTCTTAAAAACAAACTGTGGCATCTTTCCTTGAAGAACCCTGTATATTAGAGTATTTTATCATGTTTCAACTAAGTGAAATATAGAGTGCTTTGGATATCTTGTCTGGCAGGGCTGACTGCATTATGGAAGCTCACGGAGCATTCTTTGGTGCCTCCCTACCATGCTCTTTCCAGCTCTTCAGGGCTTCCAAGTTGAGTGTGAGACATTTGCCGTTCACTAGCTCCGGTGGTGATTCCCATGGCTGACACATGGATATACCACATCTCTTGAGCTGCCCTGAATAACATATTAGGCACTTAAGGATTTTTTTTGCATGGCACGGAAGTGCTTAATGGGCTCACTTGCAACTTAGCAGCTCTGATTTCTCATTGCTGGTGCAGTTATTTACACTGGTACAACGTAGGTGTGAAACACTGTCATGTGATGTTGTCAGCGTTTCATGTCTCTTGGCGCTGTTGGGTGGCAGTGGGAAGCGAGGGCTGGGCTGCTGTGCAAGAAACAGGCACAAACTGAAAGATGAAGATGACCAGAAAGACAAAGAAACTCCTTTAGTGTTGTCATCTGGGATGGAGGAACCACAACAGGCAATTTTTTTTTTTTTAAATTTGGATTTATCTTTTTAACAGCTATCACTATAAATCTTTCACTGGTAACACTTTAAAGTTTTCTTATACAAGTAAAGACTAGAAAATACAGCTCTTAGTCTTGGCTATGTCCCTTTAATTATCATGTGTCAGCTACTAAAGCATTTTCAATAGTTCTAATTGAAGCATGAGCCAATTTACTAATTATCCAAGATTACGTGGGGAATACACAAAGGGAAGATGCCTTTCCGTGTCAGTATTTCCTCCTTTATGCCTTAGGAGATCTGGTGTGATGGGAACAAACTACACTACTAACAGCCAACCAGGCAGAGCCCCTGAGCTCCTGGTGGTCCTGCACATTGTCCCACACAGTCCTGGGGAGCAGGCATGAAGGGTCACACAAGGTTTTGGCCTGGGGTTGTAGTCTCCACCTCAGGGTACAGCCACTTCTTGCACAGTGTCTTCTCCAGTGAACCTTTTCCCCTGTGCCTGTGAGCTGCTGGAGCAGAGCTGGATGTTTCTGGCCCTGGCTGTTGCAGGAGTGGAGCAGAAATCCCTTGTGTGCTGCATGTGTGGCAGGGATAGAGGTTTGCAGAAGGGCTCTGGGTCTCCTGGGCCGGTCTCAGACCCTGCCTGTGCAGGAGGAACAGCAGGGACACAGGAAGCCGCTCCAGGGGGCAGTGCCAAAGGCTTCTTCCCCCTCCTGCCTTGTCAGTCTGGGTGGACATTACAAAGGGCTTTCTAGGGGTAAAGAGTTGAAATATGGGGAAAGATTGTCCAGTAAACCATCTTTATAATGTGGCTTTTAGGAAGCAGTTGGGCAACACCTACTTGTCAGGAATGGCTTGGTGAGAATGGCTCTGCCCAGAGGCAGGGTGGTAGTTGTTTGCAGACCTATTTTCTGAGGTCTTTTAGTTCCCTTATGACCTAAATAGACTTCAGCAAGGAAGAGGAGGTGCCCTGCCGAAGTGCACAGCTCCTTCAAGTGGGAACCACGTCAGATGAAGCAGAATAAGTTGATACTCATATGAATAAGTGATGCTTCCACCACCATTTCAAGCTCTCTCTGCTCTTTTCCCTTATCTTCTTTCTGGCTGCATCACTGTATCATCTGCCACCTTAGGAGTTCAAAGCAAGTAGGGACTGTCCCCTATCAAGTCCCTGTGAGAAATAAGGATCACAGGCACTGCATAGATATATAAACTAAAGTATGCAAGTATCAACTGACTTGCTTGTATGGCTTCAGGCTTGACAGGAGAAATACATAGGTCATATAGTGATTAGCTCTGCAAAGAGGCTTGTTTTAATGAGAAGATGATAGTTATCTGATAATTTATCAGCTGATTTTAATTAAAAGATAACTAGTTACCATCTGGTTACCCCATAAGCCAACTTGACAACAAAAGAGAAAACACGGAAGAGAAAAAACTCAGTTTCTGGGGATAGCTTTTGACTGTGTTACTTTATAGCTGACTGGCTGGTCGTGAAACTGTTCGGGCTGTCCCCCATGTGCTTGCTACACAAAGTAGGATAACTCTTGCACAGCTGCTCTTCCAAGGTCCTCACCAGCAACACAGCCAGTTCTTGGAAACTGGCCTGCCGTGGCTTGTCTCCAGCTTCTGCACCAGTACGAGTTCTTCTGTAACTCAAACATCAGCAACATGCACATCAATGATCTGCTTGAAACTGTGTTCTGACAGTTCATCTATCCTGTTGACATCTGCTTAGTTAATTGGTACCAACATCTAATCTGACCTTAAAGGCACCTTCAGTTCTGACCTTTCTGCTAGAACAAACTGTGACTATTCCCAGTGGCTGCAGCTGGAGGCTTGAAAAGCTGTTCCCCCTCTCCATAATCCCCATGGGAATCAAAAAATATTCTTTCATAAACAGGATCTTAAGACCAATGTGCAACCTGCCTGTATTGGTCATAATCTGGATAGGTTCTTAAATTACCATGATTTTTTCTTGAAATTAAGATCACTCAGCATCTCCTTGGTGAGTTTAGTGAATCTGCTTTTGGATCTAATGATTCTGCCCTTCAAACACTTCCTGTCTTTGTCTGTCCTATATGACTGCATAATTCTTGGCTTTAAAATTGCTCAGTTTGTTACTCTGGGTTATTGATGCACAACCTCATATAACCATGGGCATCAAATCAGGCTTCTTTTGCTGGCTTCTTCACCTTTCCTGTGAGCACTGTCACATTGCTGTGTTAAATATCCACCTCCCAGTGAACTGGGCAAAGACAGATCCCCACTATTCATAACCTTATTTAATCCCTTCTGGTTTGCCTCAAGCACACAGCATTGCCAGCCAGTCAAAGCAGGCAGTTTTCCTGCTCTCCCCTGCACTAGGTGGCATAATCTTGAGTCCTGTGTGGAGTTTGGGGCACCACAAAGTAAAAAAGGCATTAAGCTATTAGAGAGTGTCCAAAGGAGGGCCATGAGGATGGTGAAGGGTCTGGAGGAGAAGCCACATGAGGAGCAGCTGAGGTCACTTGGTCTGTTCAGCCTGGAGGAGACTGAGGGGAGACCTCATTGTGGTCTTCAGCATCCTCATGAGGGGAAACGTCAGAGCAGGTGCTGATCTCTCCTCTCTGGTGACCAATGACAGGACTTGAGGAAAAAACATGATGCTGTGTCGGGGGAGGTTTAGGTTAGATATCAGGAAAAAGTTTTTCACCCAGAGGGTGGCTGGGCACTGGGACAGGCTCTCCAGGGTAGTGGTCACAGCACCAGCCTGACAGAATTCAAGGAACATTTGGACAATGCTCTCAGGTACATGGTGTGATTGTTGGGGTATCCTGCCCAGGGCCAGGAGTTGGCCTCAATGAGCCTGGTGGGTCCTTTCCAACTCAGCATATTCTATGATTCTATGACTTCTCTATGAAGTCTTCTAGCAGAGCAGGTAGGCCCTATCTGTTGCTTCACATTGAAACCCCAACCCTGTGCAGAGCTCTGGGGAAGAGTCAGACTGGTACCACATGCTTTGAGCTTCATGCTGCAGGAACCTGCACCCACAGCAAATCAGATGAAGATGTGGGTATATCAAGATGTGTCAAGAACACAGTGGCTTGATCCAAGGTGTATGCACTAATGATTCACATAATAAGTGACTGAACATCTCCTGGTACATTTCACTGCCCCAGGGATGTTTACCTTGCTGTGCTTTTCATCCTGGCTAACAGCATCCCACCAGGGACTCTAAACTGTGCCCTTGCACAGCCCTGCCTGTTTCAGTGGTATATACTATGTGACATCTCCTGACTTGCACTGTTTTTAGAGCTGTTTCACATTCCAGAGTCACACAGACACACACAGACACATCCTCTTAACCTTCTCAGCAATAATTCCTGCAAATGAGAGTGTCCGCACAAAGAGATACTCAGTATTTTCTAGCACATTAATCAAATAACCATCCAGTTGTTGCCTTATGTGTTGGAAGTGGACGTGTTGTCAAATAAAATGATTTTATAGATTATCTTCTGTACTTCCCAGATGAGGAATTTAGGAACATCATGTGCACAAGGTCCTTTAGGAGAAGATCGATGTCTATTCATTTTATCTTCTGTTGCTTACTCAGGGAAATCTCATTCTTAATGTTGCTCCCCAGAGGAGCTTTTCCATCCCTAACTTCTAAAATCAGTGGTTGTTTCTAAGTGCATATTGTAAGCAGAGCCTGGACTGCATTCATCTGAGGACTATTGGGTGGCAGCTTGCAATGACCTCAGAGAAAAAGAAGCAAGTGAGCAGCTATCCTGACCTCTGTATGGCCAGGTGTTCCCTGGGAGTGCTGGCTTTTGTCTTGTCCTGCTGTGTCACAGGCCAAACTGAAAGCATTGCTCAGTCTGCTGAAAGCTCCACCGAGGCCTGAATTAAAGAGCCCTTCCCATCACTGTACTCATGCAGGTGTTGAGATCGGACTGTGCTGTGGCTTGGTGCTGGCAGTGGGGCTTCGTGTTTTGCAGAGTGGCTCCTTGCTGCCAGGAGAGGTTTTTGGGTGGTCTCTGTTGTTCTCTGCTTTTGAGCTGTCTGAGTATGTCTTGGCCCCAGTCAAACTGTCAGAGACAGTGGGGAAGGCTGCAAAGTGTCACACTTCACCGTGTGAAGTGGCCAGAGGCTGGGGAATGAAAGCTGCTCAGCTGAGCAAGGTAGGCTTCAGATTCCTTGCTTCCCATTGTGGTGAGCATGCCCATCAGGGCTACTGCACTGCCAGCCCCTCTCGTGCCTGCCTCTGCCTCCATTAATTTCAAGAAGCTGTCATGATGTTCTTGCAGCAAAATGTTCCCAAGCCTCCCGCTCCCACACGCTCTCTGCCTCTCGGTGTCCTTCTGTCACATCTCTCACATTAACGTGATGTCTTCCCGGGGCAGTGTTAAACTCCAGCTCTTCTCTCCATCCATCTCCTCTACTCTTCGTGCCTTCCGAGGAGGCAGCTCTCGGTGTGGCTGCAGGTGAGAGATGAGATTGTGTGGGAGCAATCGGTGTTTTGGCCTCCAGACAATTTCTGACAGCTCAGGACGCAGCTGTATTTATTGTTGCTTTCATAGGCCTGGAGAGGAGCGAAATGCTCGCAGTGGTAGGGAAGCTGCAGAGCGGGGGAAAGGGCAGCCCTCACCAGCCATAGCGGACTGGGAGGGGTGGCCTGATGGGCCACCACAACCCCCCCTCTGTCAGCACTGACTTTTCTGTGGTGACAGGCATGGGAGCAGCCAGCCAAGAGAAGGGCACTTCCCCTCAAGGGTGCAAACCCAGCCCTGTGCCCCTATCTGTGCAGGCTGCAGAGTGGCCCAGGAGCAGGGATGCCACTCTTCCCTCTGCCACAAAATCCCAGTGAAAGGTTAACCGCTCCCTGTTATGTGGCACTGGGTGTGTGAGCCCTCGCCTGCCTCCCCCGTCACTGCACAGTATTTGCCAACTTCTGCCCTGCTCCTTTCCTCTTTGCACGGGAAGGTCTGGCAATGCACTGACTCTGGAGCGAGAGCTGGCAGTGGCTGCAGTTTGGCTCCCATCACCCCCCATCCCACCCCACCTGGGTCCCCAAGCATCACCTTCAGGCTCCTGCTGTGTTCCCAAGGCTTTAATGGGGTGGAGAACCGGCTGGGCACTCACCACCTCTCAGCAAAGCTGGGAAGGTTGGGCGCCACCTTCTTTGGGATTCAGTCAGATGGGGAGAGGGGGTGCAAGGCCCAGCCTGTGTCCATGGAGGGCACCTGTAGCTTTGATCTGTCACTTTGATCTGTCCTTCACCTCTTGTTTAAGAGCTGAGTAAAAGGTCCTTTTCTCCTTAAAAGCTTGTAGCAAACGAGGAAACCAGGAATTTACTCATTGGTCACCAAATTCAGACTCTCTTTTTGGAAAAGCCACCTGATGCTTGAGTATGTGGTCATGGTCCAGTTTGCAGCAGAGCTGAGTTAGTCTAGGAGCCCAGAATGTTTGCGTTCCTGACTCAAGGGGACCTGCTTTTGCAAAGCCAGCATTTTGCCATGCTAGCCTCTAGGGATCCCCAGCAAGTCTTTCTCTTTCTTGAACTGTTTTTATCTTTTTTTTTACAATAAAAAGAAGACTACTTTAAGGAAATCTCAGCACTGTGGAAGTGCTTAGTAGGGCACATAGAGCTCCTTGTGCTTAACAAAATGTGCATGCAGTGAGAAGAAGGGAAGGGGAAGGGGAAAGGAAGGGAAGGTTGTATGAAAGAAAACTCAAATGGTTTGCATGCATAATATTAACTGTATAAAGCCTTAGAATAGCTTTGTCACAATAAGCTGACCCCCAGGAAACAGGGTCTGTGGTGTTTTTTCCAAATTTTTGCAGACAAGCAATACCGAGTATTTTGAAGCTCCTAGAATGGTAAAACCATAAGCAATGGTAGTTATGAATAAGATTTTTAAAAGCAACCCACGTCCGGGAAGCACTGGCTGCTTTTGACAATCCCACATTCTGTTTTGTAGTAATGAGCAAGGAAAAGATCAGAGCTATGAATCAGCTGTAGGTTTACCTCAGCAAATTGAACAAGCTTTGCAAAGTATCAGGGGCCCAGATAACATCTGGTTCAAAAGCCAAATTCAACATCTCCAACAAAAATGCAACAAAAAAATCATTGTGATGAAGTCTTAACAGAGCAGCAACATTTACACAGGAGATATACCATTTAAAATCCTACATCCTTATGGCTGGATTAGCTGAGATTGAAGGAGTCTAGAGAGGGGAAAGGAGGCTTGCTGGCATTGGTGCAGAGTATGGGTAGAGCAAGCACTGGCAAAAATAAAGCTAATTTAGCTCAGAGAGAAGAACTGGAGGTGATTTTTCTTGCATACTCCTGCACTGGATAGGGTAGGCAGAGGTTGTCCAAACTCTACTCCTACCCCTATGCCATCATTTGAAAGACAAGGGTTGGGACAAAGATCAAGACCAGAGTCAGCACAGGGAACAGGATTTCCACGGCCAGAGTGCAGGAGCAATTATAACTTGAGGGTCAAATTGTAGGATGACCGAATAATTTTGTGGTCATTAACGGTATCAGTAGGAATGCAAGCTGCAGTGATGATGCTCCCATACTGTGCTGAAATGGTGATTTTCCAGAGGCTGCTGGCCATGGCAGCATCCCCAGGGTGGGGATCACAGCGTCCCCAGGGTGCAGGGCTGGACTGCTTATTCTCTGAAACACTGTGGGATCAAAGATACTGGGTATATTTAATGCCAAAGGCTACAGGCTGAGGCACATGGAGATTTGAATTTGGGTCTGTTTTTCCAGATTATGTGATTGCCAGTCCTGCTTTTCTCTTCCTTCCCATTGCCAGTCAAGACTGATTGTGCACAGCGTGCACCTGGGGCTGATCTGACTGCTCACAATGGGCAGGAAGAAAGAGGAGGTTGTAGCTGCAGGGCCATGTGTGGGTACAGAGCTGTGGGAAGCAGGGGATCTTTCACTGGCAGAAGGGGCAACTTGCCTGGTTGCTCCTGGGGCAATTGTTTTGAGGTAAGGGAAATGCTTTTTATGTGGAACTGACTTCTGGTTTAAAAAATGCAGTTCCAGCTTGGGGTTGGGGTTAACTGGAAGTCCAGGAGCCCCAAGATGGCCAGCGTATGCCTGTTCAGAGGAGTTACATGTGTAGGCAGTGTTGTATTTAAGAGGGTGTTGCACCAGCTCAGAATCAAAGCACCAAATCTCTTCAGTCACAAGCAAGGGATGGGACTGCAGGAAACTTTGCAGCCACTGGGAAAATGAGGGGAGTGCAGGGGTCATTTTGAGCTTGCAACAGTCAGTGCAGCCTGGCTGTAAGGAGGCAGTGGGTTGGCAGAGTCTTTGACTTGTTTCTCTTGTTCCCCTTGCATGTGAAAGTTGTGGGACAGTAACCTCTGCATAGGGCATGCATTTGTTGTGAAGGAAACCATGGCACAGTGAGCACTTCTTTTCCTACAAAATGGTCCAAGAACTTGTAAGAAATTTGCTAAAGGAAAGACACAGGATCTGCTGCCCAGCTGCTCCAGCAGCCAGCACTTCTCAGAGCAGGCCAATGAAGCTGAGGCAGCAGCATGGTGCCAGTGGGGTGTGTGTGCTTGTGTGGCTGCTGTTGTACGTGTGTGTGTGTGCACAGGGGTAACAGGGTGAGGGGAGCCTGCCTCTCTGCTGGCATCAGACCTCACTGCTCACAGGATGAGCCCTGAGCCAGTTTGCTGGGGGATTGTTTTTGTCTAACTTCACTTTGTAGTTTGGCCTGCCATTCTGCCCTTGGGTTAAACAGAAAATTGGCCAGTGTCACTTGCAGAAGGGGGCCTTTAGCCTTTCTCAAAGGGTCATGTTGAGTTTGTTCAGTGGGTGAGAAAACTTTGACTCTCTAATGTACCGATTTAACTCCTTCCTTCCTTGACTTTTGCTTCTCTGTTCCCCTCTCACCTTTATGACCCTTATTATTTTTCCGTCCACAGCAAAACAGTTCACATCAAGGTAATTGATGATGAGGAGTATGAAAAAACCAAGAATTTCTTCATTGAGCTGATGAGCCCCCGCATGGTGGATATGAGTTTACAGAAAGGTGTAGTACTGGCCCTGCAGACTAACATTAACGTTCTTCTTTCCTCCTCTCTTCCATCTCCTTCCTCCTCCTCTCCTCCTCTTCCTCTGATGTCTCTCTGTCTCCAACTGCTCTGCCCTAAATACTGCTGTGCGCGCACACTGTGTCACATGGTACCCATGGGGTGGCATGGGGAGTGATGCTGGGGCTGCTGAGAGGCAAAGTGGTGAGGGGAGGAGAGAGAGCAGGATGGAGAGCAGTCCTGCTTGTCCATATTTCTGTGGTGACATGAGAGGAACCTTCTGCCATCCCCACTGGAGGGTCCAAACAAATTTTGTAGAAGAATTTGGGAAGATGCTGGCTAGAAACACATCCAGCATCTCAGGAGACCATTGCCCAGCCCTGGTCCTATGGGTTGTTCCAGTCAGACCTGTGTTAGAAAGAGATGGGAATCAAGGCCTGGCAGAGAAGCAGCTCTGTGACTTCTGAGAAGGTCTGGGCAAAGGCTGTGCAACCCCTGGTCTGGTTGCCACAGAGCAACTCTGAGAGCAGGAGCTGACGACAAGGAGGAGCTGATGTCCGATTTGGTTTGCCTGGGGGCTCACAGCATCTGTGTGCATTGCAGGGGTACTGGAGGGAGCCACATGGGCTGGCCTCAGGGAGAAGAGGCTAGCCCTGCTCCAGTGCCCAGGGCATTTCCTTTTGAGCCTTGGAGGCATTGTCCCATTGTGTCCCCTGTGAGGTCCCAGCAAAGGTGTCCATCCCCTGGGAAGGCTTTGTCCTCATTTGGGGAACAGGAGAGGAGGATGAGGTAGATACTATCAAGGAGAGAAAGCAGTAAGATGTGCCATTTTAAAAATGGGAGTTAGAACCATCAGCCTCCCTTGCAGCTGGTGGAGTTGTAGCCACTGGCAGAGACCTACCTCACCCCACTGGGAAATGTGTCTCTCTCTTCTCCTCTGGTTCCTAGCCCAGAGTCCTTGCAAATTTATTATTAATCATGAGGGTATTATTACTGTATTTATTATTAATGGTAAGAAGAAATTGGTCTTCCAGCTAAAACACAGTGGGTAGCTCAGGGTGGTGGTCCCTGGCACTTTTCAGGCAGCCAGTACCCTTTCCATTACCATCTGACACTGAAAAAAATGCGCTGCAGAAGTCACCTTCCACTAACCATCAGCAAGGTCCTCCTCCCACTTTTCCCTCCCTCCTCACTCCCTTGCCAGCCCCCTCTGCCCTAACACCCCCGCTCCCGAGGAGCCGCTGTGAGGATGCCGTGTCCGACAGGCAGGCCAACGCACACCGCCCCAGCGGGAAGGGGCTGCGTGCCAGGAGCCCGCGCCGCCGCCGCTGCTGCTGCCGCCTCACCTCCAGCCAGCCGACCCGCTGTACACAGTTGTCTCTCTTGTTGTCCCTACAGGAAGACCATAAGGGTTAAGATAGTAGATGAGGAGGAATACGAAAGGCAGGAGAATTTCTTCATTGCCCTTGGTGAACCGCAATGGATGGAACGAGGAATATCAGGTGTGAGATCCTTTATGAAAAAAAATGAAAAAAAGAAAAAAAACCAGAATCAAGTATCCAAACCCCAAATCCAGAAAATATAACCTTCTTTCTCCTCCTTACCCTTCCTCCTTTTCTCCTCCTCCTGTAGAGGGATCGACTTTTACTCTTTGCCCTCCTGTATTCTTGCTCTTACCTGTTTCTGTGTGATCTCTGCCTTAAGAGCCTAGCTTACTTCTGATCCTCCTTTTGTGCAATGCTTGAGCCTCGGAGGCTGTGTTATTTTGATTGGGTTTCCTTGTCTTGATCTGTTTTTTGTTCTGAGCACACCTCTGCTGTTCTCCCTGCTCCTGCTTCTTTGCCAGGACCTTGGGGAATGCAAAAGGCAAGAGAAGGGTGTAATGCATGGCTGCCCCTTTCAGCTCCTCCTGTACTCCCTCCTGTCCTTCCCTCTGTTGTTGCCTCTAGTGGCATTACTTTGGTGCTCTTGGGTCCCTATGAAGCGTGGTGAAAAGCCCACAGGAGAAGAGGGAAGGTGTGAAGTAACTTGGCTTGCTTTTTTTGGGAAGTGGTTCTTCATGTCTTCCGTTTGAAAACCCCTTTAATGTGTCACAGACAATCACAGTCTGTCATGCAGAGGGTGTGAAGCTCTGCTGAGGTCCTACTTCATCAGCAGTGAGAGCCAGGATCTCCCAGCAGACCAGGATTCATAGTTGGAATAAACCCAGACTTATGGTTGTGTCTTGCCTCCATGCATCTTTGGCCTTGTCCTATATGGTTTGACCTCTTTCTCACTGAGTCTTGCCACTGGCTTCACTAGCTTTGGGGTGGCCTGGGAGGGCCAAGACTTAAACAGAGGCACTTTACAAAAGGGAATTCAAATCCACCTTCTGGGTGCCTGTTACAGAGTAGAGCCAGATGTGTGTGGCCACAGGCTTATTTCTGCTCTCAGGTGCTGCTGTCGGTGATGGGACACCTGGCAGCTGCCCGTGCACTGCACAGCACAGCTTTCCCTTGCTGAAACGTCTTCTGTCTCTTACCTCACCAGCACAGCAGCTGCCCTCTGGCCAGTCCAAGCACCCATACACAGCTCCATAGGATGTTCAGGATAGACACAGGTTACATTAGCATGTCAGTATCATATAGCAGCCGTGGACTTGTAAAATGTAAACCCATATTTTAATGCTGTCAGACTGCTTCCTGCAGCCCGTAGGCAATGAGGGATATCAGGTTTCACTTCGTCAAGCACAGGCCCTTGGCTTTCACCAAAGTCCAACTGCTCTTGAGCAGAAGCAGTGACCAACCTTGCCATGTCCCATAGGAGTATGTCCCAGCAATCAGTTGCCCTCCAAGGTAAAGATGTGGGCATGGCTGCTCGGTAGAAGTTGTCTGGCCTCAGCTTGTAGCCACTAGTTATTTTACTGCTTTTTTCCCATCATATAAAAGAACTATATAGTGCCACAGCTTCCATGTAGGTATCTGCTCACTACACCCATGCAGTCCCTTCCCATCCATGAGTCCAGGAGGTCCAGGAGGAAAATCACAGGCCTCTGGCCTTCTGCTTACGCACTTGGCAGCTTGGAGCAACACCGTGAATTTTTTCTCAGCTGTCTGTTCTCTGTGAATCCTGAATCCTTTTCTAAACAATGAGCAGAATAAGGATACAGAGACAGAATTGGGCTGTTTCTATGAAGTCCCACATTTCTTTTTCCTATACAGATTGTGTTGCACCTGGCTGAATAAGAAAAAGTGTTTGAAAAAAATCCAAATGGCCCCTGAAGTGGACCAGTTGTAAAACGTCCTCATTATTATTAGGACTACGAAGCCAGTTTGCTGTATCATGTATCTCTTATTTACATCAATATCAGCTGGAGTCAGTGTGACTGAGTTGCAACAGGCAGAGAGGAGATCAGAGCTGGACTAAAGTGATCTGCAGCACAGAGCCTGCGGGCCAGGAGGTGAGGGCATGCCCTTGGACCCTCTTTTGCCTGGAGGAAGTAAAGGATCATGCTAGGGAGGAGATGCAGGGCCTTGGTTGACCTCATTAGAGAAAAGTCAGAGTGAGAGCACCATGGTTTTAAAATCTAAGAGGCAGAAGATTAAACTGCATTTGTAAATGTTGCTGGCACAAGGTGGCACAGTCGCTACACTAATCCAGGGCATCTGGAAAGATCCCCAGCTCCATAGCGCTGCACATTGCGGCATCTCTGATGAGCCTACCTTGTGCCTGGTATGAAGAATGAGGAGCTACGTGAGGCTTTCCCATAGAGAGCATTGACAGTGATCAAGAGCAGACGCTGTGGCCAGCAGCTTCACGGAGTGCATGCATGAGCAGCTGGCTCCCGGCGGAGAGGAGGCAGCCCAGGCCGTGCACAGGCCGGCACATGCTCGGGCATCGTGCGACGTGCCACGTGGCTTGGGGAAGGGATGCTCATGCTGACTGCAGCACACGTGTTCCTGCCAGCATTGTGCGGGTGCTGCCATTGCCCCGCGCCCACAGACAGGGAAAATCCCACACCACAGTCCCCTAGCTTGGCCTTTGCTGGGGATTTGCTGTGGTGGTGGATGTGCCCCCACGCGACTCACGTGGCAAGGGCAAAGCACAGCTTCTGCCTCTCCTTGGGAGTTCAGGCCTGGTTGCTCTAGAGGTAGAGTCTCTGTGGGTTTTGGCTACCCATGCATTTGTTCCCTGTGCTGCAAAAGATGTGGGTTTCTTGACAGTGTGTCCTTGTTTTGCTGTTACTTCCCATTTAGCTGTGTCACACTGAGCCTGTGTCTAAGGAGCTGTGGAACTGTTGATGTTCTCAGCTATTCACAGTGTCTTCAAAACCTCTTCTGGCTCCTCTGGAAGCAGGGTAGCGTTGGGTGCCTCAGATGAGTGGCGGTCGTGTTGGATGTAATCTGCAATCCAGGTCACTCAGAGACAGCCAGTTGTGCCTGCCCTGCCATAGCTTTGTGCTGAGGGCCTGTACCAGGCCCAGGACCTCTCCATGCAGAGGGCAGCTCCTAGCTGACCTTAGGGATACAAACTGTGTGGCAGTGATGAAATCAGGGGTGAAATGTTCCCTGAAGTGATGGCAGAGCTGATGACAGGGAGTAGTATGTGCTTTTCAAACCAGCTTGGGGCAGAGTTTGAGTGGTTTATTTTGATATGCAGGACTTGGTCTGGAGCCTGGTGCTATTCAGACCCAGTGTGCTGTCCCTGAGGGTACCCACACTGCTGCAGGCTGCGGTGGCAGTGGTTCCTGACAGACATGCAGTGGAGGAGGATGGCAGGTGCGAGCAGGGCTTGCTACCACATGGTTGATTTGCATTGCTGTCTGTGCTGTCCTGTACACCTGCCAATATAAAGCAGTCACCTCCAGTCAAGGGAATTTCTCCTTAGCCCTAACCAGAGCTGTGGGGCACAGGGGTCTCCAGGAGGGTCTCTGTGAGGGTCAGAGCTCAGCATGAAATTCATCCTGTTGCTCTTGCTCTCTGCACTTGCTAGTATCTTACTGGAGGAAAAATCATCTCTACTCAGAAGTGTTTCTGTGGTGATCCAAATGCAAATGCCTGTCTTCAGGTTGACCAGGGCTTGCAGAATGCAGGACAGCCACTGATACAGCCTTTTAACAGAAACATTTTGCATCATCTGCAGATGCTGCTTCTCACTGTTCACCCCCAGTTACATCAGTGTCGTGCTGCTTTGAGCCTTGGGACACTCAGTTGTTAATCCTTGCCATAAGGAGAGCTGGCCACTTACTCCTGTTACATAAATGCTACATCTACTTTGTCTTGCAGGTCATCTGTTCTTTTTCACCAATCACTTTCTGCAGCTGGAGTTTTTCGAAGTCTTTCTGATCATCCAAACAAATCACATCAAGTAGTTTTACTATAGCAGCTCTTTTTGTTGACATGCTCCAATAATTCAAAGAGATGAGAACAGATCTGAGATTGGTATCTTGCCAGCCTGGCCTGTGATGACGACCAGTACTGACTCAGTAGTGGCATATCAGATGCACAGAGCACTGGCAAAGATGGCACTTGCTGCAAGCTTGTTATATTGAAATGAATGAGTAAAAAGAAATCAAAGAGAGAGACTCACATTCTTTGCTTAGCCAAGAAGGTAAATGTTGCTTTTCTTTATCCTGCTGGCAATTTCCCAGGTTTCCTGACTTTTTTATCCTCTCTGTTTCTAAAAAATTAATCTTCAAATCCTTCTTGTCTCACCTTTCCTCTATATGCACAGTCATGTAAACTGAATCCCTGTTTACTGAGCGCTGCAGGGTTTTGAAACCTCCCAGCACCTTGAACCACATTTCTGGACATCCTTTTTTCAGCACCTGTTTAAAGGGTTCCTGCAGTGAAACGAGTCTCTTCCTTTATGACAAGATGCTGTCTGTTGGTTTGACTCTTGCTCTCATGGCAACTCTGCTATTGTGTCAGCTCACAACTCAGAATGAGGATTTTGCTGCTGTTCCAGCAGGATTTTGGAGTAATACTTTCTTCACACATCAGCTTTCACACTTTTTCCATAGTCCTGGATTACAAGAGAAAAACTTGCTTTGTGTTCCCTGGATGAAGTTGCTCTTCTGCTTAAGTTGTGGCTAATCTTAAGTGCTGATACAGCCTGAATGGCAAGGGAGGCTACTCCGGGAGATTTCACTTGATTGCAGATAATGGTGAAAATAGCATTTGGAAAAATATGTTACATGAGGGTGACTGGGAATCAGCTTGTGAGAATTCAGCTCATGGGACAGTGGTGGAAGATTCAACCTCAGGGCTGATGCTTGAAGGCTGAGTCTTGAGGGTTATGTTTTGTAAAAGGGACTGACAACCTTCATGCAAAGTTTTGCTTCAGAAAGCATGTCTCCCACAAGATACAACTTTGCTGGATGTGGGAGTACAGATGGCTGGCAAACACTATTAACAGCTGGTTGGCATGCCCTGGCTTGGGAAGATTTTGTCTGAAGTTTTCTCAGCCCTGCCAGCACAGAGTCAACTGGTGCAGACAAATCTCATAGCGCATCTCCTTCTAATGGAGTGTCAGCACCTCTGATGGGAAAGCTTTGTGCCCGGGGAGAGGATGTGGCTGGGAGTCACAGAGGAAGGATTACACTGCAAAGAAGGAAGAATTCCCAGCTTGGATTGATCCATCAAGTTACCTATATCAAAATATCGATGGAATTATTTGACTTGGTACAAAGATCCATACCTGTTAAAGATAAGCTGTATTGCTACATGAGCACATGTGCTGCAGTTTTCTGAAGTGTGGACAGATACTAAGAAACTCCTTCTTCATCAACTCCCATCAGCTGCTGATGAGAATAGCAAAAAAATGTTAGATTGCTGTTACCTCATTCCCTCAAGATTTAATAATTTCCTCTCAGCTCTGTGATTAAGCTGAACGCTGCTGATTCTCCTGATGGAGAGGAGTCTCTTAGAGTCTGCAAAAGCTTTGCTATTGTCTTCAATAATAATAGCATTCAAGTTAATGCTGCAAAATCTCTGCCTTGTTTAGCCTATAAAAAACCCCATGTTTACAGCTCTTCACAATCTATTAGGGAAACAGTTTGCTCACCTCAGTGAGCAAATCTGGAGGCAGAGCCTGTGGACAGTTTCATCTGGAAGATGGAGGATCCTTATCTCTTCGGGGAACTGAGCCTGTGTTTTATATGGTCACTTCTTGGTCACCTTTGAGTGGGCAGGGGATGGAGGCCGTGTGTTCGCTTTGCCTTGGCTTCCTGTGACTGCCCTGCTGTGCCACTGGGAGTCTCCTCAAAATTCATCCTCCCCTCCTTCATTTCAGCTCACTGTCTAAATCCCAGGCCTTTAACAAGGATCCTCTTATCTACACAGTGGCTTCTCTGAGTCTTTAGGGATACTGATTAGAAAAGATTTATGGTACTGAAGAATGAGTCCAGAATAAAGCATGCATCATAGTCTGTGAGGTAAAGAGCAGAGAAAAGTATTTCACTGTTTAGAAAAAGGTTAGGACATGCATTCAGTACATCAGGTTGCTGTAAACACAGGATTGCTGGATTGCTCATCTGATTCAGTCCCAACCCTGGTTCCTCTTGGTTTAAGCTTTTTGGAGTTAAAGCAGGAGGGAATGAAATTCCTGATCTCTAACCCACACCAACATGCATGTCACAGCAGAGTCTGACCTCAAACTGTATCAAAAGCATGCAGATGAAATGGCTTATTAGTAAACAGATTTTTTAGCAGCTTTTTTAAATTCAGGTTTAGATTGTCCACTTTCAGGGGTGGCAGGGGAAGCAGAGTTCATGCATGCAATTTTGACTTTACCTAGTCAAAACCAAGCCTTCAAGGCAGAGAAGCCCCAGTGAAGGAGGAACTGGGATCCAGAGCTAAAGGCTCTCCTGGGTGAGTCAGCATCACAGCCCCCTTATCTGCAGGCACATGTGTTTGTCCACAATCACACCATGCAAGGGTTAGGTAAGGGATACTGGGGATTGCTATTTTGGATTTGGCTGCGGAGCTAATTTTAGCAGTTCCCTGTAAGAGTACACATCAAGCCTCTGAGACTACCTGAGATGCCAAGAGCAGTGAGGTGGCCTGGCTTGGCCCCATAAGGAGCGTGATGTGCAGAGCAGCAGTGCAGGAGAGGGAGAGGTGCCCTGGAGAGGACTGGAGGGATGCAGCCCAGGCTGGGGAGAGTGGAAGGAGGCTTGTGGGATGGGAATAGCACGGAGGCCATCAGTGAAGCTGGTACAGGTACAGCATCCCCAGATGGGCTGTCAGAAAACATTACAGGTCAGGGCTAAGGGCACATTAGCAGATGTGTGTGCAGGAAGAAAGCTGTAGTCCGTGAAATCATTTTCTTGCTTGCATGCACAGCATTCACTCAGAAATATAAAGATAAAATAATCCTTTGGCTTTCTGCATGCTGTATTCTTGATGTTTCATTCATAGCTTTATAGGCTTCTTCAAATATTCATGTATTATATCATAAGTGAAAGGGAGAAAAATTGTTCTTTTTCAGGCTCACAAGCAAATGGGGAAAAAAATAAACTCAAATCCCAGAGTAGTATAGTAACAGTTTTAAGAAACATGAGGAGCCAATGATTTTTTTAATAGCCACAGTAGCTTAGGGTCCCAGTAATATTTCATTATATTACATTTGAACACCAAATCGACCCATTGTACTGATGCTTGTAATTGCAAAAGGCAAATTAAATTTCTGCACATTGTCTGGAGAACCAGAAGACCATGGAATAGTAAGGAGGTCACATGACAGCAGGAACTGCAGCAGGACAGAGCTACAAGGAAACTCCAGATGCTACCAGGGGCAGTGATGAGCCTGTTGGAGACTCCAGGAGAGGTGCGTGGATGACAAGAGGTGGTGCAGGCAGAGCAAACATCCCATTGCATCTTGTGGCTCAGTGGCACTGTACTTAATGCAGAACATACTCATGAATGGTTTCCCTAAAGTTTTTGACTCTCAAAAGGAATTGACCCTGAAACAGAAGGGATGCTCAGCAAGGAGCCTCTCCATTTTACCTTCCTCTTTCACTGTGCCTCTACCTGCCCTCATGGACAAGGGAGATCTCTCGGATTGCCCACAGTACTTCCAGCTTGGGAGATGGCTTGGTGGATGAAGATCATGACTGGATCAGTGTCTCTCTGCAAACTGTTGGGAAAGCTGTGCCCATGGTTGCTGCTCAACAGAGCAAGGAAGTGACTGGGTGTCAGGACTCAGGATTAGTTTCCCTGGCTCTGCCATGGATGCGCTGTGCGACCTTTGATAAATTGCTTAGGAAATCACTTTCAAATGGCACAGATACAATTGGGTGCATCTGTATAAAAGTCCTGCTTTTCAGAGGCTCGAACCAGCAAGTCGGGGAAAATTAGCACTTTTGGACTCCAGCCCACTTCTGAGTTTGCAAAATGTTCCCTTTAGCTTCTTTTTTTTTTTTTTTTGGCTTGCTTCGCCATCTGTCAGATAGGGCTGTTAATACTGACTCAGTCTTTGTACAGAGTTTTAAGCTTCTGAGACTAAAAGCGCATGATAATAAGTGTTAGTAGTAATTACAATACTGTCATCACATGCAACCAAGTCTTCAAGCATTGGTTTGCTGTTTGAAAGACAAGTAGAAGTTAAAGCTAAGGTACAGACTTGGTGCTTGGCCCCTCTCAAAGGCCGTTTGAGGTTTTTTGCTATACGGACTCTGCTGTAGCTAGTTTGATACCTGGATGTAAGCTGTGGCTGTCTGTGGATAACACTTAAGAGGGATCCAGTCAGATGTTTCTTTGTGACAGCTCTGGGGAGTGGGGAAATCACGAGAGGAGAGGGTCAAGGGGTCACTGCCCAAGGGGCTGAGCTGTGTCTGTATGGAAAGCCAGGGTCAGGTCATCCCTTGCAAGAACCTTCGCCCCTTTCTCCTCCTTTCCTCCCACCTCAAATCTCACAGGACCATGCAGTCACATGGCCTGTGTCCATGCAGCACTGTCAGGCAAACCAGCAGTTTGGAACAAAGAGAACCAGGAGGACTCAAGCAGTGATGCTTTACATGTGCCTGTGCTCCTCTAGGCACCCTGACCCGCTGAAAGTGGTACCTGTGGGATGTGGGATAGGTGTAGGTGAGCCAGGGCATCATCCTGAGGAATGATGCATGGCCATGTTACCCCCTGCCCCTATTGACTCTGGAGGCTGCCTGTTTTATCAATGCCTCCTGATGCTGCTGACCTCGTTGAGCTGCCCATCAACCTTCTCTTCTCAGTACCTACAAGTTTATTGGGGGTCCTCAGTTGTGCCAAGCCCCGCCACAACCACACCTACCCGTTAAGCAGTGGCACCTCCCATGCCTTTGGGTCAGTTAGGGTTGTATCAGGCCCCAATGGCAAGAGTAACTGCCCTCCTTGCTCCCTTTCCCTTTCCCTCCTTGCCACTTCCCCCCAGCTGCATCCCATCCTTCTGCCTTTGCTTGGGGGGAGGGGGTGACTTTGGGGAGCCAGTGCTCTGGTGCTCACTGGAGCACCCCAGTCTCTTCTCCATCGTGCTGCTGTGGTGTCTGCTCCCCAGCCTGTTCCCTACATGCAGCCCTCGTGAGCTCGCACACTGCCTTGCACCGTGTCCATTGCTCACTGACAGCCTTCATCTGCAAAACAGCTTTTCCCCATCAGATACTAACTTTTTCCCTTTTTTTTTTTTTTCTCTCTATCTTTCTCATGTTCTTCTCTCACTGCAGCCCTACTGCTCACGCAAGGTAAGTGCTTTTTCTCCTTTCCTCTGGCTGCTCAGGCTCTCTTTTTGTCCCCTTTGGTCAGACCCCCCATGTTTGTGTTTGCTGTGTTGTAGACAACTCTAGCTCATGGTGTTTGTGTCTAGCATGAACTAGTTAAGAGCAGTACAATTAAGAAAATAACAGCAATTGATTGACATCTAAGAGCGTTTCCCATATTCCAGATTTTTCCTTGCAGTTTGGGGGAAATGATCCAGACAGAGTTGCAAAGCAACACATACAGCTGTGCCTGGTCTGAAGCTGTGACTCGAGCCTCTCTTTAGGCAACTCTGGTGCTTGGGTTGTGCTGATGCACTGGGGAAGACAGGGATTTCTGGAGGGAGGTGGCATCCCTGCAGTGTGGGACAGTGTTGCCTGGGGTGGGCAAGGGTACAAGGTTGTGCAGGTGTCCCCTTCCCATGGAGGGTCACATGTCACCCCTCAGTGCCTTCACCCATGTGCTCTCCACCTCCCATCCTGGGGGGTCCCCAGGGTGTGCCCAGCGCCAGAGCAGTACTACCAGAATATGATCAGCACCAGCACCATTTCCCTCCTCACCCTCAGCTCTGGCTCTGCACTCTTCATCTCTCCCTGTGTCAGGATTTCATGTGTATTAATACTGAGCCCCTCTTCCTTGCCTGAAATCCCCATTACACTGGTCTGTCTTTATCCCACTGTGGTGCAATGTACGCCTCCTGTATTGTCATTATTCCTTCAATTCCAGATGTGATTACTGTTGAATTTGCACTAAGAAGCATTTCTTGGAAGATAAGGGTGGGCATGCAGGGTGCAGAGAGGAGCTCAAAATCCCACAGGTTTGTGAGCAGAGCTGAAAACCAAAGCATTCATGATGCCTGAGCTGTGCTGCAAATCAAAGGAGCCACATCTGCCATGCAGGCTTCAGTCCTGCCCCTTTTTGGAGGATGCCAAATCTGCTGCACAGGGGATGTCCTGAGCCCGTTGGCTATTGGACTAATTAGAAAATTGCTAGTGGCAGGCAGAAATCCCCAGTTCCCCAAATACCAGCTTAGGGTGTTTATGGAAAACTCCTCAGAATGGTTTGGATGGTTTCCTTTGTTACCTCTTCAGATCCAGGAGGACTAAAAATAAGTTGAGCACAGCCTGCTTCCCAGTAATTTCATTGCTTTAATTCAGTAGCTGCCTAATTTGATCAGAACCCCGGGAACCAAATAATTCCTATTAAAATAACATAACTTTCCTCCCTCTGTTGTGATCCAGCCTGATTGCTTTTGGCAGCCGTTATTGGAGAACTTGGTC
This sequence comes from Corvus kubaryi, assembly GCF_017639235.1. Lineage (NCBI taxonomy): Eukaryota > Metazoa > Chordata > Aves > Passeriformes > Corvidae > Corvus > Corvus kubaryi. The sequence goes on from NW_024582054.1 coordinate 2,978,632, forward strand.
ACCAGCAATGAAACGTTACTTTTCAGTTCATAAGGGAGAGCCTTCTGTCTGGTGAGGGGTCCCCGGGGTTCCCCCCTTGCTGAGCTGCCTCAGGGTGCCCTCTGTGCATGTGACGTGTGTTGGGCTCGCGGTGCTTGGCTCCCACATGTGCCTCAATCCAGCAGCAGGCCGGCAAGCAGGCACGTGCTGGAGTGTCACTCAGCAGCAATCACAGCTAATCAGCAGGGAGACAAGCAGCATCCTCGTTTAGTCCGTGTCATGTTAGATTTAGGTTACACAGGCGCGCGGGAATCTTTGTTTAAAAACTGCATTATTGAACGTTTCAGTGGAATCCATCACTCCTGCGCTTCATCCCTTGCCTCCTGGAGCAGCTTGCACAGCTCTTCCTGGGCAGCATCCCATTCCTAGGGATGTGTCCCTGGGACTGCCCTGGCTCTCCTCTGCAGCCCTGTCCCCAGCCATGGCAACGCTTTGGCAGCCCCTGCAGGGCCAGCACCCGCACAGCCCCCGCTCACAGGAGTGATCCCTTCTCTTCACAAAAGGTGTGGGTGCCCTGATGGATGAGGCCAAGTGGCAATGCCTCTCTTGTCCCAGGAGTCCTTACCTGGGGTGAAATGAGGGATCCTGACTTCGGCCCCTCAGCCCTGCAGGGCCCTCCCAAGGAAAACAGTGCTGTGAATTTTACACAAGGTGAAGTAATTAGGCAGGGCACAGGTTCTTCTCAGCATTTATTTCTTCCAAATGGGCTCTTTGAGCCAGATTTGCAAGGCCATGTAAAGCTTGGCCATGTGTCCAGCACCAACTGTTCAGGCTTCAGAATAGAATGGGGTAGCTGAGAGTCTGGGGTTTTTTAACCTTCTGTTTTGACACTGGCAGTGTCAAAGAGTATACAGATCTCTCTGTATACTCTTTATACAGGAAAATACTTGATACCAAAGTGCATAGGTGTTCCAGTTGTCCCTGCCTTTGCCAGCAGTGGAATATCTGTTCTGCAGGTCTTTCCAGCCTTTGCAAAAGTCACCGAAAGCCTGAGCACAGCCTTTGCTTGAAAGTTCTTGGGCTCAAGTGATCTAAATCTTTGAAGGGATGTGGAATTATCTAAATGGTAGATACTTCTGTATCATAATTTCTATATATTCATCCAGTTCAAAGAAAATATTTCTAAATATGTTTCTTTATTTATGCATTAAAACTCCCATGTCCACCTTGCACTGGGAAAGACTGGGGAACAGAGATGCCAATTGTCTGGCCAGTCGGGGGTGGTTATGTCAGCAGCAATCTCAAGGCAGAGCCAGGAGGGGAATAATGCTCAGTTCCCAGCTCTGTGCCTTAGCCTCCCTCTCATGAATGTGCAGCATTTCCCAGTTAGCATTAAGGAACACTGGGGCATGTATACAGGATGTATCATGTCTCAAAAATAGCTTTCAGGGCTAAGTAAGCAGATTCCTTACATTTTAGAAAGCAGCCCAGGCTGCCAGTGCTTGTATGTGTGCATGTGCTTCCATAAAGGGCATATCCATATGCTAATCTCAAAAGCCAAAGTGTCTTTTAGCCAGAAGTCTTCCCCACTTGTGACTGACAGCTTGACAGTGCTCTGGAGAGAGGAACTCATTCATGCTCACTATTTACTTTGTTTAACCAGGATTATATCATATTAAGCCCCAACAAAAAAAACAAGATCCCATTTTAATTGTTGTTTTAATTTCTTCCTAGCAGCACAGTCCCCAAAAGGGGTGACCTTCATGCAGATATATGACCACTCCAGAAATGGATGGAGACAAGATTAACTCGAGGAGTGTGAAATGGCCTTCACAGCAATCTTTCCTGAATACATTGCTGGTTTTAATCCAATTTATTCAGCAAGTGTCAGGGAATACAAACTGGTCTGTGGTTGTTTGGTAGTCTTGCAGCATTGCCTAGGTGATGAGTATCTACCTCTTTGATGGTGTTACAGGGCCTTCCCATTGCCCTGTTTCAGCTCAAAAGATGCAGGGGCCAGATTACACCATAGAAATGGTCTTTATCTAACTTTGATTTATAATGTGTCTAGGAAGCCACAGGCAATGTCTAGTTCCCATTTGATTCCCCCCAGTCTGAAGGTGGTTGAGCGGGCAAGCAATGCATGATGTGGGAGCCCAGTTCAGTGCTCCCCTTTCCCTGTAAGAAATATAAGGAGGAGGGGATATGCTTACAGTATTTCGAGCCCAAGAAATGGCCTCTCATGTGCTGGTCTGAAAGCGCTTTGCAGATCACTGCAGCTCAAGTCCTGGGATGGCCCTGCAGGCATAAGTTGAGAGAGACAGACTGAGACAGACATGGGGTGAAAGCTGAGCAGTGAGCATGGCAGGGACATGCCCAGGGCTGCAGAGCACAGCAGTGGCAGGACCATAACCAGGAGCTGCTGAGCCTCCTTGTCTGTCATAGCTTTAAAGGTCTGAACAAAGCAGAATGAGAGCATGGAGTGGTTTATCTAAAAACCTCTCCTTGTTCCTTTCCTAGGGGGTATCAGCTGTGGCCGTTGCTACAGCCCAAGCAAAAGCGGACTTCATCCTCATTCCTCCCATCCAGGCTTTGATTTTACCAGACCTGTTGTCTCACCTGCTTGTAGCATATTCTCTCTGACCCATTGGCTCCCTGGCACCAGGAGCAGGGTACCTTGGTGCAGCAGCTGGCACAGCAGCCCCAGCTTGCCTGGCCTCAGCAGCCTATGTGTGCTCCTGCAGCCCAGAGAGGTTCCTAACACTCAATGGTAGCACATACCTAGGTGCCAGAACAGGTAGGGTCTAGGGGACCCCTCTCTGCCCACCTTATTCTTCCCAAGGAGGAGATGGAGGCAGTCCAGAAGGTCCTGGCAAGCTCTGTTCTCGATAGGCACAGCCAGACCTTATCAGGCTTATTTGGAGTTGACAGCAGGGAGTCCAGGGTGCAATCCGCATTGAAAAGTAGGTACTGATGCAGATACAAACAGAAATCAGGCTAGCTAATAATTAAGCTGCAGCTTGGCAGCATTCACCTTGACAGACTTGACCTTGCAAATTAAATATCTGTCTCCCAACACACACACCCCCCATCCTCACTGGTTTATTTGTCTTAGCCCTTGGTAGTCTTCTTTGCAGGCTACCACACTGGGGTGATGTGTGACACACCTCACAGATGTCCTGTCTCTGCTTCCTGGAGGAGCCCTCCAAGACCCCAGCCCTATACCAGACTGCATGGGCGCATGTTCCACACTTGCTGCAGGGGCAACCTCCTGTGGCTCCACAGGCAGGATGATGTACCCTGTGCTGGCTGAAGCACTTCCCTGAAAAGCAGGAACATTGGGATTGTTCTCGGCCACTGGGTTGGTGTAAGAGTTTATTCCTTTTCAGCTGTTGGGTCAGTACACACAGGGTCAACTCAGCCCTCAGCATCCCTTTGAAACAGGCAGACCCAACAGGCCTGGAACAGGTTGAGGATGGGATGTGGTGTTTTGCAGAGGCTGGCACTGATTCCTGCCACAAGATGCTCATGTGTCCTAAACAGTAGGTGGGCAGAATTGGTGAAATCATGTAGGTGCTTCATATCACTCTTTGAAGGTGCTTAGCTCCCCCCCTTAACTGTATGGCAAGTATAGTTTGGGGCAAAAAAATGTCAGCTGTGCTCCTAAATTTGTCCGTCCTGCCACTGCCTTAATTTCAGAGGACAGTCAGCAGCCTGGTATTTGGCACCTATGGGTCACTTGCACAAGTGCACTGAGCAAGATCCAGCACATACCTGACATGGGAGTCCTGATCTGTGTTTGTCTCCTACATTAGCATGGAGCCTCAGTGTAAATACAATGGCAGCTTAAATATTTTCAGGTGCACCTTTGAAATTTGTTAGGTTTTTGTGCTTTGCTTTCCTGTTGCACATTCACAAATGTGACTGCATTTTAATGAGACACTAAGGAATTACCTCCTTTCTTCCTTATCCAAAAGCTTCCACTATTAATATTTCTATGAGGTACCCATTAGGATGTGCTCCCTGTGCCTGTTGTCCTGTGGTTTGCTTGCAGCTGACATGGAAAGACTTAGCTTGGCAGTCATGTTCAATCATCTGTCCCCATGGGATGCTCTTGACATGACTTCTTGGGTGCCTATGTTCTTGCCTCTGCACCCCAGTTCCCCATACACATGGCAGAGGAGCTGCATGGTGACATCAGGGCCTCCATTATTCATGTCTCCGTGGATGTGCTGTCAGTAGGCTGAAGGTCTCCATTGCCAGTCAGCTTGTCTCTTCACTCCAAGTGGCCTACCTAGGGCTTGAAGGTGCCTCTGGTGGCACTTAGTCGGCTGGCAAGGTGCCTTCTGGAATAGCAGGACTCCCACCACCTTCACTTTGTGGGGTGTCTGGTCCCATGCTCATGCTAGCATCCAGCCCCTAGGCTGACAAACACTCTTGGACATGGTTGTGTTGCTTGATTTACTCTAAGAGCTGCCTGGCAAGTGATTGCCTTGCTCGTTGAATCAGCAGGTGATCCACAGGTAGCTTGTGGAGACAACAAAGCCATCTGCTAGAAGGTGCAAGGTCCTGAAGACACAGGCATGCAGCCTGCCCAACAGCCCTGGACCTGGCACACCAGAGAAGAGATGCAGGAGATCTTCCTCCACAGGGAGGGCTTCAGATCTTGCACTGTCCTGCCTGGTGCAAGTACATAAACTAGCATAAGAAAGATGCCAGGTTCTGGGATAAAGCTCTGTTGGATACCACTTCCTCTGGAGATAAGAAAGCTTGCTGCACGGCATGTGCCTACAGACCTGCCTGCAGTTCAGCCTCGCCTAGAGGCATAACATTTGCGTGAGGCTCTGTGTTCTCTTACCATGCCAAAGGCTTTTGTCAAATCAGTTAGATTGGGGACTGAGGTTTCATTGTATCATTTCTGCTGGAGTTGTTAAGCTGAGGAAATTCTGCCTGATCCTCCTTTTTTCCAGAGCATCTCCTCAGATTCCAGACATTTGCTTTCTCCACTCTGCAACTGCAGCCAGGGAGTGGGAGCCTAAGGGACTGCGCTCGCAACTGTGACAGCAGCTTTTCAGATGCAGTTATTCCAGGGAAGGCTGTAGCGAGTCAGACTGTCACCAAGCCTGGGCTTTGCAACCCTGCTGGGATGGCCATAGTGCTTTTGCTCAGCTCTGTATTGTCAGCACATGCCAGCATGCGCTCAGCTCATCTGCCAAGCTGGGCTTTGTGAAGCTGAGGGTGCCTTCGCCCCTGACCTTCAGGTTATGGGGAGCTCAGACAGAAGCAAAGTCACATACATATGTGCCATGTCAACTGATGTGTGAGCACCAGCATTTTCAATGGGCACAGCTTGTCATCTTCACACACTCCCAGGTAGAGGAAGAGACTGGACTTTCTCGTTCTGTCTTAGAAAAGGATGTACATTATATCTGACTCCTTGTCCAGTGAATATAAGTACCTTGGATCTTGATAATCTTGATAATCATCAGTTCATGAGTCCAAGTGTAGTGTAAAGCAGAACATTTTCATAGAATCAACCACTCATAGAATCATAAAGGTTGGAAAAGACTTCCAAGATCATTGAGTCCAACCTTTGACCAAACACCACCATGTCAAAACCATAGCACTAAGTGCCACGTCCAGTTGTTTCTTGATCTCTTCCAGGGATGGTGACTCCACCACCTTTCTGGCAGCCCATTCCAATGCTTAACTACCCTTCTAGTGAAAAAATGTGCCCCCTGCCCCCCCAGCATCCTGCATTGCCCTTCTTCTCCAGGTGCTGTGCTGCTCTGTCTCTGTAAATTTTTTCTAAATTTACAGGGATTCCTAAATCCAGACTATGGTGTCTTGGAGCTAGGCAGTGATGGTTTTGATGTACATCATTGATTTCAAGTGATGGATGGAACTTTCCTGTTTCTGTGATGGGTTATAATAATGTCACCTGCCACATGAGTTATTTATGTTTTATAAAATCTGCAGGTCTTGCAAGGTTTACAGTCTTTGCAGTCAATCTAGCCAGGCAGTTGAAGAGAGAAGTCAAAGTTTATAAATAGATTTCGCTGGGACTGCATCATTTCCATGTGATTTTTGGTGTGAAGTATGAGATCTGCTGGAGTCCACATGGAATTAATCACATCTGAGGCATTACCTGGGCATTTGTAACCTCTGCAGGAAATCTCAGGTAGCATCTGACCCACTGCTTAGCCAGAACAAGATGCTCTGCCTTTGTGATATGCCCTCCCAGGTTGTTAAGAACCTCCCAGATTCTTAAGAGCTCCAGCTCCCACTCCCAGGCTCAGCTGGACCCCATACTGCAGCTGTACACCCTGACTGGTCATGCACAGGAAAGCCAGGGGAAACCCAGCCCCTTTCTTGAGATGTCCAAGTTTTACAGAGAGCACATCAGCGTGTGCCTACACTTGGGCATGTGGGTGGAAGAGGAGATCTGGGTCAGGCCTAGGGACACTGCCAGGGCACCCTTCCAGCTGGTTGGGATGCTCCTTCCCATGTGGGCAACCAGGACCCTCTTGAGGCACTTCGCTGGGTTAGCTGGGTCACCAGCAAGATTGAGCCTGACACAGGGTCATCTCAGCATGCTGCTGACCCGGGGTCCTGGTTTGGTTTCCTTCAGCAGAAACTAAATATAGAATTACAGAATGGAATGTGTTGGAAGGAACCTTAAAGATCATCTGGTTTCAACCCCCTTCCCATGGGACACCTTTCCTGAGGTTGCTCAACACCACATCCAACCTGGCCTTGAGCTTCCAGGGTTGGGGCATTCATATCTTCTCTGGAAAACCTGTTCCAGTGCCTCAGCACCCTCACAGCATTATGAAAGGATAAAACTACTTGTTTCATTACTTCTTCTTGTTAATTTTTCCAGTTCACATGTGGTTTACATGTGGTTGTGACTATCTGTGTCTTGAGTGTCAGATCAAGCACTGCACTCAGTGCGCAAGGTGCCAACCATGATTTTCTACTCAAAGGGGGAAAAAAGGGTTCTGTCTCTTGTTATTCAAATCAGGGAGCATGTCAGGGTTTTAGAAGCATCTTAAAGGGCACTTCTGCTAAATGGCAGAATGATTTGGTACCTTGGTCTCACCAAAGCTGTGGCTGCTGCAGGGGTGATGGGAGGGTGTGTGTCAACCGAGAGCACCAATGCAGACTGAAGAAATATTCAAGGGTTTTGGTTTTTTTTAATAAATTAAAAACACATTGCCTATGTTCTTGGTGACTGGTATTCAGAAATCTTGGTCCTTTGTTTCTGTGGTCACCCCACCACTGCCCCCCACCACTGTCCCCCAAAGTGCTGCATGAGCTCAGCAAGCTGTGAGGGCACTGCAGAAGCCCCTGTTCAGGCCCTGCAGACAAGCCCCCATGGTGCCCTGGAGGTGCAGGCTGCTGCCCACAGCTTGGTGTTGGCCTTGCTTTCACAGAGGTGGCCGAGAGGAAGATGACAGTTGAAGAGGAGGAAGCCAAGAGAATTGCAGAGATGGGCAAACCAATACTCGGCGAACACCCCAAACTGGAAGTCATCATTGAGGAGTCCTATGAGTTCAAGGTCAGTAGGTGTCCTAGGGGTCTTCCAGGAGGGGAAAGCCCTGTGGCACTGTCAAGCAGCCTCAGAGAGCAGGACTGAGGGGGCAGGATGTGCAGGGAAAGGGCTGTTGAAAGAGGAAAAGAAGTATGTAATGGAGTAAAGGGTCGGTGAAGTCTACAGGAAATGTCAAAAGTAGCAGCTGCTAGTTGGTTGGCGGGGGTGGAGGGAGAAAGGCAAGAAGGTCCTGCTGGAAGCAGAAGAAGCCTGTGGGCAAGAGAAGGCAGGAGCAAAGCTGGCTCTGGTGAGGCAGGGTTGAGGGAAGAAGAAACCTTATCAGGATTGAGGTGTGGCAAACAAGCTGGCTCTGGTGAGGTTTGGGTCAGCCAGTCCAGGGAGGAGGTGGGCTCAACTCCAGTCATGGACATATCTAGCTGGTAGGAGAGTGCTTGTGACACTTCCACAGTTTCAAAAGGGTCTGTGAGACCACAGTGCACTGCAAGATCATCCTTGCCCACTAGCAGCTGGTTTAATTGCTGTGCATCTTTATTCCCACCACAGAGCACCGTGGACAAGCTGATTAAGAAGACAAACCTGGCTTTGGTTGTAGGGACACATTCCTGGAGGGACCAGTTCATGGAGGCCATTACTGTGAGCGCAGGTGAGGGGAACATCAGAAAATCCACATGAACATCCACAGGGTTCATGCAGCCTGGAATGACAGCATCTCCCTGGTCAGTGATGCTTGGCTGTGGTCACCCATCATCAAAGCCAGTCCGAAGAGCTCCTCTGCTCCAAATATAGTGGGCTTTTTCAGGTGCATTAGTGAGGAGCCTGGGAGATCCATCTTCTGGTGCAGAGCCCTCCTGAAGGCCAGTGTTCAAAGACTGCATCAGCTGGCAGTGCTCCTGCTGCTTTGGTGATGTGATGAGTAGTGTACAGGCAGCAAAATCCCATCCTGGCTGGGATCCTGGCCAGTGCAGGCAGCTCCTACTGGAAGATGTCCTGTCCTGTCCTGTCATAGCCAGTAGAGTTCCTGGGAGTAGGGAGGGTTATCACATGCAGACTGGAGATGTTGCCTCATGAGGCAGCAGCTGGTAAAGGAAAAGGCCCAGAGACCTGCCAGCTGTTGCCTGAGAGAGCTCACTGCTTTCAGAGCCAGACAGCTGTGGGGAAGGTATTTTAGGCACATCTGTGCCATTAATTGCACTTGGACATCTTTCTGAACCTTTCCTCGATGGTTTGGCATCTGCCCCAAAGGGGTGTTTTCCACCCAGCTATAGAGGAGGCAGTGGATGGTCCAGCCCATGCTCTGGAGCAGGAAGATCAAGAGATCTCTCCAGTTTCCCAATTGTATTACTTTCTGCTAGTTTTGGCCCGGAACATCACTTGCCTGTGTAATTTCTTCATGCCACTCAACAGTGATCTCCACAGGATGACTACCTCCTATGTGACTGCCTGTGGATGGGCACAGGGCTGGCCCTCTGTGGGTACAACACCCCACTCCATCACTCCCCATCCCTGCGGGGTCTGGGGTGGCTGGAAGGCATTCTTTTTGCCAAGCCTCACCCATCATTGAAGGACCTGCTGTGGCTTGAATTTACTGTCATGGCCAGTGCCATACCACCTTGTCCCAGGAGAGCAGAATCCCTGGAGCCCTGGGGTGGAGGAGACAAGCATGAGCTGTCCCAGTGGAATGAATGCTGGATCTCTCCTTCCATGTTGTTTGCAGCAGGTGATGAGGATGAGGATGAGTCCGGCGAGGAGCGCCTGCCGTCCTGCTTTGACTACGTGATGCACTTCCTGACCGTCTTCTGGAAGGTGCTGTTTGCCTGCGTGCCCCCCACTGAGTACTGCAATGGCTGGGCCTGCTTCGTCGTCTCCATCCTCATCATCGGCATGCTCACAGCCGTCATCGGCGACCTCGCCTCCCACTTCGGCTGCACCATTGGCCTCAAGGACTCGGTGACTGCCGTCATCTTCGTCGCCTTTGGCACTTCTGTACCAGGTAGGTCGGCCACAGGGAGGGGATGGGGTGGGAGATGAGTCCTCTGGAGATACTCCTGGTTTCGGGGGAGAAGCTGTCATGGGATGGGGTTCAAGCTGGGAAGGGTATCCTCAAAGCCCTGTCCCCAGGCAAGGTCTGCACCATGCTTTGTTGCAACATGGGATCTCTGAACCTAGGAGGGGATTGTGCACCTCTTGGTCTGCGTCCTAACCTGGTCGGTGCCACACCTGAGCCTCCCTTGTTCCCCAGACATGAAGTGTTGTCTGTTTCTCCTGTTGGACCCCCAGTGATTTTTCCTTCCCTTCTCCCTCAACCCCAGACACCTTCGCCAGCAAAGCCGCAGCCATCCAGGACATGTACGCTGACGCCTCCATCACCAATGTCACAGGCAGCAATGCTGTCAACGTCTTCCTGGGCATCGGGCTGGCATGGTCAGTGGCAGCGATCTACTGGGCGTCGCAGGGGCAGGAGTTCCAGGTGTCAGCAGGCACCCTGGCGTTCTCTGTCACCCTCTTCACCATCTTCGCCTTCATCTGCATCAGCGTCCTCCTCTACCGCCGGCGACCCCACCTTGGGGGGGAGCTGGGCGGCCCCCGGGGGTGCAAAGTGGCCACAACATTGCTCTTCGTCAGCCTCTGGCTGCTCTACATCCTCTTCGCCACCCTGGAGGCCTATTGCTACATCAAGGGGTTTTAGGCGCTGGAGGGACGGTGCTGCCAGGGGAGGGACCCCCTCCTCCGTTACCTCACTGGACACCAGTCCTGGAAGCGTGGTTTCACTGGAGGGTATGGCTGGCTGTGGGGGCTGCCACTGCCCAGACGGTCGGACAGCTGCGTGCCAAGAAGAGCAAAACCATCAGAGAGGGAAAAAAAGAGACAAAATCCATCCAAAAATGGTACAAAAGAAAGCAACAATGGCAAGTGTTGAAATAAAACACAATAAACCCAGACACTGACCCTATTCAATGAAATTATGAAGTTTCAACCATCTCCAAAGGCCACCTCTCCCTCAGGGGTCGTCTCCTTTCCTGCTGAGCACCCCTCCACTGTAAGGAGATGTTTCCTTATTTTTACTGGTTGAGAATTACAGAAGTCTGGTTCAGGAATTTGTGGTTTTTTTGTGTTTTTTTTTTTCTGTTTGCTTGTTGCTTTTTGGTTCTGGGGGAGCACGCTGATTGATTTTTTTTAACTACTTAATCCGAAAAATGTTACAAATTTAAACTCAAAGCTTCAAGCTGCCGTCAGTGCTGGAATTGAACGTGTATTTCTGAAGACACACAGTCGAAAAACTTTTTCACTATGACCCATTCCCTCCCCTGCCGCCTTCCATTTCTTTCTTTTTTAAGAACATCACAAGACTGATATATTTTTAATACAAACACAGACACACAGTCACACACATTTAGTGACAAAGGCTGGAGCATGTAGCATCTCAATCACCTGCCTGGGCTAAGAAAAAAAAAGAAGGAAAAAAAAACCCCAACCCTCTTAATACAATACGTGTCATGTATATTTTGACTATGGCATTTCTCTTTGTATAATTAACTTTGAGCTTGTGGTACTGCAGGGACAGAAAATGATGTTAATTTACAACTGTTAAAGAAATAAAACAGCCTGCTCTGGGGGGAGCAGCGCTGGTTCCTTGGGATGGTGGTGGTGGCAGGTTTGCTGCATGGTCCTCCTGCTAAGAGGTGGAAATGAATTCAGGAAAACCTGGATAGCGTTCCCATATGTTCCCAGCACCATCCCACCCAGAGCTGTGGTGTGGCTGCCCTTCCATTCAGTTGCTACCCCAGTTTTCCCAGCACCCGCACCTTGCAGGTGGTCTCCAGGCCATTGACAGGTACAGGCTTAAAAACTGCCACCCACATCAGGACTCCTGCGTCATCTCAAGTACCTTTTAGGAACACCAGACAAACAAAAAAAGCATAATTTTAATTTGAAATGCATTTCTTTTTAAGGATAAAGAAGAAAAGCCACCACCACCATGAGAGTATGTCATGAGTTACATCAACAGCTGCAAATTGAAATGTTGGGTTGGTAATAAAATAAATAAAAACTATACCTATATCTATATAAACAGTGCTATCTAGACACATATTTCTTAATTGAGGGCCCTGGAAGAGAACATTAAAATCCTACTCTTTGTAAAGTGTTTTTGAGATGAAGATCATTTCTTCTGTCAAGAAACAGGTGCTGTAAAAGGGAACCATTTTCATCAGGTTCCCTAAAATAAGCCGAAATTTGGGAGGCAGCAAGTAAAGAGAAGGACTGCCAAAAGATACAGTTCTGCCTGCTGTCGTGCTTTTGGCTGCCCCAGGAGGCAGGGAGGAGGTGCCCATGGGTTAGGGAAACAGCAGTGGGAACAAGATTGTCATGGACAAAAAGAGATGTAACATAGCAGGTAACCAGATGGAGGCAACGATGGTTCTTACCACACAGATGAACTATTTATTTTCATACAGAATGTTTACCAGATATCTCTATCTCTATATAAATGTGTATGCATGAGGCAGAGAAGAGGGATCCTCCTCAGATGAGCAGCCAGAGCTTTGTTGGTGGGAGCCCACAATGAGTGAAAGCCACTGGGTTTGAAGCTAACAAGCACCTGACATCTGCCTCCTTACCTCCCTTTGCCATGCCTTTTGGGAAGGGTCTGAAAAAGATGGACAAGAGACCCTGAGGCCAGGCTCTCATTGAGCTTGCTGGTCCTTCTGACTGCAGTAGTGCCAGCAGCCACCAAGAGCAGCTGCTGCCACTGCCACGCTGCCCATCAGCCCCAGAGCTCACATGTGGGACAGTAAAAGAAAAATTACAAGAGTCCCCAAATGTTTTTTGTGTGGGTTTAAAGTGCAGCTCTCAAGGGGAGATTGTTACTGTTGCACCTTTTAATTGGGACATAGAGAATCTGCTGTACTTCTATTTTACCCGTGCCAGCATAGCCATCCCTGGCTAAAGGCCGGCCTGCGGCGCTGTTGTGCTCTTCTTCTGTGCTTGTGCTGTATCCACCGTGTGCTTTTCATCCACTTCCTTCTCCAGCTGACTGCAGGGAAGAGGAGGGGGGGTAGGACTGGCTGCCATGAGGGAACTGTATGGGGCCCCTGGTGCCCTCCATGCAGAAGGGTGATCTGCACCAGGCTGACATCTATGGCATGTTCCTTCTATTTTCCTTTTTTACTCCATTAAAAAACACGCAAGCTAAAAGAAAACCCAACAGGTTTGGTGCCTTTGGGGATTTTTTTTTTTTTTTCTGAAGCTGTTATGTTTCATTTTGGGTCTAGCTATCTGCTTGCTTCTGTTTTCCCTGGGGCAGCTGCCTGGACTTGGTTGCAATGGCTCTGGCTGGTTTGCCCCCCCACCTCTCGACCCCAGCCCTCCAGTTGGGTACTACTGGGAGGACCCTGGAGCACTTGATCCTCCCTAGCTGGCAGAGAGGATGTTTCACTGCTGTTTTTGTTGCTGCTGATCTTTCCCCTTTGTTTCTCCCATCAGCTTCCCATGGCAGCCTGCAATAACAGCAGCTGGCCCCTCCCAGCAGCCCTCGTGCTTTGGGCTTTGCACATATTCCCTTTCTGCCTCCTCCCCTGCATCACTGCTGTGGTTGAGAGTAAATAACACATCCTGACATCAGGAGGGAAAAGCCAAGGCAATCAAAGGAGCTGCTTTGTTCCAGAGGCCTACCACAGTACGGGGACATCCTCTAAGGGCCGTGCATGGTGTGGGGCTAGTGGTACCTCTGGCTGCCTTCCCATCACTGTTGCCACAGAGGGCACCCACAGCACCCCACAGGTTTTGCTGGCCTGGTGATGCTGCACTGCATGGGTGCTGGTCAAAAATCAGCCTTTGGGTAAAGAAGTGTTTTGCAAAGAGGAGATACTCACCTGTCCCCCAAAATCTCTCCAGGAACTGTGTCCCAGTTTTGGTCAGTACCATGCTGCCTCTTCACCCAGCATCATCACTGACTCGATTTTTTCCACTTGTATTTGGACACCTGACCATAGAAGTGCCCTTTACAGTGGCCCTTTAGCTAGAACTGTTCTTATCTGCCCTCTGCAGCATAGGGGCAGCTGGTGCAGCCCATAACTGCAGACTCCCATCTTTGCCTGACGGCATGGAACCCACTTATAGGGTTCCAGGGGAGACAGCGGGTTGGGCACCTCACAGTGCAATGCCAAATGCCCAGCTGCGGGTGGAAGGATTCCCGGTTGGGCACTCGTGCAGTAGGAAAGGCAGCCCCGGCAGAGCAGCCGTGGGAAGGCTGCCCTGGACATTGCTTCCTTGGGCAGCCAGAGCTTGGCAAAGCCACAAAGAGATCACTGCCCTACTGAGTCCTGCACACTCCCATCTCCTTCCACAGGCCTGTGGGGTCACTTCCCACCTCCTGCCCTGCTGGATGGCTCCTGCCCACACCTACTTCTGACCTGAGGGGAAACACAGAAGTTCCAACTCTGGCTCTGGCTCATTGCCTTTGACTCCAGTGATGGGACCAGGGGGTGGGGGGGGGGGTTTGGGACCCTTTGGGGCTGGTTTGCTGCCACTGCTGCACAGAGGTATTCTGGTTCCCACAGGTTCTGAGGCTTAGATCTAGGACCAAAGAGGGCCAAGCCAGAGAAGGCTGGGATGAGTCAGAGAAGTGTGGAAGCATCAGCAATCTGTTGTGGTACAGTGCAGTGAGAAATGGAAGTGTTTGAGCAAAGGTTTTAAGTTAGGAGGGAGGCAGTTGCAGCACGTGGATTGGATTTTGTCACCTTTCTGGCAATTACTGTGGTGTTGGTGTGATCAGGGCTCTTCTGAACAAGCTCAGACAAACCACAAAAATACTTTGTGATGCCTATTTCCTCTGATTCCGTGTCTGGGGCTGCTGGACTGGTTTGTAACTCATTTGTCCCTGGCATAGAAGCACCCTTCCACTACTCTCCATCCCTAAGTACCAACGGGATGCCTCTTCACAGCACCATGTGTGAGGAGAAGCCCCCATCAGCTGCATGTGACTCTTCAGGCTTCAGCTGCTGTAGTGGGATGATGCCTACCTGCACATCTCCACCAGCATAGCCCTTTGAGTTGGGAAAACATTTTGGAGGACACCTGGTATTGTACCTGGACACTGGTGAGATAAACAAGAGGCAACAAGACCTTTGTTCACCTACAGTTCACCTCATCCACCTCTCGACAGCACAGCAGGACATAGGTATAGATCTAGATGGTAACAGAAAGGCATCTGAGAGATCTGGTTGTGCTTGAATATGGCCTCAGTGGAGGAGGAGCCAGCCTGCACAAATGGGAGCAGCAGTTGCTCAGCCCCGGCCACAAGCTGGAAAGCACTTGTCACCAAGAATAACCTTTGGAGTATTAGAAGAAAAAAAATGTTTTAAAAGACGTTGTCATCCGTGTGCATGTGCCAGCAGCAGCCAGCTTGCTAATGACAGAGCTGTGTGTGCCAGTGCTGCTTAGCGCCCAGCAGAGCACACAGTGCTCCCAACCTGCCTCTGCAGCAGGAGGGGATTAAGTGCTTCCTGCTATTTAAATGAGGCATTTAAAATTCATAGATTATTAACACCATGAGTAGATTTACCCCTCCTCTCTGCCTTCCCTTCACCCAGGAGGTCTGTGCTTTGCCCAGAGATAGGTGGCAAGGGCAGACCAGCCCCAGGGCATTCCTACAGGTGGCTGGTGGGGTTTGCTTATACTTTTGCCCCACTGCCAACAGCAGATACCCCTGGTGCCTTTTCCACATTGCACTTAGCCACATGTGCCATAGGGTGTAGTTTGAGCTTAGACATGGAGTCTAAAGGCATGATGTGAGGTGGATGAGCTCAGCAGATGCTCCTACTGCACTTAAATGTAAGCAATCGCCCGTGTCCCAGGCTGTACCATTGCTATTGCCATGTACATGGCAAGCTGAGTGGGAGCTGTGGCTCAAAGAATTATTGTGACCCACCTACTAGTCATTGCTGGCATGCACTCAGAAATTGGCCCAGTTTCAAGAATGCAATAAAAAACTCCACAGGCCTAGGAAGTACTTTGAAACATGTATGATTTGGGTAATTAAAGAAAAAAACCCCTTCAAAGACTTTATTTTAGGGTGTAAGTTGTGAAGTTACCTTCCCAGGAAGATGCCTCTGCTGTAGAAGAAAAGAAGCTTCCATTACAGAAACACTGGTTCCATTCCATAGGAATTATGAGTACAAGCTGGGTGTATGAAAAGGCTGTAGAGGGAATAACATCTCAACACAAAAGCTTCAAAGGTGTCCTCAGAAAGTCCCCATGGCACATCCTTGGCACTAAGACATATTGTACAGAGCACTTTTGTGTCTCTATTAACACAAGGGGTGTCCAAATAAGCTCTTAAAGCTACCAGAAGAGATTTGATTGCCTCCTCTTCTTCTGGAGCATCTTGGGCAGAAACGAAAGCAAAGCCAATTGTGGGGTTTCTGTTGGCATCGCTAATTTTTTCTTCTTGTTTTATTGACAAGGGCAAAGAAAACAGGTCATTGTTATCCTTATAGTAAGAGGATTTTGTATGGGGCACAGTCCTCCAGGTTCTCCACTTTCTCTTTTTCCAGCCTCTGAGAAGCCATTTCTACAGGACTGCTGCCCAGAGGGTCTCACTTTGTGTTTCCACATTCTCACAGCTGCCTCATGGCAGGTCATCCCATGCCTCTGCTGAAACTCATCTTGTTGACTGGGATTCAACTTACCAACCATTCACATCCTACCCTCCACAGGTGCTGACAGACACCTCCCCCAGGCCTCCCAATACTCCACCCCATGTTGGATATCACCAGGAAAATTTATAGCAAAGCAATTTCCAAAAGTTACTGCTGAAAATACTGACTAGATTGGGACTCTGGACCATCACTGGGAAGATTTCCCCAGAAAGCTCTCTGACTCTGACACTGAACTCAACGTATTGTGAATCTTAATAGGCTGCGGTTCCTCGGCTTGCTTAGGAGAATGTCTTCTGGGACAGTGCCAGAAGCCTCTCCAAAGTCAAGACATATCACATCTAGTGCTGTTCCCCCCTAGCCACGAGGCGAGTTATCCTGTCAAAGAATGGAATCAAATTAGTTTGAAAAGATTTGTCCTCAGTGAAACCTCAACAAACCCATTCCTGCCATTTATTTACAAACTTATACATCTTTGTAGGATTAGAGAATAACTAGTCAGTAACTTGCTCCTTTAAGTTTTCAGAGAGAGATATCAGGTCTGTAATTCTCTAGGTTTTTCTTCATCACTAGTTAGGTGATGTTGCCATGTTCTCTTTAAGTCCCTTGGCACTTCATGTGCAGTCTGCAATGCTCCAACACCCATCCCACATTTCATATTTTTTCCTCTTATGCTTCAGGCTGTTGAAGAGCTCTTGATCCACTTTATTGATCTCTACTTACACTCCATTTCTATTGCAGCAGGATAGTTTCTTATTTGGGCTTTGACTCCTTTTATCAGCCCCCAGGTCTCTTTTATCATTTAGGACATCTTTTCACAGATCTTGCCTACTCTGAATTCATTTATATTTGATTTTTTGGGTTTTTGGAGTCTAAGTACTTTAGATTAACTCACTGTACAAAGGTCTGGTACCCAAGTGCATTTTGAGGAGAAAAAGCTTGCAGCAGACATCTGAACGCTTGTGTTAGAACCCACTGCAGAAGGCAAGGATAGCCCAGGTTCTTACTAATAGGTCTTGTGGGGTGAATTAGAGTGAAATGACACTGAATGAGTGGTGTTTGTAAATATACACACGTAGGATTTATTGTAGAACCATTTGGTTGCACTGTAAAACAGCTACATAGCCATTTTGGTTACTACATATAGCGATATGGCAATATAAAAGCATAAAAATACCGCTTAAGAAAATGCGTAAGAAAGAGAAGGAAAGGATAAGAGTAAAAAGGTCTCACCTGTAGGCCTCACAATGAGACTTGGTTGTTGCAATTTTGATGTCTCTTGGTCAAAGTGATGGCTACAGACTGGATCCATCAGGTGGTGGGGGAACTCCCGAAGAAGTGGTGGGGAGCAATCCCCAAAACACATCTGTTGGGTTTATATGGTTCAGGTAGGAACACCCAGGTACCTTCCCTGGGGCAGGGAGTTTAAACTGGATGATGTGGTGCTGTGGATCACTTTGGGAGTCTTTGACACCTTCTAAGATGATATAGCTGCACAAACATTATTGCACTTGAGTCCATTATGGCCCATCAGCAGAGATGAAAACCTTCAGGCTATGTATGAATGGTAGTTCCCCAGCAGGGGAGTTACCACAGCTGAGTTCACTTGAGTAAGGACAAAGAGACAGTACCCACCTCACAGGGTTTGCCTCTTTCCCTATCACAGATAAAAGCTGAGACAGCATCTGGCTGAGGAGAGAGAGCTATTTCTGAAGTGACTTGGATGTTCTCACTCTGAGCTGGCAGGTTGTCTCAGAGAAAGCTGTGTGAAGGTGGCTGAGGCTGGATTTGTTCACCTGCAGCCCAACATAAAAGAAAATTTTTGCATCTCTGGAGCTGTTAAAATTGTTTCAAGTTAATGGCTTAAACATTGCTAAAATTATCAGAGGACTTTTACCCACTGTAGCAGACTGCAAAGAAACCTTGTTGTCCATCTGCAACCACGGAAACCCACCCTTCCCCAAATATGCCTGCTAACTGGAATTTGGACTGTGACAGGAACTTGAGATAAAGGGGATACTTGTCCAGTCATCCCAAGTCTGGGGAGAAGAATGTATTCACCAATGATACTGGAAGAGATACTGGAATGCTGATGGCTCCAACATTCATGGGGCAAGCTGCAGCTGAACAAATCCAGCCTCAGCCACCTTCACACAGCTTTCTCTGAGACAACCTGCCAGCTCAGAGTGGGAACATCCAAGTTACTTCAGAAATAGCTCTCTCTCCAGTCAGATGCTGTGTCAGCTCTTTTCTGACATGGTGAAGCCAGCAGGAATCACTTCAGTGGTCCCAGCCAAAATCATGACTGAAGGAGATAGCAGTGGCACTTTGTGCTATGCAAGGCCAAAGCTGTGCTGTGAAATGAGACACTGGGCACTCAAACTGCAGTTTTTAAGTTTTTTGCAGTTTTAAGTGCTTGAAGCACAGCACTGAGATGCTACAGAAGAACAGTTTCACCAGAGTCCTTTGTTCACACACCATGAAGCAATGAGTTAAGGACCTGTTTTGTACTGGCACTGAATTTCTTTATTTTAATAAGGTGAGCTGTATTAATCTGTACTTCAGACTCCCACACCTTGCACCAAGAAACCCCTCTGAGGTCCAAACTAGGGCCATCTAGTCGTGAGTCATATATGCAGGACACTTGAGCTATTCCTGCTGGCACCAGAGAGGAGGCAAGGTGTGGAAACCTCAATCTCCACTGGAGCCACAAGCAGCTGCCTCCCTCATCACCCAGTGTACACCCTGGGTGCCCCTCTGCCTGCAGCACAGTGCAGGTCTAGCTCAACTGGGGGCAGAGAGCCACCCACCACCACTGCCTGGCCTGTGGGTGTGGGCTGGCTGAGCACACCATGGGGCCATGGTTCCTCTGCCTCAGCTGCAGACCCCCAGCCAAGTGCCAAGGTGCTGAAAGAAAACATAATGTGTAATAAATGTTCATTTACGCTTTTGCAGGAGATGGGGATGTAGGTTTGTGCTACAACACACAGCATAGAGCTTGTGGTGTTTTCTGAACAACTAGACAGCTAGACAACTCCTGGAGTGAACAGGCAAGGCCCCTTTGCAAAACAAAACCCACCATTAAAATCAGTAAGGAGGCCCTCAGCAGAATTACAGAAAGCATTATTGCTTCCCAAAGTAACCGGTCTTGGGTTTTCTGGCAAACACTCTGTAACAAACACTTCCTGTTAAGACTCCTGGTTTCTAAGGTGGCATTTTTTAACCCTCTTTCTATTCAAGGTGTTTTCCAAACTAAGGAGCATCACTTCTGCAGATCCTTCTGTCCAACTTAATATCAGCTTTTGAACAGTTTCCAGGTTATTTTGCCTGAAATGGCTCGTAAGGGCTGGCTGCTGAGAATTCAGAAGGTCAACATTTTGCATGTCGATTTTGTTAGTTATGTTACATAAAAGAGGAAAGAAGGCAGGGGGAGGAAGAAGAGAATGAAAAGTCTTCTGGCGGCGTCACTGTCGGAAGCAGAGGCAGAAGCAAGCCCTTTGCAGTTCTTTTGACTTGCTTAAAGAATGGCAGCAATGCCAGGAAAAGGGTGAAGGCCTCTTGGGGTACCTCATGTCAACTCCAGAACCAGGAAGCATGGCCAAGGAATTGGGCTTTTCTTTTGAAAAAGATCCTTTTTCTGTTTTCAGTTAAGTCTTGCAGAACTCCAGAGACAGCTGCTGCTCTTCCCTTAGCCCAAGAACTTGTTACCCTTGGTAATACAAGGAAATTAGCTTGGTTTGCCAGTTCGTTCTTGACAGATGCACATTGGCTGTCACACCTCTGCATTTCCTTCTTTTACTGTTGAATTTGCACCTGAAGACTTAGCAGAGCCCTCTCTGGCCATCTACTAATAATCCAGCCTGTGACTACCATACAAACAGAAACCCTCCCCTGGGACTGCAACTGCCTTGCCTTCCATGTGCCATAAACAAGTTGTGTCCTTATTCATTGCAAGAGATTTACATGCAATCAAGTGAAATGACAATGATGACAAAGCTGGTCAAATGCACTTGAAGGGGACAGTGTGTGGCCTCCTCTGCCACAGATCTCGTGCTGCAGCCTCTGATGAATGCCACTTCCTTGTAGCCTACAAAAATCTATGTTTTACAGTAGCAGCAGCTTTCCAGCATGACTTGTTACTTACCATCTTTGAGGATTAAAAGGTGTTAGACAACAGCTAGAAGATACTATTTCAGGCTCCCATGTAGCAAGGCATGACCTGGAAAGCAAAGTATGAAGGCTCCCATGTGAAAGAGAGGGGCGAGGACATACAAGCTGCAGTGCCCGTCTCCTACCCATGGTGGGGGAGATTGTGCTATGAGATCCCATGCCCCATCTTCTGTAATCATCTCTACAATCCTGCTGAAGCTTCACAGCCTTTCTAAGCAGGCTGGGCAGATCAGCTGTCATCAAACCACAGAGATGCACTCTGGAGCTTGTTTTAATTCAGCCTGCTTACACACAGGGGAGAAACACCACAGACCTCCAAACCCAACCACAGACTGACACTTGACTCTCCAAATAGGAGAGTCCCCTTCCCTCTCCTACAGCCCTGTAGGGATAACTGGAAATCAAGATTCAACAAGAAACGACCACAAGACACTGGAGCAAAAGTTACCTATTTTATTACAAAACCAAAACCAAACAGATGCCTTTCAGTTCAACAAATTATGCCATAGGCAGAAATGTGCTGGGGCAGGGTAAGTTCAATATAAACTCAGGCCATGGAAAGCAGTGCCTTCATGTGTATGAATCCCACTGTAACTCAATTTCCTACAACACACTATGCCCTTGGAAGATCAGCAAGAAAAGATAAGATTTTTTTACTTCTGGCAGCAAGAACAGATGACTTGCACTGTTGAGTCCTGGGAATCTTCTCTGTCCCAGCTGTTTTCAGCCATCATTCAAAGTAGAGCTGAAGAGGCCCAGGACAACTTGAAGGATGAGGAGACACAAGCCCATGGTCTGCTTTCAGGCACAACACTGACACTCCCTGTGTTCCAGCTTCAGGAAGATGCTACTGATGCAACCACCAGATAAGGACAATTTGGCCTGGCAGCCAGGTGGACTGGAAATAAAACCAAGAGGGGAAGTGGGCAGCTGAGGCACTGCTCTCATCTGATGAGTACAGGTTGTTGGACAGCTCACAGCTGTGTGAATCAGGACCAGTATGGTCTGCACAATCCTGCAACACAAACCCAGAACAAGTAACCCGACCTCTACCACAATCATGCTGGTTGGGCCTTCCATGGCAATGTACAAGTGCTGCCAGAAGCTGTTCGGAGACCCACGCAAATTCAGCAAGTCAGGATGCAGAGACTTGGACTTGTCTTGTGAAAGGGGAAAGCAGTGTAATGCTTGCTCCCCAATCCATCCGTAAAGTCAGCCTGGCCTAGCAACAGGAATACCCACGAATACCAAATTTAACCAACAGCCACCCCTTGTTTGCCTTCCTTGAAGAACTGACCCAGTTTTAGTTGCAAACTGCATGTGAATACAGGCCTTTTGGAGGGGAAGGACGCAAGGATGAGAAAAAGGAGGTCAGCAAAAGGATTTATGTGACAAGCAGGAGTGGTGGCTGGCTGGTTTACTTCCAGAAGGAGATGCAGTGAGTTTTAGCAGCTCTGCAGTCCCCCCACAATCTTGTGGGGCACTGCCCAGCCCCAGTGCCTGGCTGATAGAATTCCTAGAGGCATCCAATTGTCTGCTTCTGCTGGATGTAACTATACATTAAAAAAACCCCAATCAAACAAAAAACAAAACAAAACACCACCAAACAAACAAAAAAAACCCACCCCCAAAAAAACCCCAAAGCACCGAACACCAACCAACCCAGCAGCCAGAACTTTTAATCCCTAAAACTAGAATATTAAAATGGAGAGGGGGTTTTTTTATACAGTTTCTTTCATTCTTTACTCTCTACAATAGGATTAGTGAGTGTGACAGGGACATTTCTAACTATACACTAAACCAAATTATTTCAACACACAAAAGATGTGCCCTGGGCATTAAAAAAAAAAAATCCAAAATAACAACAAACAAAAAGAGAAGAAGCAATCAAGAAGGTGGGAGCTTGCAGGCCAAAAAAGCACATACACTGTATGTGAGAAACCATGAAGATCCAGCAGCAGGATCTGCTCTTGCTGAAGAGATGACTTCTTTATATTATGGTGGTGTGATGTATACTTCAGATATTACCAGAGGTGTTTTCAACCATGTCATATGTTTTCATTAGCTCCAATATACTTCCCAGAGGAAGAGTTATTACTACTCTTAAATGGTTATTTATAGAAAAGCTTGTTAATTTTTCTTTTTTTTACCTTTCCATTTTGTCAACAAGCACTAACTTACTGCATCAGGACACTTTTTTTGGTGATGTATTATCTCATGCTATTGTCACGATGACATGACTGAGTGAAGATGCTGTGTTCTATCACCTTTTACCAAAGCAACAAGAGCCTTGAGGGATGAGTCCAGTCTCTACAGTAACCCACTGCTGTTGCAAGCAATTTTTCGTGTGTTCTCATATTAGCTTGTCATTTCGTCACCTTCACTAGAGTTTCTTCTAACAAGTGCTTGGTCCAGAGACAAGTGGCAGAAGGATGACCAGGTCTGAAGTGGGAGGCTGCTCAGAACAGGCGAGTGCTGCCAGTGGTTGGAAATACACAAAGCAAAACACTGCGTGTCCCACCACACTCTGCCCAAACCTAGGACTGCTGATATGGACACCCTTGCCAAAGAAACAACTTTGGTAAAACTGCTAGTGGTTGAAACAGCCCCTGTGGCCTCCAAGAAAGCCAGACTCCTCACTCCAAGCCTTCTTTGTTACTGCTAATCACACCTCAGTGTCACAGTACCCAGGAGGTACTGGCAACAGCAAATCAGGCAAAGTGGGCAGGCACACCACTGTGCAGAAGGGGAGCTTGGATACACAACCACCAAGGACAAGAAAAGTCGCCGCTGACAGACCTTCACCAGTGAGCACAGCCCAAGCTGTACTGTTGAAACATAAGTAAAGCAGACTCTTGGGGACCAGCAGCATGACTGTGTTTGTCTGCACTGACAAGTACATTCTTTGCCCTTCAGCAAAGCACAAGGCAGGCTAATGCTGCTTTTAGCAGGCTTCTCAAAATGTTTATTGTTGTACAACATATAGATGAACATTTTGTCAGAGAGGAAGATGCAAGTCTTCACTCCACTGACTCTACTGGGCCTATGGCTCCCACATCCTTCCTACAGCTTTAGATTCCAGAGGCATGGCACATCTTTGCTAAGCATATTATCTGAGCCTGAATAGCAATGCATTTGTATTTCATTTCTGCCCAACTTGCAACGGGTGCACAAACTATGTTTGCACATCCCTAATACAACCCTTTTCTATCCCTACTTTAAGCAGCTTTGCAGTGCACCAATACTTACGTGAAATCTGTGCTCTCAAAAGCCCAATTGCCTGAGTTGCAGAGGGATTTATGGTAAGAAAAGGGGTTCAGCTGCTCTCAAGAAGCATTTGGTATCTGGAGCACTGCGTGCATATTTGCAAGAACAAGTCATGCTGACACACTGGCTCCTTTTTGCATGGGGGTGTTAAGGCTTGCCACTGAATGATGGTTTGGTGGCAGAAATGAATGCATCACTATAATCCATTAAATGCAAAGTGTCCCTCTAACCCTAACAGCCTTCAAAAGCAAAAGGAGGAACAGAACAGTGACTCCAACCCCTGTACAAGACAACTGTACAATTTACATATATATTTATATACAGTATATAAAATTCTTTTGAGTCCCGGTGAACTCAATTTTACATCATCAGTAGCTGTTCCAATTTTAAAAAGTCATGATCCTGCTTCCCTCCACTTTCTGAAGTATTAGATAATGGCATTGAAAAGCAATTAAAAACAAACCCAAACCATTATTTTAAAAGTGCAAACATTCTGGGTGCCACTTCTGCTATGCTGGATGTTGCTGATGCTGCGTGCTTGCTCACAAGCAGCAAGGTGTCTGTCTGTCACTGGATCTTTTCTTCCTTTGGGTCAGCTCCTGCCTTCCCTTCTTGTCTTCTGCTCCTACACCAAGCGACCTACTGAAAGGGTAGGGTGGGGTGGGCAAGGAGGAGAAAGACAAACAGAACAGAAACAGAACAAGTAAGGGAAAAAGGCAAATTAAAACAAAAAGAAACCTGACTGATAAAGATCCAGTATAGCCTCTGCTGAAGCCATGGCCCCAGAGAGCTGAGATCCCAGAGTAAGTTGTGAGGCTTAAAACAACCAGGGGCTAATGAGACAGCCTTGCTGAAAAAAGCACTGAATGAGTCACATGGAGCCTTAGGGACTGACATATTTTTAAACACAAAATACCACTTTCCTCCCCCTCCTTGGAAATGGGCACGCAGTCTAGGGAAACAACTGATCCAACATCCCTTCCTCTGCTCTTCTGCCTGGCACAGCTGATGCAGAAACCCACTGCTGCCAGGCTGCCCTGCCACCATCTCCCCCATCAGCCACAGCCAGCTGCCTCCTTCCCTAGCAGACAAGCAGGTCTTGGAGGAGGCCTTTCTTCAGAAAGCTTTTGTTAAGCCCTTCATCAAAGGTTCTTAAAAAAACCCAAAGCTCTTATGGGATCAGAGCTAGAGCTCTGTGGATTAATTACAGGTGAAAACATGCTAAAGACAGAGCACAAGTAGGGATTTGATTTTCAAAGAGGAGAAAGGTTACTTCACTGGGAGGAAACGCCTCAGTGGGATCAGTGCTGATCAACATGCCCTGTCACAGGGGGCAAATATTGTCAAATGCAAAATTATTTCAGGTAGCCATATTTGCAATTGATTGCACAGCTCTGCACAAGGTGCCTTCAGTGCTCAATGACCAGCTCATAAAAACAACTGATTGTTTTCCATGTCTGTAAGTGCAGTGCAGCGTGGGAGTGGGGATGACCTGTCCTGCACTGAGCACTTTGAGTGATGAGGAAGAGGCTGAAGCCACAGCACGCAATTGTTCAAATGCCTCTGCTCAGCTTTTAGCAGCAGGCAAAAGTCAAGTACGTACTCAGAATGGAGGACACACCAGGAAACATCACATCATCAATGTACAAGGTATAGTTGATCTTTATCTTCAGTTCTCTGTTCAGCCCATCTCACCAGCACCAGATACATACCCCAGGAAGATAAGGAGGACAGCAAGAGGTGTAGGAAGACTTCTGGCATTAAACAAATACACAGCCTAGGTCTTCTCAATACAAAAAGGAGTCTAACCAGACATATGCAGGACAGCTATAGAACAAGTGGCTGAAGATAGAGGCAGGGGAGAACTTCTCACTGCTTCTTACAATCCAAAATGAGAAGTACTCAACAGAATCATGAGGCATCAAGTCTAAAATCAAAGCAAATTGTGTTGTTGTTCATGCCTGATGAAAGGGTCCATGTGATTCAATGCCACAAAATACAGGAGAGAGCAGACCTTCACCATGATAGAGAAGAGTCTTCATGGGAACCTGTCCATGGAGTAATATAATGTAAACACAAAAAATCTCCTACATTATTGCTTGACAGAAGAAGAGAGAATAGGATAGGAGAGTATTCATCCCATAGCTACTTTATCCTATTCTAATTCCTTAGCAATGTATTATCTATTCCAGCAAAAGACATAGAGCTGGACTTAGAAATGATGCAGTGGAGCTGCATGTTGGTCTATTTATACCTCTTAAGAACAACTTTGGTTTCCAGCTGTTTCTATATTGCTGTTCATGAACATGGCAGAGCAGGGGAGAATGAATTCTGCAATATATGCTTTTCACAGAAAAAAAAAAACCCAACATTTTGACAAGATACTCACTGAAAGGGTTAAGGCCTTGTCTTTTTCCATTGGGCAAACTGCTCAGGCTACCTGTAAAATCCAAGAACCACATTAAAGGCAGTAAATGCCATGGCATGACAAAGGAACCTTCCCCTTGTCTGTTGCCAGAGGGCAGGTTCAAAGGAGCCCCTCTGAGCATGCTCACAGCAAGTCCTGCCAACACTCCTTTCAGAACCACATGCAAGAGTCTAACCAATGTGCCTGAGATGAGAGATGTTAAATACTTGGTGTTGTAGTAGCTGAGTATCATGAAATCCAGAGGTTGTGCATGGGCAAGAAACAATTACAAGGTTAAACTGGACTGCGGAAGGAGAAAGAAGAAAGGAAGGATGCAAGTAGTATCACAAAGTTTCCCCAAGCAATCAAAATAATGCCATGTAGAAAGGGGGCAGGCAGAAGAGTGAAGGTGCCGGCAATACAGATAGCCAAGGTTCATTAAATCTTTCACTTGGACCAAACAAACAGGTGCCTAAAATCAAAGACCTGAACTTATTATACCTGGCAGAATGGCAGAGCTGTGACTGCATTATGAGATAACAGGCACACACACCCTACACCAGATGGAGCTCATGGCAAGGGCCTCTCACCTCAGAAATAAGCCTGTTCCTACTGTGCACTGGATACGGACAGCTCAAGGATTACAGGAGCTCTCGAAAGCATGTCACATTTCCTGTGAGCTGCTTCGTCTGATTTCAGAGGAGGGATTAGCTGAAAATGGGAACTCCTGCTCCCAGCCAGCAGCAGTAAGCCTGTTGCCACCCTCCACTCCAGCCTATGACTGATTTGTTCATGCACATGACCTGACTGCACCGCTCGCTCTGCACATCAAGTACTCTACAGCACATGCCACTCTGTGCAGGAATGAGATGGGCAGAAGCTCAGAGGGCAGGGGAGAGGTGTAGGAAGCTGGGCTGCAAGACAGGAGCGGAGCTACTGGGAAGAAAAAGGCAGGGGGAGGGAAAGGTGACAGTGGTCAAGACTAAAATGGGTTGCAAAGCACCACTTGTTGGCTTTAGAGAACATTACTAAGAGAAACTGTGTAAGCACAGTAAGTTATTCCAAGGCCCCCAGACACCAGCCCAGTACCAGCCACCTGCCCTGCTGGGATCAGCAGCACTGTGGCTCGCTGATGCCCATGTGTCAAACATGGCTCTGCTGCCATGGGCAGAGGATCCACTGCCAGGGGCAGAGGATCTGCCTGGACTGACTAGCACTCACAGCCTGGACCCTTCATGAGCAGCTCCCAGAGCCCCAGAGGGCACTGCCAGGCCATGCATCTAGAGAGCAACCAAAAGAACCCTCTCGCCTTTAACACCCAGTGCAGGTAAGCCTGCAGCACGGTGCTGTGCAGGAGCACAACCTATCTCCAGAAAGAGCTGAGAGAGCTCCATCTGTCTTTGGGAAAAGGCAGGGAGCTCCAGGCCGGTGTGTGCAGAAGGCAGGAGCATCCCTCCCTGCCACGGCCAGCGTGCTCGAGGGCACGGCCCAATGCAGCCGTGCAGGAAGCCGTGCTGCAGCTCATCCCCTGCTACTCCAGGGAGAGAGAGTGCTGCCTTCCGCAGGGCAGAGAGCAGCCTTCAGCTGTCTGCTTGCCATACAAACCAGGCCAGCCACGTATACCTGTCGAAGGCAAAACCCTGCCACAACAACACTGCACTGCTGACACAAAAGAGAGGAATGAATACGGCAAGTGGTGACCGTGGGTTACTAACATATAACTGGGAAACGCTTGGGCATTATTGGGTAACATCCCATCATCCAGAAAGTTTCATAAAGCAGAGTATTTGCTCATCCTCACAAGCAGACTGTTTTGGATAACAGTTCTAGTCACACTGGATTAGGCCAAGTGTCTTTCAAAAGAAAAAGTCCCAAGGAAACCCCAGCAGCTTTTTATAGGAAGAAATTATTTCTCAGGCATACTGAGCAAACCTTTCACCTTTTGGGGAGAGAAACAGCCTTATCTTGTGTTCTCAACACAATACTGATGTCCTGATTCATACTATCACTTACTTTTGTCAAGATTAAAGGCAAATTATAGCACCTCTTCAAAGGGGACTATCTGAACATGACAAACAAAACCAAGCGCTGAACCAGGGCAGCTCCTTCGATTCTAATCTAATAGCAATTAAATGTACTTTAAAATTCCTTTTTAATTCAGTCATTACCTGGTTACAGTTTTCTCATGGCCACTCAGATTGTTTTCTATCATCATTGGTCCAGAGGCCTTTCCCAGGTGACTGCTCTTTGCTACCTTCTCCCACACAGCTGCTTGCACAGTAATAATAGAGAGCAACTTCATTCCCAGCCTCCCAAGCATGCAGTTACTTCTGAAGATAGCAATAAGAAAGGTCCAAAACATCACGGAATGAAATCTGCTGTTCAGATTGTCCATCACTTTTCCTTCCTTCTGTAATATTTCCTCAGATGCAGTAGAAAGTGACATACTGTTTAACTACACACACATACACTTTTTAATTAAGGTATTTCAATCCTGTTTCTGGACTGCACTCTTGGTGGCTGGGTTCCACCTCAGATGTCCTCATGGCCTGTGAAGCACGCCCAACACCTACCATCTGACAAGCTCTTGGATAGCAAAGTAATCACGGGATCTGAGCTGGCAGAAGGGAACTTCCCGTCAGCTGGCAGAGGGACATTTCTTTGCTGCTTATTCCCTTAGCTCCTCTTTGGGCAGGCACAAAATGCTGACTTTGTCTTCTGAATTTGGAAGAATATAGAGGTAAAACTCAACTCCAGCATTTTGCAGCCAGCACAAGTAGCATAAGCCTCACTCAGAACTACAGCCCTTCTCTCCAACATCACTGGACTCCAATTAATCTTGGGTCCAGTAACTTTCCAGAAAAGCTTTACAATGTGTGTCTATGTCCTCTGAAGGATCCTGCCTTTTGACTAATGCAGAGAGCTAAATTTGTTCTTTGATCACAGATGGTTCCCCCCTTAACTCAGGCTGTGCAGACTACACTGAGGAATGCTAACTTTTAACAGGCTGTAAATCAGTCTGTTTTCCTTCCACAATTCCTCAAACAGACAATCCTAGATCAAGTGATGGCAAAGACTGTTTCTGGCATACTCCAAGCTAAAAGCCCTGCCTGCCTGTTCTGCCCCAGTTTAAGAAACTATTTGCAGGCTTCTGCAAACACTCAAAGGCTGACTCTTACGTGGCTACTCCATTCTGAGATCCAAGAATGGCATTTTTTCCATGCAAATGGCACCTGATAGAAACAAGTCTGGTTTAAAAAGAGGGACAAGAGCTGTGCAAAGTGGACACCAGACCTAGCAGATTTGCCATCAGCTTTCTGGGTCACCATAAGGATGGAAAAGAGGAAAGGTTTCTGATAGACTGGGCAGCTGTTTTCCTCACTGGAGAACCATTGGTTGGCAGTACCCACCTATTAGGTTACTACAGACATGAAGAGCCTGCTAAAGAAGGGAACACAGACAGAACTAGGCATCTCGGATAGATTTGATTCTAAGCTGGAAAGAGCTCAGATTCAGGTTTGCCCTTCCAAATATCCCGGCAGAATCCCCACATATAAATCTTATTTGGACTCTCTAGGCCCTGAGAGACAAGTAACAGTAATGTGTTATCTATGCCCTATGCTTCCTTTAACCAACTCTATTTCCATGTTTGGGTGGAGCTGGCCACCAAAAAAAAAAAGCAAAACACTGATAAAAATGCGGAACACTTAATATGTGTTTTCCTCAGCCTTCTAAATACTAGAAAATTTGTATTATGTTTGATTTTCAAAACCATTACAAGTGTTCAATTTGCCTAGCAAGAGGCATAATCACCTGGAATGATGACCCAATTCATTTTAGTCCTTATGCTACTGGATACCCAAACGGGATTTGGAATATCTGAGCTAAGTTCATTTGTAATGAAGTAGATCAACGGGAAATTAAAATTTTCCTTGCCTCCCTCCAACCCCTCCTCATCCAAGCCAGACCAGAAGGACCTTTCAAACAAAGCTTTTGCTGAAACACAAACATTTCCATGGAAAGTTTTGTTTTCATCTGACTAGCAGTTTACAACTGAAAGTACTAGCTAGCTCTTGGCTTGGACCCACAGTGACCCCAGCAGATCTTTGGAGGCCATGGTACAGAGAAGAAACAGCAAAATACAGGGACTGACTACATGAATCTGTGATCAGGATAAAGGGAAGTTAGAGTAGGGGTAAGATCGCAGAATCATAGAATGGGTTGGGTTGGAAGACACCTTAAAGATCATCTCATTCCAACCCCCCCTGCCATGGGCAGGGACGCATTTCGCTAGACCAGGCTGCTCAGAACCCCATCCAACCTGGCCTTGAACACTTCCAGGGATGGGGCACCCACAGCTTCTCTGGGCAACCTGTCCCAGTGCCTCACCACCTTCACGGCAAAGAATTTTTTTCTCGTATCTAATCTAAACCTACTCTCTTTCAGTTTGAAACTATTCTTCCTTGTCCTGGCACTCTGTGCTCTTGTAAAAAGTCCCTCTCATCTTTCCCATAGGCTCCCTTCAGGTACTGGAAGGCCACAGTTAGGTCACCCCAAGCCTTCTCTTTTCCAGGCTGAGCAATCCCAATTCTCTCAGCCTTTCCTCACAGCAGAGGTGCTCCATCCCTCTAATTACCTTGGTGCCCCCTCCCCTGGACTCACTCCAGCAGGTCCATGTCCTTCCTGTGCTGGGACCCCAGATCTGGATGCAGTGTTCCAGGTGGGGTCTCACCAGAGCAGAGGGGCAGAATCCCCTCCCTCTCCCTGCTGCCCACGCTGCTCTGGATGCAGCCCAGAACACCATTGGCTCTCTGGGCTGGGAGTGCACACGGCTGGGTCATGTCCAGCTTCTCACCCAGCAGCACCCCCAAGTCCTTCTGGGCAGGGCTGCTCTCGATGTGTTCATCCCCAGCCTGTGTTGATATCAGGGACTGCCTTGAACCAGTTGCAGGACCTTGCACTTGGTCATCTTAAACTTCACAAGATTCCCATAGGGCCACTTCTTGAGTTTGTCCAGGTCCCTTTGGATGACATCCCATCATTCAGGCATGGCAACTGCACCACTCAGCTTTGTGTCACCTGCTAACTTGCTGAGGGTGTACTTGATCCCACTATGTCATTAATAAATAAAGAAATTAAATAACACTGGTCCCAGTATGGACCCCAAGGGACACCACTTGTCACTGATGTCCATAGGGACTTTGAGTCATTGACGACTACCCTCTGGATGTGACCACCCAGCCAATTCCTTATCCACTTAGTAGTCCAACCATCTCCCTCCAATCTAGAAAGGATTTGTGGGGGACTGTATCAAAGGCAAAGATACTGATTGTTCCTAAATTTAGCAGTTCTTATGAATAGGAAGCATGAAAAGATGCATCTACCTCCTCACAACTTCATGACTTCTTAAAAAAGATCCATCACAAACTTGTTTACTGCACCTCTAGAGCGCTCTCCCTCAGTTCTTTCTTACACGTACCTGCTCTCTGCACTGCCCCCTGCACTGCTTTTTAGTCCTCACCATCCTTTAACTTACCCATTTATCTTTGATCCTCAAGGCTCATCAGGTCTGTAGTAGGTATATGGAGCTGTACGATAGAACAAGATCAGAGCCCCTTTTTGACCCCAGTCCTGTCCTCATACAACAGAACAAACCATGAAAGGTCAAGGCTGTATTCTCAGCAAATAGTTGGACAAACAGGCACTCACAACAATGTCTTGCTGCCTTCTTTCCCCTTCACATGTGCTCAAAGTTTCACATTTTCTTTCTTCCCTCCCTTTGATTTTTGTCCCCTTCCATAAACTAAATTTTGAACAGTCAGCTGGCCAGGGCAGCAGATTCCAGAGTGTCTTATTCCAGGCCAAATAGCAATAAAACTCATTTGGCATATTCATCTTATTGGGAAGGTAATAAAATTAAGGATTGCTATTTTGGTATGTCATTCCTCAGTGAGGTACTGATGACTAAAAAAACACCTCCACTGGGCTAGGGAAGCTGAATGCTTCTCACAGTTGACAAGTAAAGCTATATGCTTACTATGGTAACTAAAATGTTTGCAAAGCACCTAGAAAATGCAACTTCCCAACACTCAAATGTACTGACTTCCCTTCCCACTCGTGCTAAATCTGAGAAAAGAACTAAGGAAAGATTAAGATGGGAGAAAAAAAAGCTATCCACCCTTCCCAACTACCATAACACTTAAAACAACAGCTGTCTGCACAGCCAAAACACCTGCACAGGAAATTAGTCCCCTGGAATCTTGCTGTTTGCCTTCTCCTGCCAAGCAAGTCTGCCCACAGTCAAGAATGACTGATAATTATTGAATTTGGGTTGAACAGTTTCAATTCCTAAAACTTCCAAAAATATCTGTTTGGTTCAGGTCCCAACAAATGATGAGGTGAAGATGAAAAAAGGAAGAAAAGGCAGGAGGTTGATTGCTCAGACACTAAACAGAAAGGAAAATAGGTTATTCTCATGCCTTACTTCTCCCCCAGTCTTGAAGTACAATTTAAGTCTGAAAAAGGGCAACAATACAGCCCTGTGCTTGCTTTCTGAGTTGTTCTCTTTGCATCATCCACTTTCCTGCATGCTGAATTTAGCAATGAAAATAAATATTGTTTCTGTTAGTCAACAGGGTCTCCAGAGAAGGACTGGGTCTGTGCTGGCTCATACATCATCCAACCTGCATGGCTGAGACAACAGAATCTTGTTAGCAGGGTATTATTCAGAAGGGACCTGATCTGAACTACAGTTTCCAAGGACTTTACAGTACAAGCAGACTTCTGGTCAAGGCTCATCTGTTGCCCTGTTTCTGTATAGTGCTTAGCACAAAGGTCTGTGATAAGGCATAGAAGATGGAGCCAAAATACAAGTAACAAACTACATTTGCATCGCAGTATATTAATCCCACTCATGTGCTCACACAAACTGTGACACTTTTGAAACAGCTGGGAGAAAACAGATTTCTGAGTTTGCTGTAATTCAGTTTTTATTTTCATGCAGTAAAAGAAGAAAAGACACTCACCTCCTTCCTTGCTGACTCCCAAACACCCTTTCAGCTCCTGAAGTGAGATTGACTTGTCCTTGTTGAGGTCACAGTAGTCAGTGAAACGCCGGGCACATTTCTTGGGCTTGGCTTTCTTCTTCACATAGCGTTTGAAAGGCTTTAGCTCCCGCTTGTTGATGTCATTGCTGCTGTTGTTGTCCAGCTGGCTGAAATACCAGTGTACCACTCGCTCCTCTAGTGTGTGGCTGGGGTCTGGCTCAGAGAACCTGGAACAGAGGAGGCACAGGCCCCCAACAAGTGGGTGCTCTCACCAACACTGTCAAGCACAAGCTGAGGAGCAAGAGCTGCTCATCAAATCAGGCAAGTGCTATGCTGTATTTAAAGAAAGCAAAAAACACAAGTCTTCCAATCTCCTCCTTTTAGCTGGGCTCTTTTGAGACAGACAAACTTTTTCTAAAAATCTCCTTTAGCATTAACAAGTGAATTGCTGAGAGAATCTTGGAGTCTGATATCCTCAGTAGCTCTGGTTCTCCTCACACCAGTTGCTGAAATTCTGCCTAATCCCAGAACGATCCTCATTAGAGGGCAAGAGACAATCTCCTTGGTCCTTTTGACCCTTGGGCTCCCATAAAAATTGCCAGCAGGAGAGCCATGAGTGTCAGCTGTCATGCTAGTTTCTGTGACCATTACTTCTAGACTTCAGAAAGGGAACAAATTAATTTAATGCAAGACACATTTATTATTTGAAAGCATCCTTGGCAAGACACAATATTCTCCCTGTATCTGTTTATATAATCTGAACTCCTGTGCTGTATTTTCAGCATTTTTCATGCTTTTCACATAGCTGATTTACACATAAGAGTTCCACAGCAGACAAACACCACAAATCCATTAAAAGCAGTACTACAGAGCTGGCAACTTCAGTTTGTTTCATTTCTTACTCATTGTGGTATTACAAGTTTGATGCTATTTGACTCACTTTTTCTTTCTGTAGACAATAACAATATCAGAGAGGAAGAGAAGAAAAAAAAAAGGAGGAACAGCAACAGCTATAGACACACAAATAGAGGATGTTGCCTTTCAACATCGTGCCATCACTGAAGAGGCACTGTTATGTCACACCATTTAAGCAGTGTCTGGTGCTCTGCAGCAGCAGTGGGAAAGGTGCTTATTCCTCAGTGATACTGAGAACCAGGGAAGAAACTCTTTCTAAGCTAGTCTGTCCTTTCTCCGTATGATGAGTGTGCCAACAGAGAAAGCTGAAAAGAAGCTGAAATGAGGCTGAGACCTGAGCCTTTTTTTCTTCCAGGAATAAAGCATTTCAATGCATGGAAATTAGTGGATAGGTAGTCAGACATGCTATGCTGGCACTAATTGCTCTGACTTATTCCAGGAGACATATCCAGCTGCTGCATAAATTCCTTCCTCAGGAAGGAGAGAGGAACAGTTGCCTGCTGCAGGCAGCCAGATTCTGGTGTGAGTTTGGGGTATTTTAACTGATGGAGAAATACGAACCCAAGTACCTTATAAAATGCTCTCCAAGACTGCCACTGACCTTGTTTCAGAAACTAGTAGGATCTACACTTATATGGTCACTGAATTTTTTTTTGTTGGGAACTAGGAGAGAGAAAATTCTTTTGACTTTCTGGTGTGGCCAGTTTGCTTTTAAAATTCAGCTACAGAGCCTGAAAAATACTACCTCATATACTCTATCCCCATGGTAAATTAAATCATTTCTGAGGGGGAATCTGCAGCATGCAGAAATCAAGAACTGGAGTTTAGGTGGAGAACTGAGATCCTCATTAACCTTCTCTGATGGCTTTTACAAATGAGGATAGAAATCAGAAAGGTAGCCCCTATCCAGAGATACATGAATCCTTGCAACAAGTAAACACACACAGTACAGAGAGGCAAAAAAATTGCATTACATTTTTCCCAGGGTTTTACTTGAAGCTATTTCCTTCATTTAATTCCTAACTGAGAGGCAGGCTGGCATTCAGTCACAGCATCTTGTCAATGTACAATGGGATAAACACTGTGCAGGAGGAAGAAGGGGTTTGGAATAAGTCTGGCTTAGTCTGGGGAGCCAAAACACCAGCTAAGCACCTGGAATCACCTATGGACAAGCAAAAATTGCAAAACTGTCCCCAGGAGGTTAAGGGAGTGTCCGGATTTTCTAAACTGTATGCAATGACCAGGATGACAGGAGAGAATAGAAACATATCCTGTGTCTTGTTTTTATGACATTTATTAACACAGCTATTGGCCTCTCTCCCTTTTGGAAAGAAGCTGGCTATCATTTGAAGACTAGCATGTTTCCAACAGCCTCAGAGAAGTTCTGTATTACCATGGGCAATACTTTGCTGAGGTAGAAGAATAAAACCTGAGCTTTTGCATGTGAGGTTCCCCTTGTCCATGCCTTGGCTTGCCCTCATTTACTGAAGGCCCACAACTGGAGAGGCAGAAATGGAGAAAATAGCAGAATATCTTAGAACCAACAGCAGAAAGACAACAGACAAGAGCTTCTCACTACTTACTGACGAGGCACTCAGAAGCAGGATTTAAAAGTGCCTCTTTTCCAGGGGCACACCAAGGAGGAGCTCTTATGAGTTATCAAGAAAGGCAACATGGCTCTCTTCAGCACTTCCACAGAGAGAACCAGGAAAATTCACAGGCTAATACAAATACATTGACTCATGAAGTGACAATAAACCAATCTTTGCCATTACAAACATGCTGAGAGCTCATGCTGAAAACTGCAGCATGCTAATAGAGCTAAAAGGAATTAGTTTTATGGCTATGACTTTAGGAAAAAGGAAGATACAGCCATTTCTGACTTTTTACCACTTTCTGTTGGCTGGCTTAGCAGGACTACAGTTCCTGAGATGGTTGGTTGCCTGTCCTCTCTGATTATCACCCAGAATCCTAGCACAGGAAGCATCTCCATCATCTCAGGGCAGCCATATCTCCCTGGCTCATGAAATTCCATGAGACACTACAGAAGCATGAAGTTACAATGCCGTAACTTCCTTGACTTCGGCCGCTGCCCCTGCAACGCACTTAGGCACCGCCCATGAAACATGAATTAATGCAACTACACAGCGCTGCTAGGCCACCTAGCTTTGCTGATGTGCCATGACACCAACCATGCCTGCTGGGTCAGCTCAGGTAAGTCTGGGGCTCTAACTGCCCAGTGAGCACAGACTTGGCAGTATTCCAGAGGACTGTCCCTCTATTTCCTCCCCATTACTGTTTCAAGAAAAGTAAGTCAGCCCTCAGATACAAACTTCATTTATTCATTCAGACCACAAAGACAGAACAAAGCTGTCCTGTACATTTTCAATTTCCAACATCCCTTGCTCTAACACTAATCACACTAAAATCCACTGAATTCTAGTACCTCGCTTCAGTGCTGTAGCAGCTTTGTAAGACCTAGTAAGAACAGACACTACCAAAATGAAGACAGCCTTCTCATGTTGACTGCATTACAGCTGTACTTGCTTTTCTTCCTAATTGTTTCTCTTTAGCACTCTGTGGCAAAACAATCAGTCCTAAAGAATGAGTGCTAGGGAAGAAAGGAGCTCTGTGTAAGCTGATTTTCCAAACGTAACCTGCTTTTGTTGGACTGCTTTTGTACATAAGCCAGAAAGTTCAGCTCAATTATGCAGCATAAGCCCACCAGTATTCCACCAATGAAGAAAAGCATGGTCTGTCATTAACAGCGTAAGACAGCAAACCAGCTCTCAGCTTTCTTACAAATTTGTTGGCATCAAGTAGGCTCTTGCTCCTCCTTCTGTATAATGTGCTAAGAGCTCCCTCATAGCAGAACATTTATTTCTTAGGTGGTTTGCGCTTGGAGATACGTGTGTTAAGGTACTGGAACTTTTAACAATACTGTCTTCCAGATGAGGCACACTCCCACAGAATACCTTCACATCATCTGGTGTAACTGGAAGAATGCAAAGAGGCTTTGCAAAAACACAGGCATACACTTTTGTAAGCTGCACTGAAATCTGGATCAGAGAATGACTGCCAAAATATCAAACAGGCAGCCTGAATATGCACTTTGCATGCAATCTGTAATGCTTTTCAGCCCTTGAGGCCCCTTATGAGAAAGGAGCAGTTAGCTCCCTGTGAAGGAGCAGGGAGGAAGGGGAGGTATATAGGGTAAAGTATACAAGAGCAGTAAATCTGAGACATTACTCCCCTACAGAAACATGTACATGTGCAATCACAATATGCTCCATAGAACCATGATGTCAAAGTGTAATATGTCCCAGTAAATTTTACTAAATAAATTGAAGTCCATTCCTACCAAAGCTGGTCCTTTGGCCCCTGAACACTTGCAGCCCCACTGCAAAGGCTGCATGGATCCACAGCACTGTTGCAGTGACAAAAAAATCCTAATACAAACTACTGCTTGGACAGAAAGCAAGGTTGCAATCTCTAAGTACCCATCAGGTGATCACCTGTTTGAAGACTTAGAAAATCTATTCTTTTGTAATACAAACTTTATGTAGCAACACTAGCAGCTGAGGCAAAAGGAGGGAAGGGCCGTAAGATCAGCCCATCATCTAGCTGGACTGCAGAGCCTATAAACCAGAGGGAGCTATTCCAGGATGAAAGAATACTTGATGGACAAGAAGCTGCTAGCAAATGCAACAGAGTAAAAAGAAAAAATTAGTCCAGCTTTCATTCCCAACACACAAGGCATGTTTGTGGTCAGGATGTCTAAAGGAGTTAAAGCTGTACGTTTCTATGACTTGTAAATATTTTGCAAGGATATATATACCCTGCTTGGTGCTGCTGCTGAATGAAGAACTGATGGAGAGGGACTGACCCCTCCAGTCAACGACCATGCCTGCATTGATGATACCCACCGAAGTGCCAGCACTAAGCAGTGGAAAGCAATGAGTTTAACAAACTGAGGTAAAATTCAAAATTGTTACTTCTCTGCTTCAACTTCTTACACCCATTTTGTTGTTCTTTGCAGTTGCCTAAAGTTAAAGTCTGTAACAGTGAAACATGGTTTGAATCAGAGAGGATTACTCTAATGGAATTGCAAAAGGATCCTGTATTTATTATTCCCCCTTTCCTGTAGCCAAGGAATCAAGAAGCCAACAAAAAACCTAAGCTGTGTTCAGACTAAACAAAAGGGTACTACACAGTCCAAATTCATTATGGGAAATGCATAATTCCTCTACAGTTAAAACTTATCTCCCTATTACAGGCCAGTTTCTTCCTCTCCTTAGGCTAAGTTGTATATGAAACATTGTTCTGAACACAACTTTTCTAAAGATTGTAGGATAAATAATATAGAACATTAAAAAATCACCTCCCTTCACTCCTCATTGACTGCTCAAAGACCCTCCTCTTACATGAACTCTCCTGTATCTTTAATCAGGCTAGAATTTCCATAAGAGGACAAAGAGAAGTTGGTATCCAACTTCAATTAAAATGCAACAGGAGTTGAGCATCAACTTCCCCACGCTGTTTAAAAGTGTCAATCTTTATTAAAACATGGATCGGCTTCAGAACACCCTGGAGATGTGCTGAGCTGTGCTTGCCTGCTTCAAACTGTTCAACTAGAGCATGAAAAGGAACCTCGGGGTCATTTTCTGGAGTACTTTTTGAGGCTATTACATGGGGAATAATTGGCAACTTTAAATTAAGGGACTGATAGCTGCTGTGTTACATGATAAGGGTGGCTGTTGTAAGCTGCCCATTCACCTTAAATTCCACAGGGCAGTAATATTTTTGCTGATAATGCAGCAAGCCATAATGCACACATTTTGGCAACTAAAACTCATTTCTGAATTGGCAGGGACCAAAGAGAATTTCTCAGATAAGGGAAACACAGGCTGGGATTCGCTTTGATCTAGTTTAGTTTAGGCCCTGTGTAATATGACTATATCAGGATTAGAAAACAGACTAAAAGGTACTAAAGCTAAGTCTAAATTTTTAAGTGCTGTTCCTATTATATAGTACGTACTTGTGAATAATTTCAATAATGCTTTTTTTTTCCAACAGGGATACCAAACACTGGCTAATAAACCAATTCCCTACAACTGCTCCCTTAATTACTTTGAAAACATACAGTAACAAGATGTGCCTTTGAGTTATAATATAAACTTAAAATTAAGAATGAATTTTACCAGAGATTTTCTGTTTCAAAACTCTAAATGAAGTCTATTTGGGTATTATGCTGTAATATAAGCTAGGGCCATGAGGAAGGGAAGTTCTCATCTCATTTACATTATTGTAAAGCAAGAGTAACTCAATTTAAGTCAATAGCTTTGAACTTTCTTAAACAAGACAAGACCTATAAGGGATTACAAGGCTGTTTTAAGCATGCCCAGTTTAAAAAAAAACCCAAAAGTTTTATCAGGTTTTGCTTATGGGGCATGCAAGAATCCAAGCTACTGCCTCACTTTGCTGCTACTAGATTGTTTTTGGGTGCAATTTAGCACAGCTCTATGTAGTATTTCAAATGCCAATCTCTGATGTCTCCCCATGCTTCTCCCTCATCACCCCACTCACTCCTTCTTCCCCCCACCCAAAAAAAAAAAAAAAGTAGTTAATATGGACATTAATTGCAAAGACACTCAGCAAACACAGAAGTTTTTACTCACATATCCAGATTCAGACTGAAGGCAGCAGGGTAATCTAATCTGATTTCTTGTATATCATACCCACAGAATGTGAATCAAATTATTCTTGGGACCATAACTCAGGTTTGACTAAAGCAAGTCTTTCTGAAACACATCAGGCCTAAGATGAAAGCCTTAGGGAATCAGTCACCTCCCTCATGACTTCATTCTGGCTTAGAATTGCCCTCGCTTTAAAGAAATCTTGATCACAAGTTTGTTTATATTCAGTTAATCATGTTCTTCCCTGCTAGACTAAAGAGCCTGCAGAGCCTTTGTCCCTATAGAGAGACTCAGATTTTACAAAATCAACTTCCAACCTTTTTTTTTTTTTGTTTGTTTCTTTTAATACCCTAAGGAAGTCTGAGCTCCTTAAGACTCTCACTGTTAAGCTTTCTTAGTCCTCAACACTTTGGAAAAGCTCTTCTCTGCGTTTAGTCCTTCATTTTAATACTGATACTGTAGACACATATTGTATGCCTGTATCATCTCTCTGCTGCCACAGAGAAACGGGAATACTCCACCCCCTTGCCCTCAAACTCCTACATGTGGCTTCTCTGTTTGGTTAAAATAGATAGGACAATATACAGTTGGGGGGGGGGGGGGGGGGGGGGGGGACAGCTGGATGTTTGCCTGGCCTGCCCCCTGCATCAGGCATAAGCTTTGCTGGTGATTTGTTAAAAATTTACCTTGGATAATGGGATGCATTTGCTCAAAATATAAAAAAGGCCCAGGAGCATGAAATGCTGTAAAGGAGCAAAAAAAGAAGGCTACAGTGTGTGTTTGAATGCAGAACCTGTTCTGCCATCGTGATGGCACCAAGATGAAGAGCCTGCAAAAGTGAAGCTTGCCTCACAAATAAGAAAACTGATATTAAGACATTAAAACTGACATGACTGATATTAAGAAATATCAGACCGCCAGATCTCTAACTTTTCTTTTCAACATGAACTTCTCAGTAAAGATTGGCCATGGAGATACAGGATAATCACTGTCATAAATAGTTATTTTGTTAGTTGTTAAGGCTAAAAATTAATTAAACTAACCCAATAGGTAAAATATCCCTTCATCTTGGAAAAGAGCTTTCATTTCCAGTGTCAAAGTCAAGTTAGGTCACCTAGACAATTTCAGATATATACAGAATCATAAAATTGTTAATTGGAGGAGACGTCCAACAGAATTGGAAAAGACCTCCAAGATCATCACATCCACCTGTCAACTCAGCATCACCACCATGTTCACCACTAAACCATGTCTTTGAGTTCCACATCCACACATTTTTTGAACTCTTCCAGGGATGGTGATTCTACCACTTCCTGGGCAGTCTATTCCAATAATTTACAACCATTTCTGTGAAAAAGTTTTTCCTAATATCTAACCTAAATCTCCCCTGACACAATTTGAAGCCATTTCCTTTCATCCTGTCCCTTGTTATTTGGGAGAAGAGACCAACCATCACCTCACTACCACCTCCTATCAGGTGGTTGTAGGGAGAAATAAGGTCCCCCCCGAGCTTCCTTTTCTCCAGACTAAACAACCCCAGCTCCCGCAGCTGCTTCTCATAGGACTTAACTCTCCAGACCCTTCACCAGCTCCATTGCCCTTCTCTGGACACACTCCAGCACCTCAGTGTCTTTCTTGTACCGAGGGGCCCAGAACAGAACACAGGATCTGAGGTGTGGCCTCACAAGTCCTGAGTACAGGGGGACAATCACTGCCCTGGTCCTGCTGGCCACACTGTTCCTGATACAGACCAGGATGCCACTGCCCTTCTTGGCTGCCTGGGCAAATACTGGCTCATGTTCAGCTGCTGTTGACCAGCACCCCCAGGTCCTTTTCTGCTGAGCAGCTTTCCAGTCACTCCTCCCCCAGCCTGTAGCACTGCATGGGGCTGTTGTGACTCAAGTGCAGGATCTGGCACTTCACCTTACTGAACCCCATACCATTGGCCTTGACCCATCAACCCAGCCTGTCCAGATCCCTCTTGCCCTCCCACAGATCAACGTTCCACCCAGCATGGCGTCATTTGCAAACTTGATTAAGGAGCATTTGATCCCCTTGTCCAGGTTATTGAAGGTGATATTAAACAGGGCTGTCTCCAATACTGAGCCCTGGGCAACACCACTTGTGACTAGCCACCAGCCACTCTCCTGGGTCCAGCCATTTTTTACCCAGTGAAGAATCCACCTGTTTACACCATCAGAAGCCAATTCCTGAAGAGAGAACTCCCCTTGGGACTCCTGAAAAGCAGGACGCACTGCACAGAGACAGCTTCCCAACTCCACAAACCCATATGAAATGAAAGATGTACTGATGAAATTTTTACATGAATATCAAAAATTCCCTGAAATTACTTTAAAAAAATAAAAATGGTCCCGTCATGGCCTGTTGGGTTGGAAAAGCTTGACACATGTTCTTTGGGGTACACGCTTAGTCTAGCTGAGGCACATGGAAAATTACACCAGAGCAGTTATCAGAATTTAATCATGGCTGTGGGCAGGCAGAGTATTTGGGTGGTAGCAGTCTTTCGCCTTACCAAGGACAGCCTGCTAAAAGATTTAATTTTCCCCTTGCAACTGGGCTGCCGACATTGGAGTGGAAAATAAATCAATGTGACGACTGTGCGAAGAGCTGGGCAGTGAAAAATTCCACCAGAAAGACCTGCATTGAAAGCTGAGAAATACACAAAGCTTGGGGAACATTAGGAAGCAAGCCTGCTGGTTTATAGAAATGCAGTGGGGGCATACATCTCTGGTCTCTACAACATTGGTTTATATTAAGCTTTATTTTAAGAGTGATGATTACATTGGCTGTGTTTCAGTCCCAGTGCCAAAGATGCCAAATAAATATCAAATACTCTCCAGGGCTTCCCACCACCCCTGCCTGTTGCATTTGAACCATGCAAATTAGACAGAATTGACATTGGAATGCTTAAGTCTGGGAGAGAACGATGTATTTCCCATCCTTGGGGCATTTTTCATCCTGTTTATATGAATACAGACATGCTAGGCATATAGCACTAATTCAACGGGTTACAGAATATTCAGCATGCAGGCACACATACAAGTCACTGGCCTGATTTGTAAGGTCCAAATGTGAAGCTGAAACCATATGAGTTCACAAGTAGTCCACACTGAAGCCAAAGGACACGGCCATGCCACCCAGGACCTTGAATAGTCTTGAACAGTTAAAAGATGGCACTGATTCCTTCTCCGTTATGAAAGAGGAAAGCAGGGGACCAACACCACTGTCAACACATTGGAGCAATACCCACGGAAGTAACATATGTGCAGAGGCACTTCCATCTCCAGACCCCTACGAGCATGAGCACACCAGTCATTGTGCCATCCCTGCATCTGCCCCAGCACTGACTCCTTTTATAGTCAGGCAAATCCAGAACCACAGAAGCCTTGCCTAGCTGAGGCAGTGTAGCACTTTTAAATCCATCACGGTTCATTTGCAATGGCCTGTCCCAATGCAGCACTGCAGGGATCTGCTGTTATCAAGCGAGAAGGGGAGACACAGCCTCAGCTTTCCTCCAGTTCCCCAGAAACACAGACTTCTGCCCACCTCTTGCAACAGGCCTGACCTGTTGCTCCTTCCAAAAGGGGTGGACAGGCAGCTGGTCAGAGGGGAGGGCCATGAAAAACAGCTCCTCTCCTCATCGGCAGGCTGGCTGCAGCCTCACAGCAAAACCACAGCACTGGTCCTGCCAAGAATTTGGTTCACATTCTTCACTCCCTGTGGTAGCCACTAGGCCACATGGTCTCCTTCAATCCATTTGCATTTTATTAGGTCTTTTCATGCACCAAGGGACAAAAGAACA
The DNA here is from genome assembly GCF_017639235.1 of Corvus kubaryi. NCBI lineage: Eukaryota > Metazoa > Chordata > Aves > Passeriformes > Corvidae > Corvus > Corvus kubaryi. Next base: position 3,022,144 of record NW_024582054.1, read on the forward strand.
AGCCACTTCCTCCCACTGAGCTCTCATTTCACACTTCAAATGGGCTATACTAACCTTTATGGTGGAGCAGCTGCCAGGGAGGAGGGGGGGGAGGAAGCAGGCAGCACTAGGATGACAGGACAAAGCAGCCTCAGATGCTCTCCCAGCAACCCAGAAGAACCCAAATCAGTCAGAGCAACACTTTTCCCTCTTGCCCCCACCTCAGGGGCACCCAGAGCTCTGCAGCCACCTGGGTGGCATTCAGCTGGAGTGCTTTCTGGACTCACCTCCCACCCCCAGTAGGTGCTGCTGAGTTAATAGCCTGTACCATGTCCGTAGTCAGAGCATCAAGTAAGCTGGTAATAAATTCAACTTTCTTCCCTTCTGGGCAGCCTGCAGAAAGAAAAGAGGAGGTTTAATGCAAGAACACACAGGCTTGATCTCCTACCCAAATTCAGCAAGAATTGGTCCGAACTTCCTTTGTTTTTAAGACGGCAACAACCATCAACATAGTCCCTAAGGAAAGGCAGAAGAATCCCTCAGTGGGTTTCTCTGTGTGGCAATTTGTCCTGCAGCTTTTGTCCAGGCACATGCAGGGTCATCAACAATATCTGGCAGGAAGACTGTGTGGTTGGCTTTAAGGTCTCACCCAGTTCTCTACCAGCAAAACCACAGGGATGTGCTGGAAGTGCCTGGCAGACGGGAGTTCCCATGGTGACACTTGCAGAGAAGTTTACAAAACAATTCATTAACTCCTGGATCATCTTCTGAGGCAAATGTGGCTGTTCCAAGGCCCTAATTGACAGATTAAAGTACCCCAGAGCACAAGGCAAGGTCTGCTGCTTGCATTCTCCTCTTCAGGCACAGAAAGCATTGCCTGCCAGCACCTACCACAATAATTCATTGTTCGCATGATCACGCTACGTAGGAAATACGTCAAACTGAAGTCGGCATGTGGTAGTCACCCCCAGTCACTGCTGGCTTAAGCAGGACAAAGTGGGTTGAAGATGAACTTGGAAACCATTTCCATTACTTAGTGCTGAGGCCGTCTAGCTCCCCACCATCATAACCACAGACTGACAGAGCCTCCTACCCTAAACAGAGCCAGACTGTTACAGTGAAGCTCTCCATCTCCTCACCTTTAAAAGGCAATCTATGCTGTTTCCTGGCTGCTTAAAGTAAGCTTCATTTACTACCCCGTAAACATGGTAACAACTGTTCTAGCCTGGAACAAGCTAAGGAACAAGGAACCAAGAAACAGGCATGCTTAACTTCAACAGACCACCTTCAAAACTGTTGTCCAAAACCCGTCACCTCCCATCCGATTGCCTTCTGTTGATGTGACAGAGAAGCCATCACCACCATCCTTCACCTCTTTCCCCAAACCACCATGCACTACCAATTATTCAGCTGATTAGGCAGCAGACATCAGCAAACAGCCTCCCACAGCAACACAGAGCAATGTCAACACTTTCTGCTTTTCTTGAACAAGAAAATAAGAACACGTACCACAAACAGAGCACCAGAAACTTACTGTAATCCCTTGACAGCTGAAAGCAGCTTGCAAATTGATCTGACAAAAGTCCCTCGTTTGCAGTATTACAGGCTCTGTCCTCTGCAATAGCTAACCAACAGTCCCTAGCCTGTCTCTGTATTATGTACACTATACACATGCACACCCCTCAGCACTTGTTTGGCATATGGTCCAGAAAATGTCAGCATTGTAATGGGTAAGCTGCTATTGCAGCCAGAGTAGACCACTCAGTTAAAGGAGCTTTTTGTTGAGGTAATGAAAAGGCTGAAAAACTATTTGCTAGAAGTCATCTCCCTGGGCTCTCAGCATCTCACCATCTGCAGGAATTAGCAGTTTGCCATTTGCTATGTACAAGCAACATTTTCCTTCCTTCTTTCTTTTTTACTTTTGGCCACAGTCATGACAGGTTGTGAAGAGATTATGTGTAGGTGTGCAAGAATCTGAACTTATGTCTTTCCCACCTGGGCCTCTGCAGGGTCTCTTCACACAGGCCAAGAAGTGCACTGCCTGCAGCACTGAGGGTCTAAGGAATGGGCAAACCTCTACAAGAGGAATAAAAGTAAAGGGTGCCCCTGACAGAGCTAAGTGCAAATGATACAATCAGTCTCAAATTAAAGCAGGAATTTTTCTTGACATTCGGTTCTGCTAAGAAATAAGAACAGAAAAAAAAAATAAAAGAAACATTCTCTCTCACCCCCTGCAGTTCTGGCTCATCAGTAAATTTTGCATAGAAGAGCAGCTAATTAAACAAACCTCAAGACTGCATAAAAAGTTCATGCAGCACAGCATTTCTCAGGCAGACAAACCAAGATCAGATCCTCCATCTCCCCATCTCTCCATAGATGGGTATTTTCAGTGCTAGGAATCACAGAATCATAGAACATGGCTAGGCTTAAAAGGGACCTTAAAGATCATCTAATAGTTCCAACCCTCCTGCAATGGGCAGGGATGCCATTCACTAGATCAGGCTGCTCAGGATCCCATCCAGCCTGGCCTTGAGCACTCCCCAGGGATGGGGCATTCAAAACTTCTCTGGGCAACAATCATACCAACCAATGCAGCCAAACATGGAGCTTGAAGTTTACACAGGCACAGAAAACTGGCTTGAGCAGAGAGAGCAGATCCCCCGGAATCCGATATTGGGACCAGACCACTAAGCTAGAGAGAGTATCCTGTCTCCTCTTCTGCATCAAGCAGTTCCTGTCCCCTTGTCTGGCTTCAGTGGAGAAGGGAAGGGAGGAGGGAAACAAAATCAGTCTGTCTTCTTGAGATCAGAAATAGTCTCAAAGAAAAAGCCAAAGAGCAAAGGAATTTCTCAGAGGATTTCTGGAGAGGCAGGGGAGACGTGCATGGATAGGCAGTAAAGCAATGGAAGAGGAGGATGGGGAATCAAGGAAGTAAGGTTATTCTATTTTAGTGTGATTTCCTATGGAAATGAGCCTTAATGTAATCCATTTAGCTGGCTTCCTTCCCCCTACCCCACAACATAATATTTGAAGCAATTGGTCGATTTCCTTTGAATGTGAAAGGGAGGCAATAGGAAATTTTTACATGGCTTGTGAAAATGAGGAGCTGCATAGAAGAGAGCCCTGCTGAGGGCAGAGTTGCTAAGCAGAAAGGTCTGGGGTCTGAAGTCAGGAGCCAGCAGGAGGAGAATAAGGAGACACACAAGGCAGATCCAGAACAAATCTCATTTCCTTTGCTAACCTGCTCAGGAACAACTCACTTTATGCTAGCCATAGAATGGTAAGCTGATCCAGAGTTACCAGCTATTTCTGCAGAATTACTGGCATCCACCACTCCCTCATGGTGCAAAGGGACCCACTGTAGCTTCTGTTTTCAAGCAGTCCCCACCCAGGAGAGTAATGGTTGACCTGTCAGTGAAGGCCCCTCACTCTGCTTCTCAGAAGGGAGACAGAAGGAAAAAACAGAGCACAGGCAGGTGGGATAGCATTTTTAAGAGCTGCACCAACACCAATGCCTAGCATGTGTTCCTAGCAGAAAAAAGGTAGGCAAACAGCAAGTTATGCTTGTCACTCTGTTAAGAGGGAAAAGCAGAATATAAAGCAAGGAGCAGTGGGAAATAAAACGTGCCCCAGCCAGAAAATGAGGAATAAAGTCCAGCTAAGTGAGAAGCCACCATTAGGTAAGGGACCTTAGTACACCGTGAGTGCTGTCCTGTCTGGTCCATGCAGTCAGTGTAAGGGAGCAAGTCAGTCCACTGACAATTGTCCTCTTCTGTGACTCAGGGAGCATCAAGCTGCTGAAAAGCCCTGCTAAATGGAAAGGATCTTGTCCTGGTCAGGCTTTAAGGAACATTCAGTGTTGAGCCCATTCTTCCCCCAGGGTATCTCCAGGCATCCTGGTTTCTCTCCTGAAAATTCTAATCCCAGAAATGTTTTCAAAGGGCAGATAAGCAATAAACAGCTACCCCAGGACACTCCCAGCCTTTTCCAGTTCACTGCTGAAACTGGAGGTGATCTTAAAAAAAAAAACCCCAGAATAAACCCCAGGGTAAAGCATGCACTGTGAGGAAAATCCCCCACCTCTTCAACAATATTCTTGGCCCTTTGAGAGTCCCAAGGTGAGACAAGGTAAGAAGGCAAAGACAGGATCTTGTTCCTCTAACCTGGAAGTTCTCTGTCTTTGAAGGGATCATCAATCTCTGTGCTCTTCGATCTGGCATCGCTTTCACACACTGGGGTCTCATACCTGAAAAAGGAGAACAGCAGAAGCTAAACTATGTAACACAGGTTTAGTTTCTTCACATGATCACTAATCACAGACTGTTCTGAAAGGGACCAACAATGATCATTGACTCCAACTCTTAAGTAAGTGGCCTATATAGGGATCAAACCCACATCCAGGGCATTATTAGCACCACGCTTTGACCAAGTGAGCTAATCTCAGGGTCAAAGGGTTGTGCCTTGTCTGCTTACTGTAGAGGAAACCAATAAACCTCCAGAAGAAATACCATTCTCAAGCATCTGACTGTTTATGAACAGTCAGGAACAGCAGCAGAAGTGGAAAGAGAAGGAAGAACATACTTCGAAGTCCAGTACCAGCTATCAACTGAAACTCACAAACAGCACAAGGCCCTCTTCCAATTCTTGTGGGCATAGGCAGAGATTTTTTTTCAAAGTTGTCAATGCTCTGCAGAATCACTGTATCTAGCTGGATTTAAGTCCCAGCTCTTACTGGCCTGTTTCTACAACTTGCCAGACTCACAATTTGTTTCCAAACTCCAAGTAAGAAAAGATTCCTCACTAGTTTCAAGATAGAAGGTAACTGGGGGGGAAAAAAAAAAATCTATCACTGGTTTAAAAATCTACCCATGCACAACAAGCGGTCTTCTAAATCCCTGCTGGTCAGGATTCAAGTGGCTGCAACATGGAAGTATAAAGCAGATGATAATGCAACAAAGACACTTGTCTTTTCACTGCTCTTGCCCATAATCTTTATTGTTAAGCAAAGCCCCCATTCCTCCTACCTCACAAAAGCTGCAAGCCAGAACAAAAAAAGGCTGCTTTGCATGAATACTTAACACAGAGGAAAGCAAGGACAGTAGTTAATGTCCACCAACCACTATAGAGAGGGAGCTGCATAGTAACACTCAACGGGGAACATCACATACAGCATTGCTTGCTCTAGGGAAGGCAGTGTAGAGCTGACTGCTCTAGAGAGAGGAATTGATCTCATATTGCAGCTGTATTTTTTTACGTCTCATCTTCTCCAGCCAGGCACCTCCCCAGGCCTGCCTATAGCTCTCACCGAGTGGAAGTACCAGGCAGGGGCCGTCCTGTGTCCACCAGGACACACCAGCAGTACCCAGTTGACTGGTGGCATTGCACTGGTTTGTAGAGTCCTCCAGGAGCACACTCGGGGATGACGATACCCTCCCGGGGGTTCTGCCTGGCCTCCTCCAAGGCACTCTGCCTCTCCTGGTCACAGGAATGAACTTTTTCTGGAAGACAGAAGGGAGATTGGAGGGCATGGAAAAAGAATCAAATCAAGATCACTTTCCTCAGGTCAGCAGGATATGGGTACCCTTCACATCACAAGCCCTTTGTGTTTGTTTCCTTCTCACCCACCATCAGTATGTCTACATCCTCAGGGACTCTGGGACTTCTGGGCTGAGAGCTTTCTCCTACATTTAGCTGTGACACAACAGACTGGACTACAGACACTGACTGCCGGGTGCTCAGGATGCCAGTAACAGCAGGGAAAATTCTTCTTGATCACCTGGGCTTTGGAAATGAACTGTCAAGTAACAATAATTCACTGTTAATGCAGCCATGAGGTAAGCATTTCCCAGATTAGGTTTTTGCAAACTGAGAGATCCTAAACTGTGACTTGTATTTTCCAGTTAAATAAAGAAGGCAAACACCTTGCCCTGCCCCTCTGTCTCTTTCTCCAGACTGCAAAACACTCCTCCCTCTCAACAGCACCTCTCCAACATGATCCCAAGAAGAGCAGGTTATGTTTTAACATGGCCTAATCCAGTGCAGACAGCACACACCTCAGCAGGGAACAGAATGGGATATCCCATTCCACCCACACTGCCATCACTTCTCCAGCACTTTCCACTGTTGTCCTCACCTGGAAAACAAAGGACATCCAACACTCCTTTCTACTGAGGGTAAGGCCCTGTCCCTTAATAACCTATTACACAGAAAAGGCTATTCCCAAAATAGAGAACAAAGAGAACAAAAGTGGCATGCACCACAAAACAGGAGGAAGCGCAGAAGTGGCTTCTGCAGCCAACCTGGCACACAGAGTTCTAGCACTGCCCGCAAAGGAGTGACGGGTGCATGGACAGTGCCAGGCTGCTGCCTCTCACATGGACCAGCCATCTAAGGGGGAAGAGAAGCACAGAGAACCTGCAGGATGATAAGACTTATTTGGCTCAACAGCCAGAAATTCTCAATTATAGGTCTCCAAGTATTCTGGCCCTTTGACAAGTAGAAAAATTATTTCAACTTTGCAAACTACTGAAGGTATCACAGTGAGGAAAAGCAAGCAGTCAAGACAGCTGAAAATACATCTAAGTCTAGGGTAAGAAAAGACAACAATCTCATTCCTAATTTTTATCCTTAGGAGAGTGATGAAAAACAGCAGCAGAACAGCTGTCCTCTTCTCCCCTAGCCTTCCTCTCCCCTGCAGTTTACTGTGTTTTTAATTTTATTCTTATAACCAGGCCACAAGACCTGTAATTCCTTGCCACAGCCAAGAGCCACCTCCACCTTTCAATACATAAAATGCTTCCACTGACCAGCAATGACACCATAGGTTCATTCCAAATCTGTAGATGTTTGCATCATCAGCCAGCAGACACGGCACAACCTCAGTATCCTGCTCCCAGGACTGGCTCAGCACACAACTAACACGTGCTCAGGTTCCTTGTATTTTGCCTGCCTGTTGGTATGCCATCAGCTGTATCTTGTATTTCCGGGATACATTATGCTGTAGAGAGTAAGTTTTGTTCCATATCTGGGGAACAGAAAGGGTGCCGATTCACAGCTTGGTACCAGCAGATACAAGAGACTCCAGCAGGTCTGCACAGCACCACCTGAGTACAGCATGCCTGGGTACCAGAAGCATTTTTACTGGTTTCTAACTGAACTGTAGCAGCTGAGTCTCAGAGACCCCAAAAAGTCTCACTCTCCTCAGCATTTCAGATCACTGTCAAGACTGGGAATGTGAAAGGCACCTGAATTTTGCCACACACAAGCCCACACAATAGAAACACAGAATAAAAACTTTTAAGTGTTGGTAAATCTGACTCAAGCAGAGAGAAACTTTACTGGGAAGGAGCAGGAGGGGATTAAGTCAACAAAAACTGAAAGGGAACTCAAGCTTCAGCTGATATTTAAGCTGACTTCACTTTGCTGACAGATTTCACATCTGACCAAAAAAAAGAAAGACTGTTCCCAAGACGTACGTGGACAGAGAAGGCACTGAGCCAGAGGCCTGCAGGCTCCCTAACAAACCACTTACATCAAACGGGCCCCACTTACCCACAGTCTGCCGACAGCAATTCACACCTTGACCATCAGGTGAGGTAAATCACTCAGGCAGCTTGGGGGAAGCAAAAAAAGCAGGGGCAAAATTCTCTATCATCATTATATTATAAGCAAAAGGAAGAAAAACTTCTGCTAAAGAGGACTACATTCCAGGAATTTTTCTATCTAAATCCCAAAAGCTTTCCTGAGTGCACAAAGTCAAACCAAGATTTCTCAAGTCCTTTGAGTCTTGCAAAACTCTCAGTAAAAATTACCCTGAAAAAAATAAATTGTGTTTTCTTTGTGTGTCAGAACAAAGAAATATGCCACTTTTATTGAAATCAAGAGAAAAAAATAATAAATGTCTTTAATGAATTAGTATCTTATTTTACAAACATTTGCAGTTAGGTATGCAAATTACACAGAAAAAAATCTACATAGTTACACATTCGTGCTATGCCATGAAAAAATGGAGAAAATTCTCTGCACATATTAACAGAAATTTGTGGGAACTGAATAGTCACATTTACTACCAGAATACATAACTAATTGGTAGTTGTTTCTGTTCGAGGGGTGTTTAAAGGCTGAGTGAAACAAATCTTACAGGCTTTGTTCAGTTGATATCACATAGATGTAATGATGCAAGCTCTGCCATTGTCACCAGCATTCAGTAGCCCATCATTAGCAATGACAGCGGTACAACTGAAACATCAGGGAGATGATACTTTACTCATTCCTAGTATACATCTAGAAGTAGCTGCTGTGGAAGTTCCTCCCTGCTTTACAGATTCCTGCTTTGTCTCTTTTACATGCTGAAGAGTCCTACATGGTACGATTCTTCTCTGAACTCCTTCCAGATTCACCATGCCTTCCCTGAGCTAGAGATCAGAATAGCAAACACATTGACTCTGACAACAGCCTTGTGGAAATTTCCTTCAGTGACATCTGTCTAGTAAGCAGAATGCATTAACTAGCACTAGTCCCCAAAGAGACTCTTTTCTCCAAGCTACCACTCTAACAGCACTTAATTCCCTTAAAAAATAAACACCAATATTAACAGTTAGGTATTCAAAAGCCAGCAAAATCAGCTGGGAAATCCATACCATCAGCTTCGCTAGTATGGGACTTGGCATGAACTGCATGCAGTGTCACCCTGAAAGATGGTCTCACGGGTAACAAAGGGACCATCAAATGCTATCCCAGCTCCAGGACACTGAAGTCCTCCTGTTCCAGTCAAACTGCTTACTGGAAACTTTGCTGTTGTTGCCAAGGCCAGGTTAATGGAGAATAGTGAAAGCCTATGGCCAAGCTAGAAAGTTTAATGCCAGGTACGAAATTAAGCTGTCATCTTAGAAACTAGCATATATTTATTATAAATGTAGGGTACTTAAAAGCCTATTCCTTGTTAATGGGAGTTGCAGGCACAGAAAGAAAGGTTTTCCTTCTTTCCCTAAACTGAACATTTAAGACAGCAAGTCAGTGGGGCACAAACAGTCTTCCTAGAAAAAATAATAATATTATACCCATTTATTTATCTATTTTAAAGGCATTGTCACATTCTACTGTTGTCTGCCATCTCTGCTTTGACTTAACCATCAGCAAAGAAACCAAGTAACACTTGCCAACTTGCTGTTGTTGGGGAGTGAAACCTTCATGCAACAAATCTAGATTACAAAAAAACAAATTACAGAAAAAAACAATAGGGACTGTATGCACACCCAAAGAGAAGAGTCATTGGCAGAAATATCCATTTTACCTCAACTGCTCAGCTCTAAAATGCTAACTGTTTATTCCTTCTTACCCTTGACTGCTTCTAACACTCATTAAAACATATTTTTAAAGTAGTGTCTCTGAAGCCATGAGCTATGGCAGGAAAACAGGGCTTGGACATCTGTAGTTGCACATTATTCATGCAACAATTTCCCCCTAGTAATGGCCTTCTGAGGAATACATGGTCAGATTCATAAAAAGGTCTCTCATTCCTGGTCCCTTAAGTACACACATTCAAACATACATCTACTGCCTGCACAATAAAAATAAAAATGATGGACGAGGTAAGGGACTCGTCTGACTGTTTAATAAACTATATCGTTATTAAAGAGATGGGGTGCTTGTTTACCCTACAAAGCTGAGAAGAGAGGATGTCTAGTAGCATCTAGCCAAAGGCTTGTGCTTCACAGTTCTCATGCTCATCTTGCAGGGCTATGTGCAGCCACTGGGGATGAGCCAGCCTCCCCCCAGCTGCTCTCCTGACACAGAACTCTCATTGCTACCAGACCCAAAGCACCAAGCATCATTCACCGTGGCTGTGGATGATTAGGGTGGGACATAAGGAACATCTGCCATCCAACCACAGAAGATTATTTTTTGAACATTGCTCTTCTGCACCCAAATCTTTTCTTCTTAAAAGAAGGAGACTGCGGCACCAAAACCAACCACCTTGGAGAGATTCCTACACCCTTAAGAGACAGGATTCTTTCTTCCAAATTAAGCAAAAGAGAGGGTCTAACCTCCCTCTATGCTTCTGCTCAGCCCCAATGAACCCCTGTGAATAGCCTAAACCCAGAGCGACAGGCTGTACCAGGCAGGGCAGATTTCCTTCTCTTCCTCTCTCTCATTTCTTTTGACCAGAAATTCTGTCTGGACCAGAAAAGCTTTTCCCATGGAATTCCTACAAAAAGCTTCAAAAAGTTTTAATGAACAAGCATTCATCACAAGGGGAGGAAAAGGTCTTTTACTGAAGAATTCTTGACCAATCCCCATTGTTAGTGCTGCAACAGGGACCCCACTTCAAAATAACATTTAAAATAACATTTAAAAAAACACAAACACATCTGCCCCAAATTTTTTTTTTTGTTCAACTCCCAACTTTCCTCTCAGTGAGGCATTAGTGCAGCACAGAACAAAGGGGAGCAGCATGGATATCTAGTGCCAAGTTCCTACTGACCTTCTGTGCCAACCCAAACATGAGGACTAAGTGTCTTTGTGCCTCAGTTTTCCTTTCAGTGAGAAAAAGTGTTTGCCTGTCTCCCAGGGGACCTTAATTCAGACAGGGTCAGTTTCTCATGTGCCTTTACACTGCTGTGGCACAGAACAAGAGCTTTGAACTGGTTATTCTATCACAGCATGTACATCAGCTTAAAGCTGCTTTTAGATTGTATACGGAAACTCTAAAGTGAACAGGACTCATGTCCACTCCAGGAGAACAGGTACCTCATCCCAGAATGGAGCTTACAAAAGCTGTGGGCAGAAAGCAAGTTCAGCACAGGTTACATCAGCAGCCCAAACCTGCATCCTTTCCTCCTCAGAAAGACCATTCGAAAAGCCTTAAGTATGCACATGCACAAGTGTTGGCAGGACTAGCAAAGCAATGCAGTGAATAGGCCCTTACTGCCTGTCCCCTGAGCAGGGCTGTGGGTGGAGGGAGAGAAACAACCCCTTCTGTGTTTAGAAGCACAATAACAGCTGAGCAAATATGGCTCATGGGCATAGCATAAATCTCTCCACACCTCTGTTAGTCATCAGTACTGATACCCACTCCACCCTGTTCTGTCTGCGATCATGGTCCCTCCAGAGTTTTCTGGCTAACGTGAAGGTAAAAGAAAAACAAACCTTGCAGGTGTTCCCACACTGTACCAGTTGAGCAATCTTTGCTTTACCTTGGTACGCACTCAATTCCATTTCTCAAGGCATAGGCTACAGAGGAAGCAGATGTTACTACATGTTCCAGTGCTGAACAAGTACAATGCAAAGGCTTAACAGGTGGGTTATAATTTTCAAAAATGCATTATTCCAAGTGGCTCATTAAACTTCAGCTATCCAGGAACACATGCTTCCCCTGCTATTTTCCTTCTGCTCTAAGAGATAAGGCTGCACTGCATTCCCACCAGTGTTACATGATGAGAAGCCTATTCAATATCTATCCTATAGCTTGAAATAAGGAGGACTGGCTCAAGAAAGCACAGATTAGAGCAAACTTAGTAAGGGACTTTCTGAGGCACAACTTGTGCTCATTTTGCAGAACCTGTGGGCATTGTGTCCTGACCAGCTAAGAAAAGAGTGTGCTCCACAGGGTTTCCACCCCACACAGCAATAAAGATCAACACCTGCACATCTTGAAATCTGCCAGTTGAAAGCTACCTGTCCTTGCAACTCTAACTGCCTTTCAGGCAGGCCTTGGAATCTTTAAACCATCCCATCTCACAAGCAGTCAGTCACACAGTCCTAGCCCTCCTAGAGCTATAGCCAGACTAACTGAAGGACGGCAGAAGAAGAACAATGCCTTTTTTATGGCTGTAGTACATCATCCTGAAAAAAACCTGCAAATATCTTCATGTTCATAAACAATGCATTAGATAGAGCTCTGAAAAAATTCTGGTTCATTAGGGCATATTGTAAGTTGTGTCATTCTCGTAACCAAATGAGAAAAATGCAACCTACATACAATTACTATGAGATAGTTACCTAACACAACAGGATAAGAAAAAGATGCTCTCCAAGACAAGAGGTCTCCAAAGTTTTGTGAGACAGTTGTTCAGTTTTGAAAGCTACCATGAGACTTGTATCAAATTAAATGACAACTCTGGCCAATGGAACAGAGCATCCAATTTACAGACTGAACTTCAGGAAAAAATTCAAAGCCACACTTAATAAATGGTTTTAAATCAGTGTAATCACAACTTACAAGCACAAACCATAACAACCAGCAAGGAAAAATCCAGCACATGGGGAGAAAATTACTGGCGAGGCAGCAAGACTTGGAAAAAGTGGTCAGCAGCTTAGGTAGACCACAATAAAGTCTGCAACTTCAGGACATTGCAAACAACAACAACAAAAAAATCCAAACAGGTAAATCCAGCTGTGGAATGTAATGACAGGGGCTTCACATAAGGAACAGGCACTAAGTACTGGTGAGCCTTTAAATCAGCCCTGTGTACAAGCACTGGGCACTGCACTTTGAGGGACAGGAAGATTCTTTGGCAGGAGGGTGTGAGAGAGCAAGGGGAACAGGCAAAGGTCTAGGATACTTGATCTATGAGAAAAGGCTAAAAGAATTCCATTTGTTTAGTCTAGAGATGACATTCAGTCTTCTGAGTCATAAAAGCTGTTCTACAAAAAAAAAAAAAAAAAAAAAGACATAGATAATTTTTTTTCCTTCCCCATGGGTAGTTCAAGTATCAGACAGCTTACTTGGAGAAAGGAGATTTAGTTTTGATATAAAAAAGCCCTGGTGATTAACTGTTCACTAATTGGAAGAGGCAGTGGGATCTCTGTTGTCACATTAGGAACAGGTTATGTGTGTCAGAGCTGTTATTAATTAATTGGATATGCCCCTAGGTTAAAATAAGGAGAAAAAACGACTTGAATCTCTTCAGGTCTTTCTTGCTCTCCTCACGCAGGCTGAGAAACTCCAGCAGATCCTCAATGACTAGGCAACCTCTTTTCTAACACAGACTAAAATCTTGACGATATTTAATCTGGTTTAAGTTTCCAGATTATGGGGTCTTATCCCCTCTAATGCACCTGGCTTCCATATCCTGTGTATGACAGCTGTACCTGTGCAGTATCTTCACAATGACAACAGTTTCTATAGTCTGAGCAGAGAAATTTGGCATCAAAATGCAGCCTCTTCACTTCTTGACATCAGGATGGTTCCTCAGCAGAAGAAAAATCTTTCAACCTTAGACACTACCCTTGTCATTTTGAGACAAAGCTACACAGTCTGTGTTTTTTCTTCCCTAATGCCTCTTTTCCATTTCACATAGTTTCTAAGCACTGTGAGCTTGTGGCATACCTAGCTTTGACATAAGCCACCTGTCTCTGAATACATGCATTTTCCCTGTACTCCTTTTTCACTGCACTCTTTCCACATTGAGGAATGCTGTTCAATAAAACAAAAAACAATAGGTGTTTCCACTGGAGCCTTAGCATTATTGGGAAACTTTTTTCACTTCCACACCTGTTTTTTAATAGTCCTTGGAACAGCTAGTAAAGCAATTATTGGAGAATTTGCCTACCTCTTCTAGATGGAGTATACAACTGTTTTTACAGTATTGTAACTGTGCAATTATAGGACACCAAACAAAGTCTTTGAAAACTGTCACAGGCAGCTAAAAAGTGGTTCAGACTGGTCTTCCTACCTACAGCAACATTATATTTAATGCTACTACTGGTGAGGCACAGAAGGCAAGAGAGACAGGTTTATAGTGTGATGAGCCTTTTCATGCAGTGACAGATCAGTTTTTCCCTATAATATTTTGCACTTTATAAGGAGGCAGAGGGAATTGACTCTGACAGGAAGCTAGCACTCACTTTTGGATATTTACCCAGTCAACTGTCTCTGGGTAGAATATCCAGGCTTTGGAAGTTCAATGACATAACATGGGATTCAGACATCAGCCATGGGACAGAGAAACTGCTCCCACTTCATCCATGTCATGAGATGGATGTCCCTACTCTAGCTTAAAAGGCAAGGGAAGTACTACAGACTGACACTATGGCTGAAGTCAGTGTTCCCCATGGGATTTCTCTGAATTGCAGCCTTACACAGGCAACAGTCCCTCCATCTGTGGGAGCCCATGCATTCTGGCAGGCTGAGCTCCAGAGAGAAGCTGCAGCCTTGTGCTACCGGAGCCTGTTCAGTCAGCTTAAGGTGAGTGGGAGACTGCTGACACCAGCAGGACCACAGACTTCCCTGCATTATAACAGCTGGGGAAACCAGAGAAATGTCACTCCATTCACCCAGAGTAAGGCCAGCCAGTTTAACACATTCCTCCCTCAAGTGTCCCACGAGATCGAATGCTACCTTGCTTTTTAAACATACTCCCATCTTTTTCTCTGAAGGTGGGTTCTCTGCCCAGCTTCTTTCCAATTCATATGCAACCCCTGGGATCTTCCAGCCAAGGTCTTTCCAGCTACTTACACACCATTTCAAAACATGTACTTAAGCCACCCCTGAACTGCGCCACAAAATGTACTCACATGCTCCCACTGACTAATTGCTTATTTTAGTGGTCTGGCAAAATACAAAAATAAGATGACCACCAAGGCAAAGGGAACACACGGATGGCAGCCCCACACCCTCCCCAAACTATACACAGGACTCTTAAAACACAGCTCATAGCTCTGATAACGTCAGTTTGAAAGCAAAGAAATGGTCAACAAAGAGGTTGTAGCAAGGTGGGTGTTGATCTCTTTTCCCATGTAACAAGTGAGAGGAGGAAAGGAAACAGCCTCCAGTTGCACCAAAGGAGGTTTAGACTGGACATTAGAAAAGATTTCCTCACCAAAAGGTTTGTCAACCATTGCAACAGGCTGCCCAGGAAAGTGGTTGAGTCACCATCCTTGGAGGCATTTAAGAAATATGTAGATGTGACAATTAAGGACATGGTTTAGTGGTGAACTTGGCAGCACTGGGTTAAGGGTTGGACTTGATCTTAAGAGTCTTTTCCAACTTAAATGATTCTATGACACTTTCCCATGCTGCTGCTCCACGAGCCCTACTCAGGAGCCTCACACATTTCCCTTATCTACTCACTCCACCTCCAGGACCCACCAAAGTAGAGAACTTCTTCACTCTAAACCTGGCATCAACAGACACCTCCATGGGAGGGGTAGGGTTTTCCAAAGTTCTGGAATGCAGCTCTTCTCCTTCACAGCCTTATACTGTACTAGGTAATATTCCCAGCCTTCTTGGACAACACCAGGGGCAGCAGATATTCATAGGGATACACTGACCTGTGTTTTGAACCCTTTTTTTTCTTCACTTGTCTCTTTGCAAATCACTTGCAAGCCACACCAGGGCTATTGGTTTCAGAAGCCTACCTAGGTCTAAACCTTTTCCAGAGGTTATCTAGGAGCTAGTAATGACACTTACCTTGAAACAGCTCCTCCTTAACTGTGGTACCTCAGAAATGTGGTGAGTTTGACAGGAACATTCCAAGAGAGGCAGGAAGGTGAGTCAAGATGTGCAGCCTTTCTGCAGGCATCAGCATACATTCAAATGGATGTCTGAAGTGCAGATTCACAAACGAGACTGTGCCGGATGGTGCTACTACATACAGCAAGAAGCACTGTGCTGCTAAGGAATTACTTCAGCAAATCAGTGCAGCCCCTTCAATCTGAATCAGCTTCTGCTAAAAAGCAAAACCAACTCCACAAAGTTGACCACTCTCAGTTTGTCCCTGTATGGCCAGGTAACGCCTGGTGCTGGAGCTTATTTCCTTTCCCTTCCCCACCAAATCCCCAGAGGTTTTAAATGTGGGGTTGTTTCTTATTTCCCCTTTTACCCCAGCTTCGTATATCTTTGCCCCTTCTCCTACTGCTCCTTGTCCACTTGCCTGAACTGGCAGCTGCAGAGTAGTAGTTATGACTCCACATCTAAAGTAATTTGTTTTCTTTCTTTGGGGGATAAGGAGGGGGAGAGTGACTGAATTCTTTGGGAATGATTTATTGCACAGCACTCAAGGGGAGCTTCATTTATTTGGCTAGCTGCATATGGTTTAACACCTATGGTTGCATGCTGATTATTATACAACGTTATTTTTCCCACTTGTATACTTTGCACCTTTTCATAGAGCAGATTAACTGGTCCCCAGTGGCATGTTATTTATGACTTTGTTTGCTGGCTGTCTGGGAAGGGTCCTGGTCCTAGATTCTTCCATTCCCCCTGCCTCTGCTCTCTCCTACATACTCCCTTCTTCACCACACACACCTGTCACACTGAGACCGTGGGAGAATCACCCTTGGGCATCACACATATCACCCTTCTCAGAACTTCCAAAACGGAAGAAGAGACAGAGGCCTCCCAAGCAGCAGCCAAGACAGGAAAGGATGCCTGAACCACAGATGGAGCCAGAGGGAAGGGAGGGATAATAAATAAGGAAGAAACATCACATTTTGGCTTGCAAGAAAGCAGGAACTCAGCAAATAAGAGCATATATTTGTTGTGAAAATGTAATGGAATTAGTAAGTTTTCATTTCATACTCAACAGGAGCTTCTCTTAAAATTGCTTTATTTGATATCAAGCCAGAATCTAAATTGAAATTAATTCAAAACAAAACCAAAACAAACCCTCATTAAAAAAAAGGACTGGGAGGTCTAATACAAAGGTCTGAAAATAAATAGTTGTGGCAGATGGGACAACAGTCCCAGACTTTTAGCCCAATAGTTTTGACAGGTTAGAGGAGCATTGTGTTGGGAGGTACTGGGTCCAGATGCAGGAAAAGAACCAAGGAGGATACATTAATAGAAGACAGTAGAAAAGACAAAAGCTTTCTGACACACTGGTTCCCTCCCATGAACTCTTGTTCTTGACACCATCAATGACACTTTTTCCTCTTCAGCTAGGGAGAAATTCAAAAGCCTTTAACTAATTCCAGGTGTTATGCCCAGAGGAGACAGAAGCATGAAAATGTTTACCAAGGAGGACTAAGTCAGCATTAGAATGTCATCCATAGGCACCAAAATTTTCCAATTCAAATGCCACCATAACATCTTCTTTAGACATTCCTAAAGCACAATTATTCCTGACTACAGCCCCTTGTCAACCAACCTGCTTTCCTGCCAAAGTGATAGCTATCTCCTCCCCTCGGTATCCTAACACTAATCAGCCACAGATTTTGGGGAAGGGGCTACAGTTCTATATTAGACATTTGGACAGTAACATTACCAGAAGTGGCATGGAGAGAGAGCCAGCCAGTTTGGAACTAACACAGCTAGTTTAGTAATAGCGGAAAATAGGAAAAAAGCAGCAGAAGAAGCAGAAGTCCATGGTCTCATGTTTTTAAATAACAAGGTGGGGAGTGCTGTGCACCAAGAGTAGGACAAGACACCTAAGCAATAAGGCTGAGAAGACAGGATAAAGACAGGTGTGAAATTACCCCCATTAATATCACTGTTTTGCTTTTCAAGAACCTCATCTAAATCTACCTGTGGATCCCTGTTCTCTGCAGTGTTCCACATTTCCAAGGCATGAAAAAATTTCCTCCAACTCCAAATAACTATCCATTCAAAACACAGGTGCAAGGTCTCCCCACTCTGGAAATTAATATAGGCATTCAAGCTCTTTGTGTTTAGCTTCACTTCTGAAAAGGAAAGTCCTAAAAACAAATTAAACTCTTGTCTAATCTTGGCTATTTTTGGGGTACCCCACTAAAACTTGAAAAGAGCTTCCTTCTCAAGCTCTGTCCCATTATATGTCCATCTCACCTGACTCAAGAGGAACTACACTAATTCTCAGTGTAGTCTCAAGCAGACTCCTTTTTAATGTATGGGATTGCAGAAAGCCTCCATATGGATATGGCAACATACCTATGAGTACATTAACCCTTGGGGCAATTACTACCCTGATCATTAAGAAAGGCATGCAGCAAAACGGTGTAACTTCCTAGTTGAGTACTAGAGAGAACATTTTTGGGGGTGCCATGGGTGTTTTCTTATCTTTTTTTCCTGCCAAGTGGGGAAAAAAGACCCCTTAAGGAACACAGACAAACCAGAGAACCCAGGTCCTGGTAGTAACACTTGATATAATCACATCCCACTTCACTGTGCAGATCTCTGGAGACAAACTGCACCCAAGAGTTAAGAGACTCCCTTTCAGGTGGACAATGGAATACATACAGATGTGAAGTTTTCAAGTGGTTTCCCCCTTTGAAAAGCCCTAAAGTTTGGGCTTCGGGTTGACTCAAGAAAAAGAAATGTGAACACCACCGTTCTTGTTTTCAAAGCTCATTCAGTTATACTCTGTCCAATAAGAGCTCCTGACAGGAGAAAGCTCTATCACTGGAATGCCATCATGAGATGCTAGCACGATGCCTGGGTGCCAGAGCTGAACAGAACAGGCCACATGGAATTGGTCCCCATTCACCAAGCAAGATTTTGAAGCAAACAACTATGGGTTTTTTCTTTTCTTTTTTTTGTTTTTTTTTAACTAGGCACAACACACACAAACCTGTCTTCAGCTGGTGACCTTAATATATTACTCATTCTTCCTTTCAAATAACGTCATTTTCAAAACCCCAGTGGCTGAAGAATATTTACTTGAGGCTGCTACTGCTGGTTTCTCCAGAGCTGTTTATTTTTCCATGCAGGGGCTCATTACATCATTCTGTGGTTTTCTTAAAGGTTGTCACGGTAAGCTGGATACAGGCTGGAAACTCTTGCTAACTAAAACCAAATCACTAAGTAGCACAAATGAATTTGGAGATAACCCAGCTCTGGCAGTGAGGAAAATCCCTGGATTCCTCAGTGGAGATGGGGTGCTCCTAAACAAGCAGCCATTAGATTTCTTGGAAGTGGAAAACATTATCAAATCCTTCCCTAGATTAAGAACTTTAAAAAAAATAATCACTTTGACTGTTGCAGGCTGGAATAGGTTGGGGGTGAGGGGAGGAAGCTGAAACAGTAAAAGCAGAATGAAAAGACAGTTCCCAGCCATGCTAATCAGAGAACAGCCATTGCAAGAATCCCATTTGAATCACCTCCTGCTCTGGCAGTGTTAGGAACGACTCATCACAGAGGGCACTGTTATGTAACTTAGTTAGCTTAAGGTATCCATGTGCATGCACGTGCAGATGTGCATGTTTGGGAAAAGGAAGAAGCATCAAAAAATATTTTTGTCATCTTGGCACAACAATATCATGTTGATCTAGACCCTCCCCTTGCCCCCAAAAGAAAAACTGAATTTGGGACTTGTAGGATTCAGACAGACAGAAGATGTAGTTTTTAAGCATAGAAGAACAACTTTTCTGCTGTGCAACAGTCCAGATGTTCATATTTTGGTTCCTGCCTCTGGCTGAGAAGGTTTAAACCTGCATCTCATCCTACTGACAAAAGGGTGCCATTTAATTCTTTAAGGTGGGCTGGGGTAACGGCACTAGCAATCCCTCCTAGCAATGCTCTTTTACTGAGCATAGAAAAACTCACTGGCAAAATGCCTGGAGACATATAGATTCTCAGTCAAGTGCTCTAATCACCAGGCTGGAGTCATTCTGCTTTTCCTGATCCCTAGCTTAATTAGGATTTACACATGCCAAACAAAATGTAAGTGCTCAAAAAAAAAAAAAAGAGATCAGTTTCAGAAGAACCTCTTCTGTTTGTCAACACTAAACAGAAGATGGAATACTCAGATTTCAAATGCAGCTCTTACAGGATACAGGCAGCATATATTACATGGGGTGCCACCAGCTCTGCAATGCTCAGCTGCCTGGTACATGGCTCAGCTTACATTGATCAGAGACAATGACAGCAAATTAAAGAGTCTGTTTGATTCCACATAGCAACCCAAAATTCTCCTCATGGTTGACACAGTGATGGCGCTTGCTTTCCAAGATATCCAGCATCAGGGCTGATTAGAGAACAGCACATGTGCTCTGACAGCAGTATCTGTACCATTCTTCTCTGCAAAGGACAGAGCCATACAATCACCACAGGGAGAAGAGACATCACGGCTAAGTGTTTCACTCTTCAAACTCCAAGGAATAGGAAGTAAAAGAAGAGTTAGTCTGGATATTACAAAAAGAAAAAACCTGAGATTGAATTCAGAGAGCAGAGCAGCTTCCTGTGGGAAGAAATAAAATCTTTCTTATGTAAGGCATTTATGGTACAGTAGAAAATGCTGCTCTCCTTACAGTATAAACATTCACTAGCCCTAAGGTAGTAGATTAGATCTTTTCTCTTTTCTCACTTCCAATTTCAGTGATCCCATTAAACCACTGCAAAAGCATACAAGGCTTTTTGCCTGCTCCAAGACTGTTAGTGTAAGCTCAGAGAGACAATACAGCCGAGGCAATAGCAAACCCAAGAATCCAAATCTTGTGCTAGCAAAACTTATCTTAACCCTTTAAAAATAAATTTAAAAATTGGAAATGTGCTAAGCATTAGCATTTCAAGTTGGGCCAAAGGCAATTAAAAACATCCCCCAATTTTGCATGCCCATCTCATGACAGCTGTTTCATCATCTGCAGCCAAGACAGACTCGAAGACACTTGAAGAAACATGATTCTAAATGATAACTACCCCCCCAATTTCTCTGCAGTTTGAGCCCATCTACTGTACATTGCCTTTAACATATATTACAAGGGATGAAAAGAATGAAAGATACCAAACAAGGTGACTAGGCTTCACTATTTGAAAGAAACAGACTTTGTATCACCTAAAATATAGCTCTAGACAGCATTTCTTAATATCAGTTAATTTGTAAGAAACTGAGATGGCTGTGTATTTGCATGGCCCAGTGGGGAAATCTGGGGATAAAAGTTGGCAACCCAGTCTCTTAGTGAGACCCTATAGCAAGTGAGCCTCAGAGCAATCAGTAAGGCTGAGTCAGATGAACCACGTCTCCTTTTAGCTTGCTGTATAAACCACCTCTTATACAGCTCTTGAATTTTCCAGAAGATCATGTATTTTTCACTTGTAGCATGCACTCACTCACAATAATTTTGTTTGAGTAACAGAATTGACGCAGAAACAATTGAAACAAGTGTACAGAAGTCAGCTCACACAAGGAACACTTCTGTGGACAAAATGCCAGTTTACATCAGGCAGCTTCCTGACTAAACAATCTAAGTGATTGCCTTTACAACATGAAAGTCAGCCTACTTTGTCTCTGTCAGGCCAAGAAATGGTAGAAGACAGACCCTCCTGCTCCCAAGTCCCTTTGCAACCTCTTAGCACTCACTCTTCTTTCCATCACAGCTATGAGGCTTGCTGTATTAGAAGGAAAGCTGGTCTCCAAGATAGGTAGGACCCGTGACAATGGATTTTAATATTAAACTATCACCTTCAATTGCACTGTCAGCTGCTGATTGTCCCAGAAGCTAACAAAAAACAGAAGCTGTGTTTGCTCTCCCCCGAAAGACATCCTTAAAGAAGGATGCTGGTACTTATACATCATCTGAAGCTTCCGAATGATTCCCACGGGCAGATCCTACACAGACCACCCTGCTACAAAAACAGTTGGGAGGTGAAGCACAGGAGACTTGTTAAAACTGTGGTCTGGGCAATGCTGGCTGTCCTCCTGCCAAGAGCCTTTCACTCTGCAGCAAGAGAGTTTCACCCAGCCTAGCACTAATTTCACCCTGCAGCTTGGAAGTGGCAGAGGGAGGTTAAAGGAACTGTCATGAATGCTCCCTAGCTAATCCAGAAATACCAGATGATGAGGCACTTCAGTTGTATCACAATTTATCTGTTCAGGTGACTGGAATTATTCCAACAGCCATTCTAGGCATATATGTTTCATAAAATATATGTAATAGTAGCATCTCCTATTCGAATCTTAAAGTAAATCCATGGCTTCTTAAATCACTTTTGTTCTTTTATATTCCCTTTAATTTCTTCATTTCTCCCACCTCAGTTAAAATATCAGACAGAAACCATTTCTATTAAGAATCCCTAACCTTCCTCTTCAGATTCTCCAGTTTCTTCTCATTTCAATGACTCCACACCACAATTTCATGCTCATCTCCAATCTCAAGTTTTACACCATGACTTCACATCTTCCTGCCTGCCCTTTTCCCACTCATGTTCATGATCTCTTCTTTGCTGTTTTTTAGGCTTGGGTCTTCCCTCACCCACTCCATTACCCACAAAACAATCTTGACATTTTCTTAGGCCCAGACATAATTAAACTACTTTTGATTGTGAAATAATCCAATAATTTCTCCACCAAAAAATATCCCCTGAAGAGAAGAATCTTGAATTCACTAGAAAAGAAGCCCGTTTTTGTATTTTTTGCAATTGCTTAGACCAAAACCACAGCCCGGATCTTTGAACCAAATGCATCAGTTCATATATCCACACTGAACAGCAAACAGAATAAAGATGAAAGATGGCTAAGATGAATTAACAGATGAAGAAATTAAGAGATTCTCCAGTTATGGTTTGTGGAAACAAACATCCTTCATCACACATTGATTATGGCCCTTTGGACACAAAAAAAGATCTAATCTGAAATTACTTTATAGTCTGGGCTGCAAGTGCCCCTAGCAGTTTGATAGCTCAGTGAAGAAAGAATGAAACAAGAATAGATGGTGACAAACTACAGAATAGTGAAAAGAATTATTTCTTTTTAGATGGAACATTACCTGAATTTCTTATACTGGAGCTGTTCATTTTGGAATCTTTGATGACCAAGTGCTTAATCCAAAGGGTGGGTGCTGTGATTTCTGAAACAATAAAAATAACAGCTTTAAATGAACTGCAGCAACTAGTAAATTACACGATTGTTACTCAGAATCATAGAATGGTCTGGGTTGGAAGGGACCTTAAAAATCATCTTTTGTTCCCACTCCCTTACCATGGGCAGGGATACCTTCCACTGGACCAGGTTGCTCCAAGCCCCGTCCAACCTGGCCTTGAGCACTTCCAGGGATGGGGCATCCACAGCTTCTCTGGGCAACCTGTTCCAGTGCCTCACCAACCTCACAGTACAGAATTTTTTCCTCATACCTGATCCAAACCTACCATCTGTCAGTTTGAAGCCATCCCCCCTTGTCCAGTCACTACATCTCTTGTAGAAAGTCCTTCTCCAGCTCTCTTGTAGGCTGGCTTCAGGGACTGGAAGGTGCTAGAAGGTGTCTTCTGAACAACCTCAACTCTCTCAGTCTCTCTTCATTGGAAACAAGATGTTGGCTACAGTCATGCCTTAACTGATCTACCACCTTTGTACAGACAGGTTCATCCCCTGGTGAGGTCTTCCAACTCTTACGAACCACCATTTGTAAATCTTCCACAAGGTTCTCTCATTATCTTCCTGTTCCAGAAAGTATATCTCTGCTGGCAAAACATTTTTTTCCTCCCTCTACCCCCCACTTC
Organism: Corvus kubaryi; assembly: GCF_017639235.1. Classification (NCBI taxonomy): domain Eukaryota; kingdom Metazoa; phylum Chordata; class Aves; order Passeriformes; family Corvidae; genus Corvus; species Corvus kubaryi. The sequence goes on from NW_024582054.1 coordinate 3,045,473, forward strand.
CTACATTCTCAACTCTAAAGCCTTTTTCCTCAAGACTCATAGATCACAAACATTGTATTGGGCGCTGTAGTACATGCTGTTTCCCCCAGAAGTACATATGAAATCCAGATTTTACAAAGTCAATCTAGACCTTAAATATTGCTTTAACAGCCCAAGAAGGCCTGGCCACAGTCAGTTCCCTAAAACAAGCAACAACAAAATCCAAAATAAATAGGCAGAGACATGAAGATATTTCTGGAAAGACTTGAAAGGAAGTCTGTTAAAGAAATAGGTTCTAGTTAGAAAAGCATGTCTGATGCACTAACCAAGACATCCAAACATAAATTTGTGGAAAAAAAAGTGCTTAGAGCATCTCCTCTGAGGTGTTATAATCAACTTCAAAACACATCTGAACCTGCCCTAAGCCACAGAAATGACATAACCTCAGCATTTGATTAGAACTGAGCAAAGCAGTACTTGCTACCATGGGCTAGAGCACCTCAAGTGATATTTTCAGGACTGATATTTTCTGAAAAAGTTTTCAGTCTCCACAAGAACACAACTTAAATAGTACATCCTGAGGTTTTTCTTAAGTTCCTCTAAGAACTTTTCACATAAGTTTTCCTGCTACCTTGCTGACATTTACATGGAACTGCTCAGCAAAGGGAGAAGCTGGCTGACTAAAGAGAAACTGATTATAAATTACAAGAACATGAAAAAAAAGAAAATTAATCTCTCCTTCCTAAATGTTTTCAGCCACGTTGATTGGAGGCATTATAATAATTGCGTTTAGGGCATTTTTTCACAAAGAAGTATAGGCTGAACATTGTTAAACAAACTTTTACTACTGCTGGAATATCAAAAACTGCCTTATCTGCCAGTTTCACTACACTATTTTATCAACAGTCAGCCATCATGTACTTCTATAAATACATATACCTACATGCTTTGGTTTATGGACTATTTCTCCTTTGGTGCTTCTCCCTTTCCTAGCTCTTACCCAATGTTTAATTTGAGGTAGTTCTCCCCAAAAGGGGCTTAAATGCTTAAATCTGGGATGAAATTTAGCTCTGAATCTGCACCATATGGACCATGTATGTCTACAGCTGAAAAAGGAAGGACAACCAAAGTCAATAGATGCTGAAGAATGGATGAAGACCTTTAGAAATACAATGGTGTACATCTTTCAGTGAGGTTGAAAGGTGCACAAAGAGGAATTCTGTGAAAAAAGAGAAAGAAAAAGAAGAGGAAATTATTTCCTTGGAATCTACCATAAAAATCTATTTTCAGTCCAGGTAACCTGGACTTTTTTTTGGATTACAGACCCGTCTGAACAACAGATCTGTGGAAAGAGTAGATTCCCACTGAATTAAGAGGTGAAGTTTACCAAAAAGAAGAGATGTTTAAAGAAGATATCTTTAGGAAATCATTACACCTTGCACATGGAAACTAAATAGATGGAGAAAACAAAAAAACAGAGCCTGGAAGTGCAGGAGGGAATAGAATTTTTTAAAACTATACCAAGGACATTAATAAAACACTCTTCAGCAGAGGAGAATCTTGTCTTAAGAAAAGATTCACTATAAGCATCTCTAAGATCTGCATTATAATAATATGAAATAATTTTTAGAGAGATGGCTGTGTTATGATTCAAACCTTGGATGGGAGAATTTAAGTTATCTGATTTACATTATCTCTGGCACTGCTCTGTTATGCCCTCAGGGAGGATGGTAGGGAGTGGGAGGGGAACTTATGCATGAAATGTGAATTTTCATTATCCTCCAATGCAGACGAAAACATGAGAAAGGTGAACCTTCACCTTAGAGATGCTGAAGTCCAAAAGGTATCACAAATTTCAGGGGCAGCTGAGAGTATGTAATGCCCTTTGAAAAAAAGTCAGTCCCTAGTGTATGGAAGGTAGGCAACCAAAGGCAAAAAATGAAAAAAAAAATCTACATTGTTATTGTCCATTTGTGTTGATATCAGCTCCACCCTGGCCACCTGACTTTGAATATATAGGTTTACAGGAACCCATCAGTTCTCAAATTCAGTGAAGTGGAATGGGATCTGAACTTTAACCCCTTTGAACATCTATGAAAATTTCAGACCTCACAGGTAAATGGATAACTGTTTTGCCCTTTTCTGTCATTTGTGTAAGATACCAAGTACAAGCCATTCCTCAGGAAGACCTACTCAAGACACTGGGAGTCTTCTAGTGAAGACTAGAACATGTCATCACAACATGTTTGCTCAAATAGAATTAAGGGATTGTTCAGGGTGACATCCTGAGGTGTCTAGTCCAACCTCTGCTCCAGACAGGGTCAGCTAGAAGAACAGACCAGGTTGCTCAGGACTTCAGAATCACAGGATATCCTGCGCCAGAAGGGACCCACAAGAATCATTGAAGTCCAACTCCTGGTGCTGCATAGGACACCCGAAGAACTACACCATTAATTGTTTATGTTACAGCCACCACTGAAGTCTCCTTAGTCCAACTTTACTAATAGAGATGACAAAATATAGAGTGACAAACTTAGAAATTATTATCCATCGATGCATAGCCTGATTAACCTGCCTGTCAGTCTCTTCTCCAGAGTCATAAGGGACACTGCTAATACAACAGGAAGCCATTGCATGACTCATTCTCTCTCAAAGCCGAGGAGATAAGCTCTTGAATAATACAATGCAACGTTTGTGAGAGCAATCTTTCATCATACAGTCCAAGCTCATTTATCAGACTTGAGTTCACCTACAAATCAGTGTGAAGGTTTTTGATTAAAAAGGTTTTTCATAGAAGATAGGATAACACTTCTTTTCAGATTCTGCCTGTCACCAGAAGAACCAGAAAAGGTGTGTTCACTACACCACTTCAAGAGCCTTGTCCAGTTCTATTTGAAAGACCAAAACATTGCAACTCTCCTAGAAAGAGCTTCTGAACAGGCTGTATTAACCACATCATCTCACTCCCACATTCTACTAGTACATTCTTCCCTTTAAATACCTATGGGCACCCTCTCAGAAGAAAACTTAAAGGTCAGAAATTTGTGACTGCCAACAGTAATTTAATACAATATCAGCTTACTGCCAAGAGGAACTTTCTTATGATGTAAAGAAGAGAGAGCCAGCATAGCTTCAGTCTCCTTTGTTTATTTGAGATTGTTTTTTCTCTGAGAGCTTTTCTTGCTGTTTCTTAAAACTCACAATAAGATTGTTACAAATCTACAATCACTAAATATGAAGTGATAGGACTACAGCATCTTGCCATTAAATAAGTTTATTTTAGCAACAATAAAACCCCACCACAGCACATGTTTTTACAAGAAGGCAGGAAATATACTCTTGCTCAGTAGTCTTCATTTCTGCCTTTGATCCAGTTTAAAAAATGCACGAAGTACAGCAGTCCCCTATGAAAATGCATAGGCTTTCCCTCACTGCCCTATGCCCCACAATTTCAGATGGGTCACGGAGTGGTTCATAGTTCAGCCCATAGCTTCACTATAATGGTTGAGGGTTTAAACCTGTAGGAAACAGGCACTACTTCCAAGCAATATGCAAGATACAAGCAGCTGCTATTAGTCCCATTCACTACCAAAGGACCACTATTACCACTGATATTTATGTTTGTATGTTAAAAGGCTTGAAGCCTCTGTGATGACAGCCATTTTATCCTTGTTTAAAGGCCTCCAATAGACTAAGGTCCGATATTCCCTCTCCAAAATAATACAATTGCAAGATTGCCTATTTGAGAAGGAAACTGCCTGGGTGGGCCATGAATTAAGTGGGCCCAGGACAATGACTTCATTTGCTTAAATAGTATGTGCGTCAATGAAAGCATTCGCTAAATAAAGAAACCTCCCAGCAATTTTCTTCCAAGTCAACATTCACAAGCTGTGGTTTAGCATTACCCTTCCTTTTGTGAAGCTGTAACACATTGCAAAGGTTATGAAACTCCCAGCACTAGTGTCGTCAAAGTGGAGATAGTAAGGGGGTAAGGACAGTCTAAAGGAAGTGGCTACTTCCAATTTGATGCACCTTTTTTTTACTTGCTATGACACACTTTTCCCTCCAAGATTACACCAGGAGTCTGATCAACTGGTGTTATTGTTGGATTCTAGAAAAGTGGGGAGGATGTAAAAGATTAGGGAAAATGCCTGAGGTCCCAAGGGCACTCTAAAATTTAGATAACTTATGAGATTCACTGGCTTGTCTGCTTTGCAGGATAAAGAAAGCATTTGAACCATAAATCCTAGAGAAAAGAGAGAAGGAAATAGCTTTTTTTGTTGTTATTTTAAGGAATGTTCTTACCTTCTCCATCAAAAATAGGTTGGGTTTCCATGGTAGGCGTTGGCTTCGAACCATCATCTGAATTGAGGGTTAAAAAGAATCGAAAAGAAACTACCATTATTGAGGTAAATACTATCTACTCTCCAGTACTGTTGAATGATTGGGATTTGTACATGGCCCGGCCAAGTCCAGAAGAGAGAGAAGACAGACAGAACAAAATCATTTTATGCTAAAAACAGTAACATTTTACATAAAACATGCATCAAGCCCTTTCAGTACACTTAAAAAGCCTCCCCGCTCCCTCCACAAACCACTGGGGTTTATCATCTGGTAGTCTCCCCAAAAGGCAATTAATTGCCTATTTAGTTTCAGTCAGTTTAGTTTTACACAGGCCATTTCCTGAAGACAGCAACAGTTCTGGAGATTGCTGTCCTATTGTGTCTTCCTCCTCATTCCTTTTGTTCAAAAGAAAAATTCTTCTTCTCAAACTTACCTGTGCAGAACCTGGCACCAGCATGTACTGCAGAGCTGTTAGAAAGGGATGGTCAAAAGCAAATCTTTTTTCTTACAATGACTGCATCAAGGTGTTCTCTAATTGCAATGTGGTAGTAATGTCTTCTAACAGCAAAATTGTGGAAAAATAATTTCTCTTACATTAAGTTCAGGTTTAGTTGGGTCTGTTCTGCCCATGACAGTATTTCATGAGTGATCTCTCCTGCACCTTAACTCACAAACCTTTGATACATTTTCTCCTCTATCCAGTTCCAGAGCACAGTGATAAGAGTAGCTTTGGTGGGTGCCTAGCATCTAGCCAGGGTCAACCTACTACGCCTAGAATTGGGGTTTTTTCCCTGTTTGAAATATAGTGACTTAGAGCTTCCAATTTCTAGTAACTATTCTTTGCACGTGTTATGGGCAGGAATGACACTAGGCAGCAAAGTGGGCAGTAACCAAAAATGTAAAGTTACACAGTGAAAACCTGTTGGAGGGAGGAGGCCATGCCAGATAAGCCAGGCTTGCCTCTATCTCCATGATCACCAGATGCACGGGGCAAACACTCTTTGGAGGAAAGGCACAAGAGACAGTCCTTCCTAGAGGCAGCAATAATTGCCCTTAGCCTTCTCTTGTATCAGCTCCATTTACAGAAGTAAGAGACCATTGGAAGGTGAAGGGAAGGGCAGAGATAGAAAACAGAAGCTCATAGACTTTTTCCACCCATACCTGTATTTGCACTTTTGAAAGTGAGGAAAAGCTTGAACACCTCTTCCACAATTCATTAATTTTGTGCATTTCTACACAAAGTAGTCTAATTCACAGAAAAAAAAACATGCTGATAATTCCATTTCAACCTCAGAGATCCACTGAAATAAAGGACATTGACAGAAATGAGAGACACCCTATTGTCATTTTCCCTCTTCATCATTGTATTTAGTTTTATGCTTAACTGCAAGCATAACAAAAAATACTTGGAAGAAAAAATACTTACCATTTCTCAGTCAGCTCTTGTTCTGAGCTTTCCTGTTACTAGGCATTACCAGTAACCTGGATAAGCAGTATTTATTTTTTTCAAAGTTTGAGCAACTGACTTGGAAAAAATTCCTGAATATTGCTTCAATTACAAGGAGGAAGGTTTTGCCCTTTAAAGACTCTTTGGACAGAAGTAAATAGCTGATCTTCACTTTTTATGTTAGAGCATGTTGCTCTGCTTCTGCAAGATTCCAGGAGCCACAGCTATGGCTTGTTATTTATTTAGGATGGCACTTTACACTATAATGAAGCAGTGAACAGTATGTAATTAGCATGATTGGCTATACAGATTGAGAAACCAACGCAAAGCTGCTGAAGACACTCATAGAACAACTAGAAAGGTGAATAATTCTCAAGTTATACAAAACAGGAAGAGACCTGGTGTTAAAAAAAGGACCAGTACAATAATAAGTTTCTTCTTATTGTTCTCATGAATGCTTCTGCACCAAGTAATTACAGAATTGCTTTTCAGATTTAAAGCAGCAACCCGGAAGCCAACAATGGAGGAAAATTAGAAGTGGATCTGAGCCACAGCACTTGATCCAAATCATTATTTGAAATTTGGCAGAACACAGGATGTTTCAGGTTCATGGGGGTTCTTTCACATTCATGTATGTGCAAGGAACACAGCAGCAGTTACAATTTGTCAAATACATTCTTCTTAAAGAAAGAGAATTTTGCAGCAGCTTTTGTATGAAGTTAGCCATTAAGCTACTGGAGAGTATTAAATAAACCCCTCAGTTCAAAGCTACTGTTTAAGATAATCTCAGTAAAATGGCTCAATAAATTACAATCATTTCTTTACTGGATTACTAAGGTTAAATTGTCACTCAGTCCACATTGTAGCAGCACCCAGTACAGTATTAAGGGTTTTGCAAATAGAGAAAAGTATAATTATTCCCCTGTTCAAGCAACTACCGTTCTTTCATCACACATACAAGAAAAAATGCAATAGACAAGAGCCCTGTAATTATGTTCACCATATTTCAAAAATCAAAAGCCAGGGATATTTCTGATTGTTTTTTAAAGGTCATGAAATAGTCACATAAAAGACAAAAATCGCACTTCATTAAAAACACCATGCTCACTTCCCAGCTGCCAGCTTCTTACTCTGAAACTACTAAATTTTTTTCTTAAACTGGAGAATTCTCAGTAAGTCTCAGTGTTTCAAATTAGCTTATGGCAAAAAGTTTCACTGCTGTTCCCTTTCGACAGAAAAGCCACCCTAATACTTGCCTACTCTTATTTGATTTTTCCTCTCACTCAATACTCCGTTTGTCACACTGAACATTTGTTCCACTGCTCCTCGCAAACAAGGACTAAGTTCTGTATTACATACCTGAAAGTCTAACAAACATTTTGTATTCCTTAAATAAATATTTCAACTTAGAACAAAACCCCAAACTATTCCAGAGGCCTAAAGTCTCCAGTGATATTACATGAGAAGTACAGAATACTGTTACTTCAGGTACAAAGGTAATGAAGTATGTTCACTGAGTACAGTCTCCTCCTTTCTTCAAAGAGCTGTTAAATTCCACACTTTCAAAAGAGGCATGTCACTGCAATAGATCCATATACGCAGAATGTCACAGAGAGATTAAAGAGATCAAGTGTTACTTCCTAATCCCTCTAGATAGCAATGCTTCCAGACCAGGAACTCATGTACTTCAGAACCACATCCCTTGGTTGAAGAATATTTTCAGAGCCTTGAGGAAGAGTTCACTGGGATACTTCTCTTCCAAGTTTTATAACACAGCGTGAATACCCACTTTTTTTTCCCAAGACCACTGACTACAGGCAGTACTACTCAATAGAATACCTCCTCATGGGACATTTTAAAGCTATAAAACTCCTCCAGTAGGTGTCCTTTTTCTAGGTACACTTGCAAAAGTTAAGCAGATTTTTCTGGCTCAACTGCTGTCAACTTTAAAGTGGTATTTTTATCTTGCCACAGGATAAGAGTGAAACAGGCAGGTCTAAACGAAACTCCCTAAGCCATTTTCACATGAAGATACCTTAGATATAAACCAGAATCCCTCTTGTTCTGCTACTGTCAGAAGCTCATAAGCAAGAACAGTTTTTATTGTATTTGACTGACAATGACTCAAAACAGGAACAACTAGTTGCATGCCCAGATCTACTACTAGTGCTGGGCAAGAATTTTTTATGCAACCACTAGAATTCCCGTCCCCAAGTTTTATCCTTGCAAAACATCTAGCAGGCATCCACATCTGGAATGACTGTAGTGTACACTGGGGTTGAGGGAGAACGAGATCCAGTTCATGCAAAGGACAACTGTTAAAGTGATCATTTTACTCTGAATGACAAGCACTGAGGCCATGAGCAACTCAAGTTACATCACGAGAAAAGTAAACTCCTTGACATGAAAAAGCATTAATTACTGTGGAAAAATGTCAAGTAACTGCCTGCTGCTGTGAATTACCGTTCTTGACTCAAGCCACCTAATGGAAGCTGTAGAAAGAGGAAAAGTTAGAAGATAAAAGTGATGTACTGAAGGTCGATGTTGCTGCGGAAGCACATAGGTCTTGGCCTGCTAATGCGATGATGCAAGTATACAGATGATCTGTGCAGTGAGTATATTTTTCCTGGGTAGGACATGTGGTATGGGAGGCTAATGTTGTGTTTTCACTGGAATCCATGAGGCAATCTGTAAACACTTCTTCCATTTTGAAGAGCACAGGTGTTGACGGAGTCAATCATCCAGGCTTTAAACAAAATCTAGTCTTTTTTGTAAGTCTATAGCTTGAACATCAATGCTTCCCAGACTTGAGTCAGACTGAGAGAATAAGCAGATAACAATTTTAAATGCATAGCTCTGCTCTGGGAAGAGGTAGCCTTCTTCCAGTGTCAAGTGGTTTCTTCACTTACCATCACTTGGTGTTGGCTCAGTCATTAGAGAGCATAGCTAAAGCTAAACAAGCAACTTAGAGCACAGAGAGCCTGGACAATGAGTGAACTCTTAGCATGTTCTGTTTGATGCAGCAAAGTCCACCTTTAGCAAACCTGTCAAGTCAACAGCAAGGGAGAAGAGCTTTCCTAGGCTTTGGTACTCCGGAGGGACTTAAGTCATACATACTCATTCCTGTGGCTTTAGTAACTCTGGTCAGATGAACAAAGACCTGCCAGGTCAATTAGACTCCTTGTATCCACGCAGTTCCTGAATCTTGAAGACGCACTTTTGTCTTTGACATTTCTATGTATTATCCCCAGGTGCAGGGTATTTTAAGTATTAAAAAAAAATAAAAGAAAAAATACAACAAAACTTGTGTTTTGTGTTTGCACTACATGGGGTCTTAAACAAAAATACATGTCCCTTCTAGTATTGTAGGGGCGGAGAAAATTGTTGCCTTAACCACAATCCTTCCCTACATTAAATGAAATAATTTCAGCAAGTCATAATTAATTTAATAGTCTATGCGAACTTTTATGTACAGACATATATTGCCAATATAAGCGCAGAAAGTCAGCATTCATGCAAAAAAATTCTTACAATCTGGCCAATCAAGATAAGTTTTTGCAAGCAGCTGAAATGAAAACACACCAGTGCAGATAGACTTCCCTGCCAAGTTTTCACACTCCTATCCATAGCATCATTTAGGTTGAAAAAGACCTGTAAGATCGTCAAGTCCTACCACTTCTATGCAGGGAGATCCCACAACTGTTAAGAAAAAAACCCCAACTTTTTAAACCAAATCAGCAAAAGCCAAGTTCTCACTCTTTATTGCTTTAATTTTAAGAAACAGCAGCAATGTACTCCCTTTGGATATAACAACCCCCAAACACTTGGATATGGACTTTAAAAGGTGAAAATATGCCTAAGTGCTAAACATGGAAGGGCTCTGTATGGCTTAATGAGCTCTTAACTGCCAAGGTTGACTTGCTCTGTCACTGCAGTAATTTTTCTCTTCCTACGTCAACTATTCTGTATGCCATATGGATGCAGGCAGCCTTTATTTCAGCACTGCATTCCAGGCATCAACCAGATAGGATAAGGAGCCTTTCCCCGTGCCTTCTGGAAGGCATTAGTTCCCCCCACTTCCTTCTCACATCTCCCTTGCAGGTGCATCAACATGAAAAAAGCCACTCAAGCCCCAAGGACTTTGTGATCCAATGTACGCAGTGTTTGTTTGGCAGCACAATTCTTCGCCCTGCAAGAAAGCCTATCCCATGCACAGACAGCTGGAAGTAACTCTGACCCCTGTGACACAATTCAAAGCCTCCTCTGTTTGGCTTTTTGATTCCTGATTGACACACTCACTGCCAGGCGGAGATAAATGCTGCTGGGAGGACAATGTTGATCTGCTCTGACTATTCTTGTGAAGGACTTTTTCAGAATAATAAACAAAAACACTGGTGTGTTTAAGTGTCTGAATAGAACTGGAGGCAGACAGAGAGGGGAGTGGAGTGCTTTACAGAGGCTGGCAAGTCGATTGAAGAGTTAATTGTCTGGGTGTACAATGAGTTTATTCTGACCACAAACAAAGAGCCCACTCTTCCTAGGCCTGGTCCTTCAAAAGCAAACGTGTCAAAAGGGGTCTGGAGCAGCACTCATTAATAGCAATGCTCTAGTCTCTGGGATTCAGTGGCTTTGAAACTATTCAACCTCGAGATTCAGACAGAATCTCTCTAAAATCCAAAGTGCTTATTTACTGCATAAGTTCTAAAGGTAGTTCTACATTGACTAGCCAAAAGAAACCTGCCCTCTAACCTCTCATTCTTTTCAGCCTTTAAACAGCTTCTTTTGAAAAATAAAGACATAGCAAGGTATTACCCTTCACACATAATGCTGTAGACACCTTCCTCAACATGAGATCCAGTTTTATATTATTTCAATTGTGTGTCATGTAAAACTGACCCTTAATGTCTCATACTTGGGAAGATACAAAATCCCAGCCCACATCTGGACCTGCATTTCAGAGCTCGCACTATAACAGGTCAAACCAATACAATGTCCAAAACCATCCCGTGCCTCTGGGAAAGTTCAGATCCAGATTCAGATTTGAACTTTACAGGTTGAACCAAGCCCTATGGTAATTACCCCTTAAAATACCTGACTCCCTTCTGTAAGGTATGCAAACCTTTCTGGGGAGAAAAAACATCTTCTTAGTACTGCTGCATGGAAGACAAGGCAGTTGAAAACTGAGCCATTATAATTTACCACTTCGATGGCAACACTCTTAGGGATTTTGGTGTCAATTCAGAGACACTACATGTTACTGGAACAAGCAGCAGCTATAAAGATCAGAGAATTAAGCTGAGCTTTCTTGTGATGTAAATTTGCTTCACTACTTGTGAAAAGTTGTTGTTTTAACACACTTACAGAAATGTAGCATTCCAAAGAACATTTTCCTCAAGTATATGGGCATGCTTCCAAGCAGAAGACAAACTACCTTAAGATTATTAAAGCCATTATTTAAGAGCACTAATCTAATTCAAACTTGAGACTCACCCTTTGCTCTCCCCTTTCTCAAGCTAAAATCCCCAATATAGTGCAATCAACTAATTTGAGAGGACAGCAGGGAGCCACAAGTTTGTGTGATCTCTCTTTTGTTCTAGTGAGAAATAAGTGAAGGATTCAAAACCTCAAAACCTGTGAAATAAGATTTCTTGGTTTGCAGCCAGTTTCTCTCCAAATTGTAAACAATAAACCACAGTCTCAACCAATTTTGCGGGCTTGGAGTTTTGAACAAGAAGCAGCAGTATCCCTCAGGTAGCCTGAGTACAGATGTAACTCAAAATAAGGAAACTGCACACAGTCCTGTTGTTTAGAACTAGAACTCTCAGTTCATTTTTGGGCCAAACTCCAACACACAGATGATGATCTCTATAAAAGCAATTTGTACATAAGATATGGGTTAAAGAAGCGGATGATCAGATTTTCATTTGGTTATCAGAGCATTTCTGAGGTCAAATGCAAGGAAGCTTGAATGGAGAAGACCTGCCACTGCACATAGATTTACCTTATTGCAGTTTTACAGTTTTCAGACTTCACAGACAAATTCCTTCCCAAAAGGCAAAACAGGTCTCTTCAAAAATGTGGAAGTAATAGGAAAAATAAATGCCCAAGGCCAGATTTGAACCTTACCTGTTAAAAAGGCGAAGCAGGTAATAAAGGTCATGTTACTTTCGAGACCATCTTCAGTAAGATTTGCACAAAAAAGCTTTATTTTTGATCAACATAGAATCACTGTCAAGCTGTGGATACATTGTCCCCATTGTGCCCTCCCCCACTTTCAGAGACTTGTTATTCTCACCCTCCTGCAACAATCCCAGCAGCAGTTTTATTCCTTAAACTAGACAGAAATCATCCAGTGACTTAGAATACATGCTCTTGTCATCAGCTCTTACCTACAGAACCAAGCCTCCAGTTAATGTCACTGCCCCAAACAGAATGACAACTAGGTTGCTAATGGTTTTAATTGTATTGATTTAAGTCAAAAACCTTAAGTTCACTCCCAGAGTGGCTCAAATTGCCAGGAGGAAAAAAAAAAAAAAGGGGGGGGGGGGGGTAAAAAAAAAAGAACCTGCATATCCATTCAAAGGCTCTTGAGGGAGCTGCTAAGATACAAGTAATTTTTCTTAATCTATCATTTCCACTCTATCAGATTCAAGCCTTTCTCCCTTTGAGCTTAGTTCCTCCTTTCCATCATAGGCAAAATACTACAATTCTTTGGCAGAAGGGACTATTTCCCTGGTATTGCTGCATCTTTTCTATCCAACTGCTGTTCTAGCTACTTTGCTGAGCTAATAATCAAAACTTCCATTTTTTTTAATGACTGTATAAGCTATACAATACTTTTACCTTGAAACATGACCATATCCTCAATCCCATGGTGTCGAAATTCATTCGCTTTTACTTTGTTCATATATCTTCTGAAATAAGCTTGGCAGCAGCAGGGACAACACTAAAATCTCTCTTTGGACTAGAGTCCATTAGCCCCACTGAACAGCTTGCCTAGAAATGCTACATGTAAGTGCCATATGTTGACTTATACGTTGATTTCACAATAATGAATAATTAATAATTAAGATAATTTCAGAACATAGTTTCTAGCAGCAGACAAGCTACGAGCCCATCCTCACTAGCAACGTAAGAATGTTTAAAACACTCAAGTTCAACTACTTGTTGAGAAAGGAGAAGGGGAACAAAGCTCAGAGTCCCAGCTCAGCTTCCAGGCTCTGCTTCAATCTGGGTAAGTTTTCAGACAGGATCTCAGCCTGCCTGTCATTGCAGACTGATGTTTCACAGCTGCTAGCAATGTTCTGCATGGCTAAAGAAATTAATCTCGACCACCATGGAGCGTGGCTCTTCTCCTTATGTACCAGCAACAATTTCACTGTGTAAAAAATCAGCTACAACAACACCTGGGAAGGCTATTGGAATGCCTTCAAAGCTAAAGAACACACACAGGCTGCAGAAAGAGGCTCCCAATGGGAGCAAAGAATATTATTCATTCAGCTGTATACTTGAAGCTGTCCTTCAAGAGTCTAATGTCATCCCCCTACTGAGACACACGCCTGAAGGAAAATGGAGACACAGCTAAAAGAATCAGGGAGGACTAAATGTTTTTTTGGACTGGCCATAACACACAGCACCAAAAACTACCTGTTACCAAAAATCATGACTACTTAACACTTGCTGAAGAATGATGACCTATTTACCAAGTACCAATGGCAGCCAGCTGTAGGGATGGCACTCAGTTTCAAAACAGAGTCTCCAAGGCTCATTTTGACCAGCAGACACCTTCATGGGTCACATGGCATAGAAAAGCTTTGCTGTGGTAAATACATCCCAGCAATCATACAGCTGCAAATCCAGCACTTCCCCTTTTTTTCTACAGAAAAGGATCAAGGTAATGAAGATGAGAGGAAGAACTGAAACAACCTTTTTCTTCAGGGAGATTATTAAAGCTTATTTCCTTTCAATTGTTAAACACTGAATAAAGAAGAATTAGGCTCTGTATCTGTGTAGTAAAAACTGTATCCAAGTACATATCAATATAGGCTACAACCAAATTATTTGGAAAAGCTATTGACAATCCATACAAGGGATGTTAGGCCATCTTGTTCCAAGGAGGAGTACTCTCTGTAGTAATAAACAGAGAAAAGGGAGGTGAGTTAGAAGAGGCAAAGTAATACATGGCTGCTCTAGACAGTCCTGGCACTAAGCTTCACAGGGAAGCTGGAGAGAAGCAGCACAACACAGAAAAACAGAGCAGCAATATTACACAGGCTGGGTAAATCACAGTTAGCAAAAGTTGGCATATAGACTATTAGGAATGTTTGTTGGTGGCTTTCTTTTTATCCAAAGCAGAAACACCTCCAAAGCGTCAGCATTACTTACACTGTAGAGTGAGTGATGAGATCAAGAAACCAGCAATAGCTAGCACTGAGAACATTTAAAAATAGATTGAAGGAGGGGAAGCAGAATAGGAGATGCTTAACGTTTTAATAGCTTTGTACTTGGTAGAAGAACACATTTTTATCTCACCCTGTAAACACTACAAGTATTACAGATACCGCAGGATTTTAAGCTACAGTATCTTAATTTTGCACCATCCTCTGTTTGGCTCACTGCCTTGAGTGACATTTGAAATAAAACAGGGAGCAAAAAAGTTTCCACACATAGAAATATTTTGCTTAAGGCACCATATCTCATAGCAAGGTTTTTAGCACTTGACATTGCCCAAACTTTGAGCAAAGTTTGCAAAAAGCTCTACAGCACTGTCAACAGCTGCCTGATCACTGCTGGCAAAAGCAACAACCACCTTAGGATTGTTTAGTTTAGCCTCTCTGGTTTTATTCTACCTACAATATATCACTTTTTTTTCAGGAGCCTCTACTTTGATGTGAAGTATTCTCTGTTTCCACACAGCCCAACAGACACCCCCTCCTCAACTACCTCTCCTGAAAGGCTGCTCAGAGTCCATGATCAACTACCACCTTGTCACTTGTAGGCTGTGTAAGAGCCCAGATACCTGCAGCTGTAGAAAAGGGAGCACATCTGAAATGCCTGCAAGGACATTGCTCTGATTCTCATCTTAGACTGCTTTGCTGAACAACAAAAAAAATTAACAAGTGTTATGCAAGCTTTATATAGTAATAACAAGATCCCTAGCTTTGGAAACATTTTAGAAGCTACCTGAAAATACATGGTGAGCTGGGGCAAGGGGCATGAAGGGTGTGATTAGAATACCAGTCTTCCTTTCCTCTCTACCCAATATCACTCACATTCCCTTTCACTCCTCTCCTTCCAGCTCTGGTCTCTTCAAGGTAAAGACTCTATAAATTCTCCCACATCTTCAAGGCCTATAAGTGGGGGGTTGGAGACAGCAGCAAATTTGCCAGATCAATGGCCATTTGAAATTCAGACATATGGTTGAAGCCCTACAGCTGCATGTGTTAATTACCACACGTGTCCCCTGTAAAGCAGTCTGTTAAACACAAAAAGAAAACAGAAGAGAAAAAAGCCTTTCCAAGGGATTAAGTAAATAGTCTAAATTTTTGACCCTGCTCCCCCAGACACATGCCTGTGTATAAGCTGCCTTCCTTTCTCCCAACACCTGCGTACTGAGGAAGCACAAGACCCCTTCCACCTCTAGCCATGTGCAGTCAGCCTATCTCAGAGTGTACTTTTCCCCTTCTAGCTCCTCATTTCCAGCTTCTTCTCTCGCCAGCCTCTCTCCCTTTCTCCTTTAGAGGACTAATTCCTGGCTGACAACCAGACTAGCCTTGGGCTTACAATATGCCTTTTCATTTCCTTGCAGGCAAAGAGAATGGATACCTCACTGATATATCTGTATTGCATGATTGCATGTGTGAAAATGAAGAAAAAGGGATTGGGGGGGGGGGGGGGGGGGGAACAGATGTTTTTCCACCGCTTGTTTCCACAAGTTTTTTTCCTCCCTGGATCATTAAAGAGGAGTGTCAGAGCTTTAGTAAGCACAACTTTGCTCTCTAACTACATAGCTCCAGCTTTTTCACCCCAGGATCTGAACTTTGTCTAAAGGAGGTTTTCTACTTGATGATGAAACCAAAGGAACAGTTTCTGTACGAGAAAGAATGGAGAACAGAGGGAATCAGATACGGTAACAGTAGTGCTGGAAGGACCTCCAAGGGATCTAATGTGTTTCAGAAGGAAATGTGTATGCACAGAACAAAGCATCTCAGTGTACACAGGGTATAAGTGACAACACATTCACAACATTAAAATATTTTTATTTTAAGATGAAGGTCAATCCTCAAGTTACAGACTGCCAGACATCTACAGATGGATTGTTCAAAATTAACCAGAGACAACTGATTTTAAGAACCACCTCATTTAATGGCAATTTGTGAGCAGCTGAGCAGTCAAGATGAAACCTGTCAAATCCTTACACAAATTGCTTTGCTGCAGCACCTAAAGGTCCCATCAGAAACTGAGCACCAAGCTGAGCATTGGAACATGTAATAAAAGACACAGATACTGCCCAGAAAAGTTCAGTCTGTGGGGAAGACTTCTCCCATCCTTAGCTTTTATCAAAGCATTTTGCAGTACAGCTCCCTTGCTGTCAACAGGGAACAAAAGTCCAGATGAGCACACAGAGGAAAGCTGTTATTCCAGCTAGATCTGTTGTGAAGAAGCCTTAATTCCCCCAGGTGCCATCTCAGGAACTTGAACAAACATTGGGGTTGCCTCTCTAGCTTCTCCCTACCTTATTTACAGGCACACATGGTCTGCATACATTCAAGCTTTCCCTTCACAATTTCATAGTTTATCTCTCTTATAGAGAAACTTTGACAGAGCTCATGGGGCAAAGGATTTGAAAGGAAAGTACTTCCAGCCCCTTGACCAAACACCTGCACCACGACAAAACACATTTCCTGGTGCATTACTCTGATTTGAAAGAAAACAATGCTAACATTCAGATGGCTAAATTCTATAGAGCATGAGAAGAATAATTTCAACAACTCTTTAAAAAAAGGTTTTGAGCCTACATGAAGTATTTAAACAACAAAACCCGCTCACAGACCCCAAATTTATTCAATTTCTCTGCAAGTTGTAATGATCAGACACCAGAAATCCACGTATAGCACATAAACAGTTAATAATACCTTAACAGATGTTGTTTAATCAATTGTTAGTCTACTTATTAGATCTACTCACCAGGTTGCTCAATACTATGACTTAATAATTTAAAAACCTTTACAGCTGTTCTTAAGGCATTACAGACATGAGTTGTCTGTAGATTGCTATAATAACACTCGTAAACTACAATTTTATTAAGTCATATTATATAGACTAAGCTACCGATTGGAACTGCTACTTTATAGATGAAAGCAGAATTCTTGCATTGTATCAAACAAAATACACTTTAAAACAGAATTTGCCTTCTTTTTATACTTGCCAATGAAACTTTCTTCAGCCTCAAATTTGATACATATGTTCTGAGGCCCACAAAAAAGTCTTGATGAAAACGAAACCATTTCAGACAAGGCAGTGATTTGGGGAACCAAAAGGATTGGTTTTAGTTCTACTGTCTAGGTAACAAATTTGAGGTTTTACTTCTAGACTCTAATATTTCAAAAAATCTGCTTGCTTCCTGTGATATATCTAAGAGCTTTTTAGAACATTGCTCTGCTCTGGAAAAATGATCCAATATACACAGTATTGTAAAATTACATTCCTCTGTTCTCACAAAAATTGATCACAATTCCCAGTTAAAAGTTGTGTTCTTGCTATCTAATTAAATCTCTCATATTGGCAAACTGCAGTCTACCATACCTGTGAAATCAACTTGCTTTCTACAGTTACATTTAACTGGAATTTAATAAATAATTTTGTAGATTATATACAGTCTGGAGATAGCAATAGGAACCAGAGAGAATTCTGACTATTTACAAACTGGCAAACCTACTGATTAAGTAAATAGTATTTTTTACAGAACTATTTTATATTATAACAGGGAAGAGAACTTCAATTCCACTGCTAAGTTTGCTTGGAAATATAAATATGGGCTAACCAAAATCTTATGTGCTACAAATTCCATCTACAGAAATTTTTGCTCACAGCCCACTTGAGCTGTTGCAGGACAGTTTTTGTTACACTCACCTCTCCCCATAACTTCTCAGTCAGTTTCATGAAAAGCAGCACATATTCATGTTTCTCCCATAGATTGTTTCCTAACTCTATCAGATTTTAACAGGGAAGACTGAGAAACTGTGACCATCAGCGTGCAGTAGAACAAATCAAGCTTTTGCACATCTGAAAGACTTGGAGCACTCTTGTAGCACACACACATAGCAAATCTGTTGCTTTCATGAAGCAGACTTATTACATATGCATAGCAGTCTAACTTTCCACATAGCTACACTACACACCCAGCTCTATCCGCAAGCATCAAATTGTTTGCACATTTTGAGCACACCTGTGCTCAACCTGTATTTTACCTGTAAGAGACCTGACAAACACATCAGCCCTGGTCTAGGCTATTACATGATGAAGTTAAACAGTTCAGAAAATGATATTTGCACAAACACTCTCCTCCATCCAGATTTCTAAGTTAGTATATATCGTTTATTTAAATCTATATACTTAACATATGGGATCCAGGTGAATTGTTTGGGTAGCACTGCAGACTTGCTACCTGCTAATGTTCTGCAAAAAATTAATCATAAGATGGTGTTCACCAGCTAGAACCATCACTTGACTTCATACGGCCTCAGCAAACTTGTATTTACTTCATCTTACTGATGAAGGCCACACAGTATTTCTCTATCTTTCCTGTATTCTCCAAAAACTGCTAATGACATCAAAGCATTCTCAGTATTTATGCAGCTGGAGACACAGCTGAAGCTCGATTTGTGTAACAGCACAGTTGTGTTTCAGATTTTATCAGTACCTAGTTGAATCCAGAAAGAACTGGAGAAGGTAAAGACCAAGTCCCAGTCTGGTGCTTTAGTCACATTTCAACTTAATGTTTTTGTCAAGATAGTATCTCTTCTGTGAGACATTGGAGCCCCTGTGGAGGCCATGTGCTCCTCTCCCTGCGAGCTGAGGGCAGGTGAATTAGTGCCAGCTGCACCTGACTTCTTACCACCAGCAGACAAAGCTTCCAGGTGCCCAGGTACAAGCGGCTCCATTTATTTACATCAGCACAAGCTGTCCTTCACTTGGGTTTGCCTGAGGAGAGTGTTCACCATTTACCGCTCAGCCTAATTACTGACTCACAGTAATGGCTCATTACTAATTCAAATTGCTCAGTCTGTTGGCTGCACAACTGGGCCTTTAGCATTTTCTAGAGGTAAGACTCTTGGAAAACAGCAGGAAAAAAGCCACAGAATGGGCCAACTTGCCCACAATTGCAGCCCAGAATTTTCCTGCCAACAAAGCCTGCCTTTAAACTAATTTCTTACAGTTAAACCCACAAAAAGGAGCCCAATTCTACATATTTAATTGGCAGGAATTTAAAGTTGCTCATCTTAGGTTTCTCAAAGTGCTTCAGCATTTTCTTGCAGGCTGCAAAACTCATTGAAGAAAGCTTTTTGCAGCTCCATACAAGAGTCATGTCTACGTGTAAGATAGTAAGTGTACAACAAGCTCAGCCTGGGCTTTGCCTTCTGCAGGGCCATCACTGCTTACATTTCACCAACAATTACTCAGGGAATGGCAGATGCTATTGTCAGCTTTTACAATAGGGAAACGAGACAAGTCAAAACAGGCCTGGAATTTTTCGCACTGCAAAAGACTCTCTAAAAGAAAAAGGGAGTTCATACCACTCAAGACTTTTCATGACTGACACTGAAAGTTACTCCAGCCCAAATTTACCCTGTAGCTGCATCATCTTTAAAGCCCAGATCACTGAACCAACCATCCCTTTCCATTTCCTTCACTCAGTTGATTTAAAAATGCTACCATACAGTGTCCAGAACAGTGTATCCCCACTTCAACATATTTCCTCTTCGCTCACTTTTAATTCACTCTGATTCCAGTTTTAAGAAGGAAGAGCAAATGACTTTACAGAGATAAGCAGTTACATGGCTGTTTTTTATATCCCTCTGATTCCTAACAAGCCTACTTTTAAGACCACCTTGGTGGCTGTAAAAGACACTCCTCCTGATTGCAATATGCTAAATCTGAGCTAAAGCCCCAACATTTCACAGATAAAGAAAATAAAACTTTGTTTTGTTTCATGTTTACTACTTTTGTCTCAAAGTATGGCACAATTTCCCTTTGGCTGGAAAGAAATGTCCCGCATTCTTTAGGCAGGGAAGAAATCCAGTAACACTGGCTCCAAGGATGCCTTTCACTGCTTCTTAAAACATTAACAACATCCTAGGGTGAGAAACTGGGGAGATCCAGACCTCTAGAGGACAGCATGCGTTTTTCAAGTGTCTCAGGACCTTCAAACTAAGCAGCAACTGGAGCAAATTAATGCAAGAAGCTCCTCATAAGAAAGGACTATACAAAGAACAAGTCAGAATAAAAAAAAAAGAGACAGCAACAGAAATCTGCAGGTTCTGGATATCCTAATCCTACAGAAGAGTAATTGCATTCCTTGGCAAAGGTCTCGGGAACTTGTTCTTCATTTGCAGGACAAATTCAGCATAGAAAGGTCAGTGTAAGTGTCTGAACTGCAAAGTCACAAAGCAAGTATGTTCTGGAGGGCCTGGGTTTCCATTCCACCTTGTGCAAACATGCCTCCATCTCCCCAGGCCCACGTCTGCACTGCCTTCCAGCAACTGAATGCTTCTCCGACACAGAACAAATCAATATGGCCTATTTTAAAGTTTTAAGTTTGGTGCCAATTTAATTTGATTTTAATTATCTTATGGGGTAAATTGTATGAGTAACTGGCATCGCATCATACAGAAACAGCAGCAATGTAAATATGGATAATCAGAGCACGGAATTTAAAAATAAGAAGTATCTCTTGCCAACATGCTTGCTTGTTCTCTGCAGAAAGCTCCACTTCTGGAACTACATGCCAAGCCACATGAACACAAAGCCATTTTGTTTTCTTCTCATCAGTAGTGAGAGAGCCTGTGAGTGGAATCGTATGTTACCTCACATCTTCTGGTACTCCAACATACCTACTGAGCCCCAGAAATTAGAGCTAAACAGGAAGGAAAAGAGGGCAAAAGATTTGGAGAAAGAGTTATTACCAATAACCAGCCTTTTTTTCCTTCCAACATTAATTTGCCTCTTCAAAAGGAGAGCTAATATGCTAGTAAAGTCTTCATTTATTACCCAGCAACGTAAGCCTACCCCGTCCACACTGTTTCTAAGGCAGAGCAGCCTCCACCCTTTTGCCCTGAAGACTTGAAAGGCACAAAGTCTATTAGTTCATATTTTACATTCCTGTATGAATTAGACAAAAGAAATCACTTTTGAGAGTCTTAGCTATACTTTGTCTTCCCCAGAGCTTTGTCTTCCAAAGAGCGTATCTGTGCCAGATACGCTCTTTGACTATAAGACCCTCACTCAGGGATGGAGAGAGGGAGGAGTCTGCTGTGCAATTGGAAAATTCCAAAAGCTCCCAAATCAGACAGCAGTAGCCCAAAGAGATATCAGAAGCTTACAGGTTGTTCCTCTACAATAGAAAGGTCATCACTGACCCAGTTCCTGCTGGACCCTCCTCATCCTGCCCTTTTGATCACCTGGCAAAGAGGAATCTTTGCAACAAGTGTCTGAACACTCAGCTAGAACAGATGGTTATGCACATGCTAGCTTGCCATCAGTCTTCAGAAAAGCCAGACATGCAGCAATCGCCTTACTTCAAGAAGGCCAGGCGGTTCTTGATTCCTTACAACAGGACCTGATACTGGAAATTTGAATGAAGGTAACTTAAGTCAAGAAAAAACACTGATAAGAAGGATGAATTCATTTTTAGATTAGTCATTTTCATCACTAGATGAAAAAGTAATCCTGTGTCCATCAAATTTTAAACCAAATTATTACAGCTTCTAAAAGCCCTCTTGATTTTAAAAGACCCGTTAAATAGCTGCTCGTAAGTACTTTCCTAACATGATGGAATAGGGCCAGACTTGCTTGTGTGTGGGTTTCCAGCAGATACAAAGAGATTCAGAACTGCAGGGGACAGAAAGTTTACATGACTGCTTGAAGCATGCTGGCCCCAAAGGGAAATGTTTCCCCTTTGACAGTTACTGCACAGGACATTTCTGCAGCCACATCACCAAGCATACCATCCTTGAAACAGGATGCCACAGGCAGCACCAAGGAGAAACAATTTATATTACAAATTTTAAATTAATTCATACCATTTACAGTTTTCTTTTTGCATGTTCCAACCTCTGAGTTAATAAAGGGAGTGAAGAAGAAGAAACAAGTTCAGATGTTTTCCCCTTTTGCTCCTATTTCTCATGAAATCCAGTGTCAGCTGCTTTCAATTCTAGAACAACAGACCAGGACTACCCAGGTAAAAAGCTTACAAATAACTCAAAAATAATGCAGATTTCAAGAGCTATTTGATTTGCTTGTATTTCAGGCTAGACTAGCAATGACTGCATTAACAGAATTATAACCATGTGTTCAGGTGCCAATTACACATTAATGCATAATTACAGGTTTAAAGAGACATATCCTTACCTAAAATAAGAAACAGGCTTCAGCATTCAGTCTCAACTAAGTAGTTTTCCCTGCATCTTTCTTCTCCTTACCTTTTCTTAAGCTATTATATACAAGCAATAGACTGGAGAGCGGATATGCTCAAAATACATCTCTGCTCTGAACAGAGCAACCTAATCCCTATTAAGTGCTTTCAGGACCTCATTGACATTCCCAGCATGGAAGATGTCCCTCAAATTAAAGTATTGGGATCAAAGTCAGTGTTTTCCTGGGTTTTGAAGTGTCAGGAATAACTGGTTTAGAGAGTTAGCACTAAAAATCCTGCTTCAGTTATCAAAACAGGAACTTCTCCCAGGAAAGAGCATTCATCCTCACCATCAGAAGTGAGGATGCATTCAGCACAGTTTTCCTGGAGTATGGAGACAAACTCAAAAGTTGACTCTGAACTGGGGCTAGAGGGGAGAAAGGCTGAAAATTAGGGTGTAGAAAAGGCCTAAAGACATGTTTGGCTGCTCCTCAATGTATGCTTCAGTGGTCAACCCTCCCGAAACCATTTCGGTGAATGCAAACCAGAGGACACAGGGAAGAGCTACAAATACTCACAGGAGAAGAACAGTGACCCGTCTAATGCCTTGTTCAGGACAGGCAAGGACTGAAGACAAGAGCATAAAGAATCAATGCCTGTGAGGTTTCCAAGCACCGCTAAGGTTTAATCCAGCACTGCTCCAGCTGGCCAGAGGGTTTTATGAGCTGTCAAAAAACCCCACCTTTCAGTGCATACAAAGCCACAACCATGACATTGGCACTCCTGTTTCCTGGAGTACCAGTCATACTGACAGCCTCCATAATCTCTAGGGATTCTACTGAGAAATGCTCAGTATGTTATTTCAAGGTGAACAAGCAGAGGGTATTCTGGGCCAGCCACTCCTTTGGGAAGCTCAGCTTTCTTGTACTTCAACTCAGCTGAGGAGCACAGAGCAGAGCACACCCTTTTCTACTCCACAGGGAGCAGAATGGTCATCTTATTCTTCCTCCTGAAGGGGAGCTCCGATAGCACACCCACCCCTGCACCCTGAGCTGGTTAGGAAGCCGTGTTCTGAGCTATCTTAAGGGACTTGGCTGGGCAGCTGCTATTACAAAACAAGCTGGTGAAGCACAGGACTCCACTCACCTTTCCTTCCCGAATTACCCTGGCTTGATGGTTTATCAGTTACAGAACCTAAAGGGGAGAATAAAAAGAAGAGAAAAAGAAAAAGACATCAATTTAGATGCTGCACAATCACACAGAACATATGATATCACATTAATACAGTCAATATCTCAACCCATAAAGCATCTATTTTACTTGTCAACAGCTCCATTTAGGACTCAGAAAGCCAGTGGCTTCAACCAATGTGAAAAGCAACAGGAAGTTTTATGCATTAAGATGTTAAATCAGGATAAGGACAAACAAGAAATCTTTAGTAGCTGGATGTTGTGATTTGAAAGATCTCAACAGAGCAGCATGCTAGTAAGAAACCTGGAAAAAATCCAAGGGCAAGAAGGAAAGATCAGTAAGAGTCACTTCTTTCGTTTGCAAATGTCAGGAAGAACAAATCAAAAACAGATGGGGCGAGTGTGCAGGGAATGCAAGCACAGTATTCTAAAGGAAAGGGATTAAGTGGGACAATTTGCAGAAAATTGATTTCAACCAACCCCTGAACATCCCCAGCTGTTTGAAATAGGACACTGAATAAGATCCAGCATGTACTTGAATAGAACACATCTTGGGTTGTTTACTGTAAGTTAGATCGTCACATAGTATGTATGATTCTATGCCTGTTTCTGCACTCTGCTTTAGTGCTTCATCCCCGTTTTCTACTAAGACTTGAACAGGTAATAAAAGCTTTTCAAATAAATCCATTACCAAAGTGCATAAGAAACTATGACAAGCTTTTTTTCTTTTTTTTTTTAATAGCTTTATTCACAGGAAACTGATTCTTTCATGCACCATTACTAAACAGCTCCAATGATTATTGAACATTCAGGAAACATGGATCAAAAGTCAGCTTTAAAGAAGGCAGCTCTGACAGGCCCAAGAATCTGATCAAGACAAACTCTGAAGGTAAACTCTGTTGCCTGGGCACTTTCACTTGCAGATCAGCTCATCACAGATTACTGCTGAATTACAAGTAGTGAGCACAAACTCAGTATCAGTCTTCATATGCCTAACATCTGTGTCCTACAACACAACATGACTTCACTTTTCTGCAACACAATTTTATAAACAGCACAAGACCAACTGAATAGATCAGTAAAACTCTAAAACACACCCTACCAAAATCATATACTCAAAATGGTGTCAAAGTCATATTCTAAAGGTTTAAGACAGATTACTGCAGCATTGCACCTTACACTAAAATAGGATATTAATACTCTTTTCTTTACACATGCCTGTGAAAAACCGAGCATCTCCTCAAGGTACGCTGGCTCACTGGTTCTCAGACAGCTCTCCCACTCAACTCAAACCCTTATACAAGTCACTTACGTTTGCTTATTACCACAGAACACCCTACAATCAAGAAGACACTGGATAAGGTGAGAAAAATTCAAAACCCCAAAGGTTTGACTGCTATCATGCTTCCACATAAAGGGCAAACACTGCAAGGTGTGAGAGGAAAACCGTATTAAAAACCTCTGAGGTGCAGATTGTAGAGCATGAAGCCAGATGTAACAGCAGTGTTTACGTGGCACCACTGAACATTTTAGAAGCACACTCCTATGCCTACTGCCTTTTCTTTCTTTAATTTTTTTTTTGGGGGGAGAGACAAAAGTGAGAAGGGCAGCACAGTTCTAGTGCTGTCCTTCAACTCTCCCCAAAGTACAGAACCACTTCCCAGCACTGCCTGTGTTTACTGTGGTGTTGTCACAGCAGCACTGTTCGCCACAGCTCACAAAGCTAGACTACTACTGATCCACATGACAATCTAGAGCCCAATCTCATTCCACTTCAGCCATGGGCTACCATATTGAATGGCGAGGAGAAGAAAGAAAAACAGCATTACTCCGTTTTAAAGAAAATTGTGGATTTGGTCTCAGTAGACTGCTGGGCAACAAAGTAATGCCAGGCTGAGTGCCCAGGAACACATCACTTAATAAACATGAGTAACAGCCTGGTTCTGGACCTCCCTCTTGAGAGCTGTGGTGCAAGCCCAGTGCTGCCCACCCCATGACACAAACACATGGATCCTAAACTAAGTAACATGGTCAAAAGACCCAAATTCATTATAACAGCAGGACCCCAGAAACTGACAGTTTTGCACAGAACCACCTTCATAAATTAACTGAAATCACCCCGTACAAAAAATTACTCCGTGTCCTGCAAAATACAGCCCCAAACCCACTTCTTTAAAATATAGCTCATGGAAAAAAGTTATCCCATCTGTTCAGCAGATCTTCGGTTTTGCTATACACAGCAACACTGACTCTTGCCCTGGCTGCCACAGGTTACCACCTTAGTGGTTTTTCTTACTGAGCCTTGCAGAAGTGCCTGTATCCTAATTGCAGGGTGGACATGCCAGAGCCCAAACTGCAGTGTTAAGTGGGGTAAACTGACCACCTGAAAAGATTAGGCTCTCTCAAAAGGATGCATTCACCCCAACCCTCTTTGGTTAAAAAGTGAGTATTTGTTGAAGCCACTCCCACAGTACCTGAACATACAGGAGTTTTGTTCTGTACAGAAGAGCCGCTAATAGGCTTGCCATCAGGTGTCACACACCAGCAGTATCCAGTGTAGGTATGGCACTGCACCTGTTTAATAAAACAAAGAGCAGGCATTTCATTTCTCACTCTATCACCAACCACTTTCATTATAATTCAGCATCTTAATGGAAGTCCCAACCCAGATATATCACAAAGACACGCTTCAGAGCAAGGAGGTCTTACAGAAGACTACCTTTGATATCATTATCTTTTCTTCCCTCACCGCCCCCCCACCCAAAGAAAGGTTATTTCTCTTACTCCAACTCCTGTAGCTGAAATTCAGGTGGCAAAAGAAGTTAAAAGTAATCATCTGAAAACACTTTAGCTAGGAGTTGTGTCTCAGCTCATTCCACCCTCTGCTATATCCCACTTACTGTTTACTATTAAAAACTTGTCCTGCTGCATCCCAGCTGGGTTATGGAAAGGCCACCCTATCCCAAATTCCATAGCCACTGCTTAAGAGCAGCATCTGTAGGCATTTCAAAAGCACTTTGTTCAGTAAACATGGCTGGAAAAATGCAATACAGACTTGTTATGTTCACAAACCTTCTCCAGATAGATTTAAGCCCTATTCTGTTACTATGTCAAACTACACAGCAGGAGCAAGATCCAACATATTTGCTCCTCATATATTGATGCGGACTTAAGAACATTTGATGAAGGTTCTAGTGAGTCAAAAGGTACACAGTGTAAAATTCATCCTGATTGACTTTAAAGCTCTGCTTCTGAACTGAACATCTAGAGTTGCCAGTTTCTTCCTTCACCACAGAAACACACCAGAATTACTAATTCAGACATAGAACCTCTCAAGTAAGAATAGGTAAGTCCTGATCTAGCAGACTGATCTTAGTAACATCTATGCAGATATTAACTCAGCAGCACTGAAGTTTCATTCAGCCTAACAAATCTAATTACAGCCTTTGCCTCAGCTTTTAGAGAGGCAAGCATTTGGATGAAATTCAGGATGCCTTTGACATCTTTGAGATAAAAGTAAATTATCATTGTATAGGCACCAGTGCAAATACTAACAGGTCCCAAAATCCTTTCTAGCAAACACACTTTCAGCTGTGGCTAAATGGGCACATCAGTATCTTGAAATGGTATGGAAGTGCCTATGTTACTATAAACTAGAGATGACTCCTTCAATACATTTCTGAAAAAAGGCCATGAAATGAGACCACTTCAGAAACTGCCTTTATATTTTACTTGTAAAATGAATTCTGTCCATTCTCTCTTTTTCCAAAAAAGTTCATTGAAACCAATTTCCCATTTCAGTCCTCTTCACACAGAAGAGAAGAGTGATGGGGTGTTTGTGCTGTTCCCCTCATTAGGGATCCTTCAGAGCAAAACCAGTCATTGCCCCTCGCTGACAGCTGGCTTCAATGCCCTAAGGTAGCAAAGTTTGTTCAGAGACTTAATGACAGTTTTTTTAAAAGGCTTTGAATATCACATAAAACATGATCTAAGAGCAATTATAACACGGTACGTCGTGTTTATCTTGGGTTTTACTTGTTTATCTTGGGTTTTACTAAAGTGCAAATCAATCATTTTGCCTCAAGCATTTACTTTTAGTAGCCAAAATCAACAGTAATCTCATGTACCCATGTTACTGCAGTCACTGTCACTGTTATTTGCAGTTTCATTTTTCTTCTCCCAATAGATCACAAAATTGATTGCAAATTACTCAAAAGCACTGTGACTATAATTAGCAAAAAACGAGTTAGAAAATATTTGTTATTGCTCAATCGAATCAATTGAACACTCAAAACAAATGTGATGGAACTGCTTGGATTTGTGTTTGGAGTTTATCTTTGCTGATCATAATCACACACAAAACTACATTCCCAACAGCACAAGAAGCTGTCTTTACATCTGAGCATGAATTGTAAAAATCCTACCAAGGGATAAAGCTAAATTCCAGGATAGGGTCTTGAATTCATACGGCAAGACCACTCCATGTTACATAATATAAAAAAAATCCAGTGTACTCAGTATTTTAAAAAGTCAAGTATTAGTCACTTGATAGTCCTTAAGCCAAGCCTTCAGAAAAATAACAAAGTACATGGCAGAGGACTCAAAAAAAATACATTGACACAAATTCAGGATAGATGCATTAACTAAGACTATGTTATGTAACGCACCTCAATGGAGAGCTACCAATTACATACACTCATTTATGCAAACCAAGCACATTACATCCATAAAAAAGTGAAGTAATTTTGTAAATAACTAGGCTAAGGAATGCTACTCTTCCTTGGACTGGTATCCCATAACCCTTTCTTCCCCCGTGTTGCCATTTAAAATAGGAAGAAAAAAATCTGAGACTGACAGCACTTTCACAACAACCACAACCACATGTTTTACTGCAGCACCAAAGGACTTCCCTTCTACAGATAACAACTGCAATTAAATCTCAGCCATTATCCTAAAGGCCAAACAGCTACTCATGAAGAATAGATACTTCAGAAACCTCAAGAATCAGTGCAGTTGTTTTTCCTGAATGTCTTCACATTGAGACACACTACCTTCCACCGTGATACCTGACCAGGTCTCAGCATATTTAGGTGTCATAACAACAGTGGCCTACAGCCTAGAGTTTGCAGCTTAAAGGCTGGGGGGAAAGGTATACTCTTCATCAGCTACACAGGACTGGTATGACACTGAAAAAGTGTAAAGGCAATAGCTGATCCAGTACCATTTCTAAGCACCGTATGTAAACATAAAATGTCGACTATTTCAGAGCATGTACAGTAAGGAATACCCAAAATGTGGGGGTTTACTTTAAAATTTTCCATTTATCTTACATTTGAGCTTTTATTTCTAAGTAACATTTCATCTGTCAACATGAAATTCAATCTCATTCTAATCCTACTCTCAAAGTAGTGAGATTTTTAAACACTTATAATCAGAAGAGTAACTATGCAAGCATGACAGATGTTTACTGCACAGATCTAATCTTCAGTTACTGAGTTAATTTTGACTCTACCAAAATACACGTTAGAAAATGTGTGTTTGACTTTTTTGGCTCTCAGTCTTCTAAAGCTAAGCATTGAGGCAGAGGAAACGCAATCTCATATACTAAAATACAACCTTATATACTTAATAGACTTGATTGTTAATCAAGCTGCAGCTACAGAATGCCTGTTACTGCTGGAAAGGCACATGACACAATCTGATATCTCAAATTAACATAGACCTGTCCAACAGCTGAGCATTTTAAGTTACATAATAGGAAATCAGACAAATAAAACCTGTAAATTATTTGAGGTCTTCAACAGATTCCCCATTAACATCTACATTTTAAAAAAATCCAATTGCATTTTAAAGCACTACAAGCAGCCACAATCCTGATCATTCATCAGGACATTGTTCCTATTTTTCATGGAGAGATAGGACATCTTACCTGTGTCTCAACTGAAGGATGAAATGCATGAGGGACAAACTCAAGAAAAATTGCTCCATCACCAGTCCCCAAATTAAAAGTGCAACAGCAGCTTCTCTATTCCACCCTGCCATTACAATGTGTGAAATCAAACATCAGCCAATATACTGGCCACATGATCAAATACCTGCTCTCATAAAATTCCTTACAATACGGAAACATTAAAAGAGTAGTCACTGTCAGATGACTGTGCCTCTTAAGCTCCTCAGGGGAAAAAGAAGCCATTCTTTGGGTTTCTTCAGTATCTCACTGGCAATGCCAGAATCGGATTCCTTCTAAACAAGCAAGCAGCATCCCTTTATAGATATTTGACAAAGGAGGATCAAGGGGTTATTACTCAAATGTAAACCGGAAGTGAGAGAGAAATTGCACACACATATATGACAGAGAGAACAGAGGCAAAGCAGCAATTCTGTGATGGCTGAAACCAGTTTCCATGGAGTCACAGAAAGAGGTAGTTTGCTGTAAGAGGCTTGAAAGCACCTTGCACAAGCACTGGGGTGACCACAGGAACAGCAACACTCAGACTAGCCTCAGTGCTGTTCTTATGAAAAGTTTAGCAACCCATTCCTATCCCATCACAGATCAAACAAACATTTCCTGGCTCCTTCCACAATAGAGGGCAGACATGAGAAGGGAAGAACATTCATTCTGTATTCAAAGCTATATTTCTATGAGAAAAGAAGAAACACATCCAGTTTTTGAATGGTACTGCTGAGGCTAAGGGCAGGCAGCAGAGCTACTGACTGCACTCACAGCACCAGGCAAGGCTCCAAATCCTGGTTGCATCCAGGTGCTCCTTGTAAACACTGCAAAAACAGCTAAATAAATAGCTCCAAGTCAGCAGGTCATTTAGTCTGACCCAGGGAGCAGAAGCCAGTGTCACACAGCAGTTCTTTAATCAAATCTTTCCTTTGTTCAAGCCATTGAGGCTCAGCTAGAAAGTCTTCTGAACCCAAGTCAGTGGGGTACACAACCAGCACACTGGCCTGATGGTTATTTATCTTAACTCTACATGGTGATGCCTCTGTTCTGGTTCACATGTCTTGCTGTAATGCTGAGACCCTGGATCTTGTCATACTTTTTGCTGCATTAGGAGTCAGCTGATTATTGTCAGAAGCCTGCTTACCTTTATAGGCAATTTTAGGGAGCTATGAGTCAGTCTGCATCTTGTGCTCAAGCCTCTTTGGGACTATAGCCCCTTAAATAATTTTTGTCACTTTTTCACTCATATTTAATTCTTCACAAATGGTGTTGTGCAAATATTCCCACCAGGGCTTTTTACAGCACCCACCTCCCTCAAGTCCATGAACCACTCAAGAAATTCTTGCTCCATAGGAATTTCACTATTCAAATAACCAGGGAAAGAAATGATCTGAAGCAGAAGGATCTTAGTCATGATCAAGGGCATTCCCATCACACATGCTGGCACGTATATTATTTTTAGTTCAGGAAAAGGGTCCCCAAGAGAGGCTTTATGCTTCTACACAGAATGTGACACTTTGAAGCTAAGAATGACCCTACATTGTCACTTCCCTTAAGTATGTCCACTCCCGCTTTAAGAACCTGTTCCTTTGCTATCTCGACTTCTTTGAAGAAACGCCATAAATAACCAAAGTTCTTACTTCCTTACCCATTCATGGTTTATCTTTAGCACAACATGCAAATGAGAAACACAATGAAAGCCCCAGAAAGAAAGCAAGTGTTTAAGTAGCAAACCTGCAGAGCAGTACTCACAGAAAGCTACAGCTACCATCTTTAGAAGGGATGTCTTTTAATAAAAAAAGCCAGAACCACCTACCAGTTAAAACCCAGATACTTTTTATAAAGAGTTTCTTTAATCTAGCAAGATAGACTGTGTTCTCCTGAAAGGAGAGGCGAACTCCTTGAGAGCTTAGTATTGCTGGAATCTGAGCACTGAATAATGGGATAATAGACAGCATCCAGGGAATGAAGGACATGTCCACACAGTACCTTGCTGCATTAAGACACAAATTCATAATTCTGCCCAGCATCATGCTACACTAGCCAATACCGAGGAGCAGACTTGGATCATGAAGTCACACTGAAGGCTGAAAAGGTTCCCTCGCATCTTTAGAAAGAGCTGTTTGTGGAAGCTGGGAGAAAACAGAACTTTATATGGGTATTAGCATAGTGTGGAGTGAAACTATTGGTATGGACCATAATATAGATCACTCTTTCCAAGCAGACTTATATTACAAGATGTGGGAATGCTCTGGAAGCTATCTGCTAATGCAGAACTGCTCTGATAGTCAGCCCACTCACTGATCCTGCTGATCCTGTCATAAGACAACAGGTTTGACTGATGTACTCGCTTTAAGAGAAATCTTAGTGCTGTGTCATAACTGCACCAGGAGCCAGATTTTAAGAACCCTAAACTCAAAGAACTCTCCAAGGAGACTTGCCCTCAGACACTTGTATGCAGACTTGTGAGGAAAAGAAACCACAACTAGACAGTGGAAGGTGGCAGCAAATAGCAAGACATACCACAAAGTCCCACAAAACTACACCCCCAAGGCAGGATTAACATTATTCATGTTTATATTAATCTGTCTGAAAGAGATCCCATTTAAAATCTCAACAACCTTTTCTGAAAAACTGCTTGGGGGAAAACTATGAAGAATGCAAGTCTCCCTCAGCCCATGGCAACAAGCCCAGTCGCACTAGGCGGCAAAAGAAAGTGTGCAGATTAACCACTAGTGCCTGTTGTTTATGAAGAACAGATCACAGCAGGTTAAGTGCAGCATGGAAAAGGAATGGCATTTATGCAAAATACAGCATAATAGCAAAAAGGCAAAAGTCTTGGGAACAGAAACTGGTTTTAGTCATGTTCAATTCTGCACAACAGTACATGACCTCAGTTTTCTACAATTAATCAAATTACTCATATCTAACAAACATTCTTATGTTGTGAATAACTCAAATTTTATCTGCCTGCTTATATTACTGTGGGCTAAGTGTAGAGAGATTTTGTTATAGGAAGTAATATTCCCCACACAGACTGAAATATAAGGACATGGCAATTCCAGAGGAATTAATCAGGTCTGCTCCCCATTTACAGTCATCCAATCATGCCTGCAGTGCTACCACCTCTTCATGCTGCAAATCCATGTCACATTTTTAGATGTGTAAGTAGCACTAAGAGGAGATTTGATAAGATCTTTGCAATACACATACTCAACAATATGGGAAGCAGCACACATTGCATAGAAACAGTTATGACAATCAGTGAATTGACAAGTGCCTGCTCCACTTGATGCAGTACACAAACCCCATTATACCTAGTCATACATAGGAAAACTGGAAAACTGATCAGCTGAGCAACAGAATCAACAGTGGCAACACTGCTTTCAGTTTAAATTTCACAGGCAATGAAAACCAGACAGATCATACAAGTGTTTAAGACATGCATGATGTCTCTCTACAAAGCAGTTTAAATGCAAGCCAAACTAAAGTCTTTGCCTTTAGGCCCTCCTCCCTTTCACCCTTGTTGCCACATCTAACTGGGAGATCCAACCCTGCAGGGAAGCAGGAGGAAGGTGAACACAGTCTTCCTCCTGCAGCTGCTGCCCATGTGGTGCATGCTGCCACTCACAGAGCAGCAGAGGAGCTTTGCTCTGCTCGCCGCGCTACAGCCCCATCCAATCTGCAGTGGATCCAGCCCCAAATTCAGCATTGAACTGGGTACAATTCTAGGAGCTGGAAAGGGCAAACTTGAGCTGCTTTCAGAAGAACAGCCCCACTTTCAGTGTTTACCCAGAATGATTGCAATTTGGTTTCTAATCAAGATAATTATGATGAACTACAAAAGCAATAGTTCAATCTAGTTAAGGCCAACCAGGTTCTCTAACATAGTTACTACTACCAAATTCTCCCACATCTGTACTGCTCTTGTTTTTCAGTCCTACAAAAATTTCAAGAATTTCCAACAATGAATTAATTAGAGAAAAAAAAAAACAATCAGACTCTTTTGAAGTCTGATGGCAAGGACAATGATGTGGGCCTGAACATCTACTGTGTTCAGTAGGCTCAACAAGATGATCTGAAAGCAAGTAATCTGCATCTCGAATGAGTGCTGTGACAATTCAGACATCTGATATTCTAAATACAAGCATGCATCTTCATTTCCTCTCTGATCAGAATTTTTCTTCTACATAAAACACCTTTTCAATAACAGTTATGCAGAAAGGGGGAAGTTGCTGAAAAAGTCTCCCTAGCCAACTCTACACACAGAGTATATACTCCGAAACATGTGCAGCTGCTTAGACTCTTGTTGGGATGAGGATTCCATGTGGAAAAGCACAGTGGGTATTTCTCCTAGAAACTTCATTGAGAGATGCTGTTTTGTTGTAGACTTCCC
This sequence comes from Corvus kubaryi, assembly GCF_017639235.1. NCBI lineage: Eukaryota > Metazoa > Chordata > Aves > Passeriformes > Corvidae > Corvus > Corvus kubaryi. Next base: position 3,079,415 of record NW_024582054.1, read on the forward strand.
AACTGAGATTTTGGAGTCTAAGATGGAGCAACACTCTGGGTGTTGAACCAGAATAAACTAACAACAGTCCAGAGCTGACTTCATCAAGGCCTCAGGGACGTCAAGAACACAGCCTCCCTATAGAGCAGAACCCAGGAGCATCAATTCTCTGCACAAGAGATGCAGTATCCAAAATACCTCCACCAGATGAGATCTACTCATGAGTTGCTGGAAGCAAAACTATTTGGATTGTTCACCAAAATTCTAGTTTTTATACATCCTTCTAAAATAAAAATTTAATTCATTTTGACCAGAAGCTAAAGGAAAGATTTATCTCGAATGCAGTTTGAAACTAGTTAGCTTTCTCGGACATTATTTTTCACTTAAATCTTATGCAGGGACAATTACCTTAAATGCTGCAATATAACTGATGAAGCTGGTTCATGAGGTATGTGGAATGTAGGGTATTTTTATGAACCAAGGAATGATATGAATTTCAGTTAATTCCAGATACAAAGAGATCAGAGGCTTCCTTCAGCATGCCAGGTAAAACAAAAGCACTTTAGTGTTCACAGATAGAACTGAATGGAGGAAGAATGCGAAATATCACTTGGCTGTCTACTGACAACACACAGTTTTTGTAAGCAGTTTCATGCAGCCCCTCAGCTGGCAACCAACACTGGCTAAGGAATGTGCCAAGGTAAAGTCCAGCAACTTTGCCACAATCCAGACACTGGTACCAACCTTCAAAATAAACCTGTCTGAAACAAAGCTTTATCAACTACACTATCAGTCCAGCTTATAAGGATAAAAATTTTACCTACTTTACTCTCCAAGAAGTTGATGGACAGGTGATAGACATTTCAAAGTTAGCTTTCCTTACCCCTTTTTTCTTGAACTAGAAGCTTAGCATGGAACACTTTGTTCCATGTTGGCCCACTGTGGTAGCTTTTACAAACATTAGCCTCCAGTGCCAACATAATCTGAGCAGCTCGACAAAAAAATCAATTTTCAGCAACTGGAAGTGCATTTAAACTGCAAGAAACTGCAGCCATCCTCTCTTATCCCAGCCTTCCCATGAGTGTCCACACTGTACAGAAATATAATGCTGCTCCAAAGAAGCAAAGTTTGCAGGACGAGTACAGCTTTTTCCACTTCATCATCAAAAAACAAAAACAAAACAAAAACACTCCCACACACCAGATAATGAGAGGGTAAGGCTGAGGAGGGGAATAAAATTTTTGGTGGGTTATCACAAAAAAAAATCTTCTCTCCTTTTCCCTCAGGCATCACAAAATGTTTGAACCAAACCCAAAGCTCTCTGCCTTTATTATCTTTTTAAAGCCAATATTGATTCTATTTTGGAATTTCTTTTACCTTCAGAAGACTGTGCAAGCAACCAATGTATCCTAAAATTTCTCTGAGAAAGAAGGTGTCTAGAGCAGTACTCAATGTATAGAAGGTAAGGCAAAAATCATTCTGCGGTTTACCTAAATTCACAAAGTAGAGGTCACAGGGTTACAGATTTTTGGCTTTTTAGATGCATGCAAAACTGAGCAGACAGCAGAAACTGTGTCAGGAAACTGTGCATGAGCCATTTTTAACAGCAAGTTCAGTCAGCACTAGGACACTACTCAGTATGCTAATGGTAACAGAACCAAGTATCACTCTTCACTTCTACCCTGTTTTGGCAAACTTCAGCAAGTGAACAGGGAAGAATCAAAAACCCAAACAAAGCAGTCTCATCTCCTCTCTGCCAAAATCACTACAAGACATACAGTACAAGAAGTACCCTGCAGAAGGAATAGGATGAACAGACTGTTTTTTTCCTCAGATAGATGAAGCAGAGAGCAGATTCAGCTGGGTCCACCTTGCTCTGTGTGAGCCACAGCTCTCTTTACAGCTCCTCTTTACAGAAAAATTGACCTCCCCTGCAACTGTTTTACTTTCTATGCAATGCTGAAGATTAATGCCATTTGTTTCTGTTCTATATTGGAGCTGGATGCTATTGCATATGTATATGTCTTTTAAGGTATTGTGACTGAATCAAAATTTCCATTTGGTTAAAGAAGTCCCCAGCTTTCAAATCTTTACCCGAGTAACCGAGTCAGAGTGTGCACCCACTCTGCTATCATCGCTTGGCTCATGTCTTAACACGGAATCTCCCACAGACACTTGAAGCCTGGCTGAATGAAGCAGATAGAAATTTTACCTGCATGAATGATCCATCCTCATTGCATTCTGGGATGAAGACTGCTTCCTGGGGCTTCTTTGCCTGTTCCAGCGCTTGAGCTCTCTCTAATCGACACTTGCTTTGGCCAGCATCTACAAAGAGAAAAGCAAAATCCACTTGCATCACAAACACCATTTGGCCTCTCCAAAAGCTACCAGATGCACCACACAGCTGCAAGGGAAAAACCCCCGAAACAAATAAATATAAAGCATAAAGGACCATTACACACACATTCACCAGGTAGACATGGAGCTAGCACTCATCATCCTAAAGACTAATATGAACCTAGACAAACAAACTACAAGCCAGTTAATTAAGAGCTGCCTAATTTCCTAGTCAATAGTTTTTATGATCATCTTAGGATCCTGGAAGCTTCTTTAACAAGCACTGGAGCACAATGTTCATGCAGTGAAAGGCCATTAGCCTGAAACTGGATGGTTGGATATAAACCAAGTAATTCAAGCCGAGCAGTGAGCAATATGGAAGAGAAGTGATGACCCCCTCAAAAGTTCTTCTCTGAGCAACTTTCGCAGGAAGATACTGAAATAGCCGGTCACCCATATGAACTTCCACCTTTGTGTGGTTCAGATGAAGCAGATATGCCATTTCCTGTGCTTTCCTGAAACTCAGCTTTTACCTCTAGTCCCAGTGCTTACAACTGAGTGTTCATTATAACTCTCACACCAGTTACTCACTTTGGAGCCAAGAAAAAAATTTGCTCTGCCAACAGTGTTTGAAGGGGTTAAGACTTCAGCTTTTACTTCAGATGATGGCGAAGTGTAGCATGACCTTAACCCCTTCCAGGTCCCGCTCACTATTACAGAGTATACCCAGATAAGTCTAACTCTGATGACTGATGGGTCAAAAGAAGAAAGTTCTGCCCTGCAGAGATACAGATTCATTCAGTGTTTACATTTAAAAACATGAGGTCTAACAATACTGCTGTTCAGTCTAGAAAGAGAAGGAAAACAGTGAATATCTTGTTTCCATGGCACTCAACACAGGAACTAGCACCTTCTTTCTTCTCCCATGAATCCACTGACTAAAGATTTTCAGTGCAGAAACTTCAAAATCTTATCACCAGAATCTTTTAGCAGCACCATAAAGACTGAACAAGTTTCAATCCCCATTTTACTAGGCATGGAAATCATATTGGTTAACAAAAAATTCCACTGGATCCCTGAAGATCACATTCTGTTCCATAGATCACATGAGCTTTGACAACAGAATCACTAATACCAGCATTAAATTAGAAAGTCAGTCTGGGGTCTTAGATCAATTGAATTCACATTGTGTGGCAATAGAACTTCCATCTAGGTATCTCTAGATATATTATCAATGGCAAGGCTGTAAATAGTTTTGATAAAGACATAGACCAAAGCTTTCACACCAAGTACTTTATTTACACAACTGATGACCAGAGAGATTAGGTTTCCAGTTTGCCAACACAGTTCATTTTAAACATATCACATTGCTTCCCAAGAAGGATTTCACAAGGCTTCTGAAATTATGAAAAATTGAACCTTTTTCTCTGGAAAAAGAATGATTCATAGCAATAGTATACAGTACAGATGCCAGCTGCTTAGGCACTGGGTTAGAAAGCAACAGTACCTATATCAATTCTGCCACTGCCCAACGATGGTCACCTCACCCCCCGTGACCTCATGCCATTTTCTGATTCTATGTCTCTTATCTTTAGACTAATCTGTTTGTTGGGTGTTTGCACAATACCAAAGCACACAGAGCTTTGATCTCAGGTGGGCCTATTATGCACCTGTATAAAGAGTGAAATTGTTACAGAGTAAAAGACTTGAATAAAATTTACACTGTATTTTTTTTCTAGTTATCCATAAACTCTGACATGGAGTTTCCTTTCTGCCTGCCTGCCAACCTGAGCAGATGATCAGACCTCATTTGCACATCTCCAGTGGAGGATAGTCCTGCCAACTGACCCTTCCAAACATATGCTCACTCTTTCAGCTGAAAAGGAAGCACTGGCAATGGTGTTAACTGGAACACCTATCACCTGCAGATCTCCTGCGCAAACTTAAGAGGCTAATCTTGCTTGGCATGACAGAGGACATTACTACAAAACCAGATGGTGTGCCTGCCCTGTTTCATAGCTAGCTGCTTGACTGAAAACACTTTCAACTTCTGCTTCACAGGAGACAAGTAGCAAAAAAAAAAAAAATCAACATAGATAATGTAGATGTGCACTTGCAAGGAAAAAAAACCAGGTGTGAATTTCTTATGTGACAATCAAACCACAAGTTCCCAAATGAAAGTGTTTTCTAGTCTCTGCATCTGAGGATACAAGACTGCAGACAAGCATTTTTGGTTCCCCTCCTGAACATAAAACAGAAGCATAAAGCACTTACACACAGCATCTGCTTTAGTGCTGGCACGCTCACAACTACACGACAAACTGGATGCTTCAGCACAGAGCTGGTAAAAACAAACATTTTGTGATATCCCCTGCAGTACAAATACATTAGAAGCCCAGGCAGAAGGGAAACTAACCCAGATCTTTGTCCAATTTGTCTAATGAACAGAGAAACAGGCACAAGATTAAGTCCTTACTTTAGGCAGATAATATAAACACATTACTGCTAAGGCTACTGTATCCCTCCTGGCAATTTTAACTGGCCTTTATAGATTGAACTCTCTACCCCCACCAAGAAGAGCACACTTCATAGCACACCACCACTACACCATGGTGTTTAAGAGCTCATTGTTGTTGCAGCATCTTTTGCACTTGAATCCTTGGCTCAAGTGGTGACTCCTCACAAATTGCTGCTGAAGTACAGAGAAGACAGAGTTTTCCTCCTGATCATGGACACTCAGGACTGATTACTTCTCCCATCCTCCCTCACTGATTTCCAAAGGTCACGCCAGTCCTTTTACAACCTTGATTTGGAACAAACACCTATATACCACGCTGGGTGGAGAGGTGCATGCATATTGCTATCTTTTTTGTCAGTCTTCCACAGATCAGTTCCAGTAAAAACAGTGCCTTTAAGATCAACATTTACTGGTTTGTTTTAAAAAGGACTGTCAATCCTTCTCTTCCTCACTCCACAGGCTGGTATTTTTATAATGTTTGTATCAACATGTGATTTCAGTGGGATGACTTCACCTTGCTATTTTTGCTTTGTTAATTAGAAAATGTAAAGTATTACATAAGTGCCAAGTGTTTAAAAAGTAGCTGCCAAATAGCTCACCCCAAACAAGATACATTACAAATTTTACTAAAGCCTGATCTTATGATTGTAGGTTCATATAGGCTATTCTGCATTTCACCTGCTTACCCAAGTGTTTCAGCACTTTCTTCCCTGTTTTTAGAAATGTTCTCTGGAATATCAAAGACCATGCTTATAAACCAGAATGGCATTAATGCATTCCAGTTTCATGGTTCAAGCAGACTAAACTGGACACTTTTACCTCCATTACATTAGGTGAAAAACCAAAACAGCATAACTTCTTTTGAAAGCAGACCTGCTTAATTTTATTTTAAATATCTTCAAACTTGGGACAGATTTACTGTAGCTCAGAAAGCTGCCTTTTAAAGAAAATTAATTCTCAAGCTGGCAGCTGGCAACCAGGAGATTGTTAACTACAAGTGATGTTTTTGACATCCCTGGCCTAATCGGCACAATGCAGGTGCACATAATTTTGGATTTTGCAATGAAGTTGGCTAGTTACCATGGCTGATCTTATCCATGAATAGTTTATTCAAACAAGACCACCGTGTCCCTCATAATATACACACTGCACTCCTGAATAGGCTCCAAGAATTCCAGCATCCTCTCTTCAACAGGCAGAGGCACTATTGACACAACATCATGGTATAAAGACCCAAGCTCTCCTAAAAACACAAAGTAAAACACCTCCAGGATTCACATAACACTAGCAGCAAATCAATACAATGCAACCACCAAAATCTATTTAAGCTATTTAATTTTAATTCTCCTATGTTTGTATCCAAAGTTAAAAGAGCAAAAATTGATCCAAGCAGCTTTTTAACTATTTTCAGTTCCATTAGGTAACTGTCTCACCTACAGGCCAGGTCTCCACCAGACATGAAGCAGTTCAGCTACAGTGAAGTCAACAGGTTCATACCCATTTACTCAATTATCTGTGTATTTGAACAAAACAGGCAAAAATGGAACCTGAGCAAACTACAAAAACTTCCCTATCTATTGTGCAGGATATCAACCAGTATTCACTCTCCCCACTGTTTTCCACTTCATTTAGGTCAAGTCCTGGAATTCCAAACTTCTTTCACCCACAGAGAATGGTTCAGGTTGGTAGGGACCACTGGAGGCCATCTTGTCCAAACTGCCTGCTAATGCAGGGTCCCTCAGAGCACACTACTCAGGATTGAGTACAGACAGCTACAGATATCTCTGGGGAGGAAACTCTACAACCTCTTTGGGCAGCTGTTCCAGTGTTCAGTTACCTTCACAGTAAAAATGTTCTTCCTCACATTCAGATGGAACTACCTGTGTTCCAGTTTCTGCCCATTGACTCTTGTCCTATTGCTTGGCACTACCAAAACGCCTGGATCCATCCTCTTGACATCCTCCTTTCAAGATACTTACACACACTGATGAGGTCCCCTCTGAGTCATATCTTCTCCAGAATAAACAGGCCCAGCTCCGTCAGTCTTTCCTCACAAGTGAGGTGCTTCAGTCCCCTCATCATCTTTGTCACCCTCTGCTGGGCCCTCTCCAGAATCTCTATGTCTCTCTGGTACTGATAAGCCCAGAACTGGACACAGCACTCCAGGTCAGGCCTCATCAGGGCTGAGTAGAGGGGCAGGATCACCGCCCTTGACTTGCTGATCCTTGATCCTGCCTTGACCCTTGATCTTCCTAATGCACCCCAGGATCCCATTGGCCTTCTTAGCCACAAGGGCTGCTGGTTCAGGGACAGTTTGTTGTCCACCAGGACCCCCAGATCCTTCTCCACAGAGCTGCTTTCCAGCAGGTCTGCCCCCCGCCTGTATTGGTGCAGGAGGTTACTCCTTCCCAGGTGCAGGACCCCATACTTCATTGAATTTCAAAAAGGTTCCACTCTCCCCATCCCTCCAACCCACAGATCTTTCTGAAGAGCTCCACAGCCCTCCCAGCTTTGTGTCATCAGCAAACTTGCTGAAGAGGCATCTGTCCCTTCATCCAAGTCACTGATGAACAAGTTAAATGATAAAGGATGCAATATTGAACCTTGGGGGACGCCACTAGCGACAGGCCTCCAACCACACCCTGTGCCACTGATCACAATCCCCTGAGACCTGCCATTCACACAGCTCTCAAACCACCTCCCTGTCCACATGTCCAGTCTGCACTCCCTGAGCTTTCCTGTGCGGATATCATGAGAGAGTGTCAAAAGCCTTGCTAACACCCACTACTCTTCCCTTATCTGTCCAGCCAGTTGTCCCACCGTATAAGGCAACCTGGTTGGTTAAGCATGACTTCCCCATCCATGCTGACTGCCCCTGATCACCTTCTTGTCTTCCTTTCATGCCAAAACACTTTGTTCCTTTTTTGATATCCACATACCATTTCTACTCCAGAGTTCCCTAATTTATTCAGAACATGCCTAGAAACATGTCTAAATTTGCGAAGTCATTGAAAGTGACATTTTATATTTTACTAACTGCTGCCAAGGAAGGACATTCTTATTCACAGTCAAGGGAAAATAAAGCAAGTTTGAAGACAAAACACATGGATCTAGCGAGCAGACAAAGTGATTTCAAAACATCATCTTCTATCCAACAGAAATAGTAGGTAGAGAAGATTATCTTCAAATAACCCATCAGTCAGAAAACCTACCTTTCTAGAACATTAGCCAAAAGCTGTGTTCATTTCCTGTGTCCCAGGAAAAAGGCTGCAGGTCCTGGTACAATTTCCACCAGTAACTTACAGATAGGTTCACTCCACACAGTGGCTTGTGATCCAAGAACAAACTCTGTACCAGCAGACTTATTCATCTAATTAATAAATCCAAAGGGAACTTTTAGAACACTCCCACATTGTAATTAAATAAGCCAAACAAGTTCCTAGAAAGCAACCAGTTAACACAGACCATAAATGTTTTCTAAGCCACAGATATATACCAATATAACAATCACTGCATAAATGACTCTTGGCAAGCTGTCAAGATTAACAAGCATTTGTCCTTCACCCCTGCGAAGTTTTGAGGTATAACTCTCATTTAACATCAAATATTACGATGCCAGCTAAGAAAAGATCCAGGTAGGATTACTTGGCTGTGTATTTTAGACACAGCTATACCATCTGGAACTATTCTCTAGAATCTCATCAGTGAGGCTCCATTTGTCAGGGATGCCATAATTTGATCATTTTAAGCTACTCCTGACTTTTAACCCTTTGTGATGTGTGAGTGAGGGTTTGGAGTTCAGATAATTTAGCACTGAAGGAATTTCATTGAAAAGCACATGAGGAAGCTAGCAACGAACAAGAGTTGAATAAGGGTTATAGCTCCCAGAAGGCTGGCAAGATTTCATCTTTAAAGGTCCTTAGTTTCTTGAGAGAGAACAGAGCATTAAGTTGAATCAAAAAGGTTCTGTTCTCACTATGGAAACCATTCTGTTTTCCTTGGCACAAGCACAGTTCAAATCATCAGCATATACACTGGCAGCCTATGGTAATCTGGGGGGCAGAACTATGCCTTGCTGTCCACAATACACTCTCTCTTTTACTTATTTTAGTTGCCTGTTGTTTTTCCCCCTTCAGAGAGTGAAGCACAAGTTAAAATTTCTCATTTCATAAGGATAAGTTCTTGGATAAAGTGTCTATCACAAGTGTATGTGACTGAGCTCGATGGCCCATGGGATCCCTCACAGTTCCATGGGAGCTCTCCTGTAGAGCATCTGTCATGGAGGAGGAGGGAAGGCTGTTCAGGGTATACCCGGTGTCCAGCTGCAGTTCAAGGTGCATGAACACTGTTGGCAATACCTTCCTTTTTGCAAGTACACAACACAGACCCAGCCAACAGCCTGTAGTTCAGCACAGTTGTCCCACAGCTGCCCGGATTTGCCAACAATTGTGATCTTTATGCACTACAGGTCATGTTCCTAATGCAGCCAAAAAAACAAAATACCTTTCAAGAGCAGCACATATGGAAATTACCAGCTAGGTTAAATTTCCATGTCATGGCTGAAAGAATATTCCTACTTCACAGGGATTGGTAGGAGTGTTAGTGGGTTAAAAGCAAGACTTGCAGTTTACAAACACTCTCAGATTGTTAGGTACTGTATAGTACCACAGGTTAAGAGGAAAAAGGAAAGGAGAATGCAAGTTAGTTTCAACTAAACATTTCAGTTGCATCAGAGAGCAGAAAGAAAGTGTACTTTACCTGTGCCCAAGACAAAAAAGTCTCAGTTACTTCTTTGGGACTCTGGAATCACAATATGCACCAAAATACATTTTTACAATAGTAAAAAAGCCTTCATAAACAAATGCCAGGCTTAAATGAATGTGTATTTATTCTGTCACATGGATTTTAATGACTTTCTCCTGTCACTTTAATCCACTGCTAAAAACACCTGTGCCACCTGCCCTCTGAGTCAATTGTGATCTCAGAAAATGGACTCCACTTTATTTTTCACTTCACGGCAAATGCAAACCATTTGTGTGACAAGACACCGATAATTCTTTAAAAAGTTTCACCTTCATCTTTAGACTATGCTGAAGAGCTGAACTGAGGGACACTATTCACACTTTTAAGTAGATATGTAACAGCAAACAGGAAAAAATCAAAAAAGCCATGTAAAGCGCCTTGCATGCACTGTCTTCTTAATTAGCTCAGCACAGAAAGGCTGAAATGTCTGAAAAGTGACTAGACATCTAGTGTGCATCATATTCTTCCCCACTCCACATTCCTGTCAGTCCAAGGGTCAAAGATATCTTGATTCCTCATCAGCACAGGTAGCAAGGAAGAAGTCTACTTTCAGGATTTGGTTTTGTGCTTACATGGGGTCAGTTGTTTCTGTCTGCAGACACATATTTCAGCCCTTTTTCACTGATGTCTGTGGCTCCTTTGCCTTCTTTCATTGATAGTTCAGTCAGCTCGTACTCTGCTGCCTAAACTGAGACTCAGATACCCATGCTTGCAGGAATGCACAATTCCAAATCATATTACTCTCAGAACATGGTATTAAACTCAAGGGTCTAAGAATTCAGTAGGGCTCCCATTTCGCCTCTCAGAGGCATTTGAAATCCACCTACCTTTGCAGCGGCCACGATGTGTCACACTGAGACTCTGCTCACGGCATTTGGCTCTCTGGTAGTCACACATCGACTCGTACGTTCTGCCATCAGAGGCACACAGGGGTTTGGACTGGGACCTGGAGCAATGCAGGTTGCACTGAGGGTCTCTGTCACGGTCGCTTATTAAAAACTGAAGGAAGTGAAAAAGGGAGGGAGAAAAAAAATAGTGCTTTTGTTTGGTTTCCCAAAACAGAACATGGTGTATTTTTTTTCTTTATGACAATAACAATATGACTATAATGCATTTTCAGCTGCCTACCAAAGCTGACTTTGCCTGAAGGGAACTTTAAATGAAACACATACATCTTTAAAAAAAATTAACGGTCTTTGCCATTCCATTTTCTTTAATAAAACGGAAACATTACTCACTCTGCCTCACCTCTAAAAAAGTAAGATGTGCAAAGCCAAACACAACCCACACGGGAAGGGCAATACTGAGTCACAACAGCCCAGCTTGCCCAGTGCTGTGCCACAAACAGTATCTGGTACTAGAGATACTAGACAATTTTAGTCAGAGACATAATAAACTTATCACCAAAAATAGAGGAATCCAAATAACCTATCAAGATTGGCCTTGGTAGTTGAACCAAACATGTGACCAGTTTTATGTGACCAGTGATGATTTTGAAAGCATTGTTTATATCATCTGTAAATACCACCTGCAAGAGCATACCTGCACACTCCCAAAGTCACCTTATGTTCTTTCCTGATGACATCCAGCACAGCTGGCAATTGCATTCCACGCATCCCACAATCTAATTGCACACTATGTGAAAACCTATTTCCTTTCAGAAGTTTGAATTTCTATCATCTTTCTGCATACCTCTTCTTCCTGAGTATTCCATTATGATGCAACCCATTTTGTACAAACGTGGCATTCCTTATCAGTCTTCTGTAATTTGAACAATCCCAAACTTCCAATTTCTCACCCAGACCATTTCCTTCCATATCATGATCACTACTGTTTTTCTTGGTGTTCTGCCTTATTTTTGGGGATGGGAAAACCCACAAAGCACTAGTGCCCATCGTCTGTCTGCTTATTCCCTGCAAATCCCAACATCTGGAAGTAGTTTACTGCTGTACCCTGGACTCTACTCTGAACTGCCTGTAGGGTCACCCAGGTCCCTTTCCCAAGTTCATATTGTTTTCCTGAGGATCCAAACTGACAGACATCTTTCCAAAACCACTTGCAGAAATTTTTGGTAAGGCATGATAGCAGCAGCCCTTTTCTCTTCCCATACTACCCCACTTAGTGGTTTGTCAGACCTTTAATTATTACCCAAACCGAATCACCTGCTCACAGGAAGATTTCAGGGGATGTTGGGGAAGATGAAACAGAAAAGCATTGTAAATATGATTGCCTGACAAAAGATTTTGGGAATATGAAAACTACAGGCAACATCGAAATGAAAGCCACTTTTGAAATACCAAGTCTTAGTTACTGAACAACTAGAAAACAATGGTATGGCCGACTGAAGTAATCCCCTCTTGATGGAACAATACCCTCTGCTTGCAAACAGGTCCAAGGGTCAGAGCAGACCCTACTAGCTCGGCAGAAGGGGTCCAAAGAGTAGTTTTTAGAAGTTAAGATGTAACACTCTATGGTAATATAAGAACTCTTATAGGCTGTATGTAAATGCTATAGGATTTGTATCTTGTATTAGATTGGTTAGTGACAATTAGAATATTCAGTACAGAAGATGATTTATTGTATTGTAACCAGGACTTCAGACACTTCACTTCATTCCTTACCACACTTCATTCCTTTCCTTCCTTACTTCCACTCTTGCTCTTACACCCTCTCTCTCTCTCTCACCTGCTTACTCTCTTGGGCCTGCTCAGAGCTGAGTCCGGCAGCTCTGAGCAGTGCCCCTATACCCACGCCTTTACAATAAACCGACTGTGTCCCAAGACCTGCCTATAGAGATCTCTCCATCTACGTCCCGACCGAACCCGCCCGTAACCTACAAGGGGACTCTTCAAACAAGTTCCATGAGGATTAAGCAAAGAAAAGGGAAGTCAAACCTGCCTTGCACTTCCCCTTCCCTACCTCCCATTTTCTACAGCCTCTTGCAAGCCTGGGGACACCAGAGCAGCTCTAACACACTGATATCCCAGCTCGCTGCCAAAGCAGTTCTGAGCTCAGCAGTTCAGAGCTGGCTGGCAAATGGGCACTGACTGACACCCTGCCTGCAATGCACAAAGCCACAGCTCTCCAAGTGTGTTGATAGCTGGATGCCTCACAGGGAAGTGTGAGTCACTGCCATAATCACCTTGGTGTTACAGTTTCCTACAAAGCTGTCTACTCTATGCTTTGAGGTTAAAGCTGTTGAAAAAACATTGCCCGAAGCCTAGTTTGGGTTGGTTTTTAACCACTCTGAGAACATACATCTCTGAAATTTGGTTGTCGGTGGGTTTTTTTCATTACAAAAAAATCTTCTCTCCCCAGTTAAATGAAAAACAATTGAGAAGTTTCATATTTTCATACTGTACTGCTGGATCTTTTGAAGACTAATGCATTACTAAACCTCCTATTTAAACATGACAGCTGGGAAAAGTAAGCAAGGTTTGCACACATTTTACTTTTGGTGGGACAAACTTTTTTAAAAATCTCATCTGTCACAGACTTGACATATTTGCTACAGCACAGTGTTTTTGAAATGTTTTTGCTCCTTTTCTGCAACACATTCTATAACCTGGCAACACCTGCTCCAAATGGGAAATTGGAAAATTTAAACCTGAAGGCAATTTTAAATGGTTTATAGAGACCTGGACTAGACTATAAAAACACTGTAAAGCTGGACCGGTTTTTTTTCTTTTCAGGTGTTGGACTATCACAACTTAACTTGGAATTGCTCTGGCTACAGTAATGTCTTTCTGTCGCCCCCAAAATGCAAAGATCAGTAGTGACTAAACACACAGCAAAAAAGCAACAGACTGAAGATGCTGAAGCCTCCTCCCAGCATGTGATGTCAGAGACACTGAAAGACTCACAAGGCTTTCAGGTTTCTGTATGTATAAACAGACTTCCAAAGCAGAGCTACCTGATAGGAAAGTATGGTGCACATGCAGCAATTAAATATTCAGTCCAACACAGGAGCCATTCTGGTTTAGAAGGAACATACAGATCTCCCATTTATCACAACTGAAGGCTTGAGCTAATAGCATGAAACTTTTTGCAAATTCCTTGTCAGAAGCCGAGTTCCACAGATATGAGTTATCCAGAGGTTAAATAAAAAAAAAATCTAGAATCCTGGTTCCCAGCATCAAACCATACCACTAACTTATTTAAAGTCAGCTTGTATCATAAAAACTCACTTAAACCTTCTGCAGCCTGTACCAAAATACTTAGTATAGAGAGGGCTTGTACATCAAGAACACCCCTTCTTCCAGAAAAGGCATCTCTAAAGAATAGAAAGTTGTTCTTAGGGCTGACAAACAAGTTAAACCTAAGGCTGTGGAAGAGCTTTTCTCAAGTGCCTCCTTGCAGACAGAGAAACAACTCGACATTGATTAAATATGAGGGCCTGAGGAAACATGCAGAGCACCCCAATGCAGTCTGTGAAGTTCTTGCCTACCCAAATTAAGCCAAGAACCACGTTATTAGAAAAAAAAAAAAAAAATTAGAAAAAAAAAATCAAAGCCTTTTTAGCGTTTGTAATTTGGATTACAGTAGGGAGCCCACACAGCATGTTCGGTGCTTTCCAGACACTGAAGATGCCACACCTGCCTTGCCAAAAAAGTTTATGGTTTACGTAGTTGCACAAGATGGTGCTTGTTTTGCTCAGGTAGATTGTAACTGTGTAAGTCTGCATTAAATTCAAGAAGGATCCAGGACCCCACCTGTCTGATCAGAGTTCTTCTCACGCAAGCGAACAGTACTGCCATAAAGGCCAGCAATATCTCCAGGAGATCTGAAGGGCTTCAAAAACTCCCCCTTACAGTTGGGCACCTGCTCCACCATAGCTCACAGCCCATATCTTTGCTTAGCAGCCCTGGCAGCATTCAGGTATAAAATGGTAGTTCTTTGTCCCAATTCTAGCAGGTAAGCATTCATGCTACAGAAGTGATGGTCAATACAGACCACCCAGAAAGATTTAATATACTAGATGTTTTGAGCATACATTCCCTCTTGCCCAGCACAAGTTCTAAAATCTTCCTTTAGCATTTTGCCAGTCTGAGAGCATGTCCTCCTCTGTAAGCAACCTCAGCTGCATGAAGAAAAAGAATGGATCAATGCTGAAACGTGTCTGCCATGGGGAGACCACTTGGTTCTGTAATTTTAACAGCTAGGACCACAATCCCTATGTAGTTGGATTTATTTTTATTTTATAATTCCTACTTTGAGCAAGCAGGCACTGCTTTCCCAGGGGCAGAGCCCTGCTCCAGAGGAGCCCCTTGGTCACTGCTGGAGGTACTGCTGAGCCGGGCTGAGGGCTGTGAGCAACGTGCACAAGGTGCCCTAATGCCTGGTACCCACCCTCCCCAGACACAGCCAAGACAGGAATGTGATTCTCTGGTCCCTCCAGGGGAAGAGCAGCAAGGTAAGTATTCTGCTTTTAATGCCAAATGTCCTACAATGACCCTTGAATCTCAAATAAAAGCCTGATGTCCCAACAGCTTCGGGATGCACACACAAACAGGCTTTGCAAACAACAGAATCACTACTCACAGAGCAGTGCTCAGTGCTCTACACACACACACACACAGCACGAGCAAACCTGGACTCAGGGGAAAAGCAACCCTGCAAACATGTGCAGCACCAGCAGGTTTCCAAGCTTCATCTAGAAAGAAGAGGAAAATAACTATCTTAGCTCTGAGTTTTCTCAAAGTTTCTTCTTGATTTCTGTGTTCCCATTTGTTTCAGAACAGACTACATCCAAAGCAAATGGGATTGGAGATGGCTTATCAGTTCTTTATCTCCTCCTTTTCCTTCATGAGAAGAAAGCTATTAAAAGTAGAACTAAAAGGAAAACAAACCACCCGCCACAAACACAAAACCCCGGCTAAAAAAAACCCCAAAAACAAACAACAAAACAAACAAACCCCCTCCCAAAACTAGAAGGAATAATCTATTTTACAGGAAAAAGTTAAAATTGACCACATTGCAAATGGAATCCATTGAATATAGACTCAATACTAAAATAAGTAACACTAGTATTAAGCAACAGTATCTGTATATATGTAACATTTATTTACACTAAGGGAATCTGCACAGCTCCTATTCCAGCCAGTTTGAGTCCCTGCCCTAATGAGTTTCCAGTTCAATGCAACTCTCAGAGCATCCTTCTATGTCAAACGTTCTATCTGTATAAGGACACAAACCTCCTCCTTTAGCAAATACATTTACACAGGTGCTAGCAGAAACCACTTCCCAAACCGCTTTCTGCTTCTTCAGACTTGAAAAGAAAAAGGAAAGATAAGAGGTCAGAATGAAGTTAACTTTGCCAACAAAGCATATCTGTTCTTTTTCTCCACACCTCAACACCACTGCTGACAAACAACAAACACTGATTAAAGGGTTTTTAATGCCTGTGAAGGAAAGCAGACTCCCTGCAGCTGCACAGCAGCTGGGAACACTTGTGTTATTTAGCAGAGAAAGGTCTGACCCCACAAGTGAAAATGAGCTTGGTGGTCACTCATTCTATTCACCATCTGGGTACATTATAAGCACAAACAGAACAGCACAGCCTTTTGTGATGGAGGTAACGAGAAATGGCCACGGCATTGTAGTACCACAGTAACATGCCTTAGCAAGGCTTCAGGGAAAAGAGGGAGCAAGGGACACAAATGACACAAACGTGAGAAAGTGAAAATCTATTGAGAAACAAATCTAGAGTTCACTACAGATCAAAACAGAGGTGCCTCTGCTATTTAGCAGCTTCACTTCAGATTAGCACTGCAGAGTGCTACCGCCTAACAAACCTGAGACAGACATAACAGCACATGCAATACTTTTCTCCTGTTCTGGCAGATTTGAAGTTTGAAGACCCTTAGAACATGTCTTGGGAAAGTGTGATTCATCTAGGTATAGTCATATGGCACAGGTCACCCACTCATTAGTCAAAGTACTCAGACTGGCCTGACTTAAGTACAAATGAGCAAGTCCTTCCCAGAGAGAATTCCCCAGGAAAACCATACCATTTTACACATTAAGGGAGACTATAAACTTCTTCATTTTTGTTGCTGTTGGAAAGAATCATGTCACATTTTTATGCCTTGGTTTCAGGCTCCAAACTGGTGCAACTAGCCGTTCAGGAGGCAGAGCTGGAGCCAAGTTCCAGTTTTAATCACGGCTAGACTCTCAGCCCCATGGCACGTTGCCTACAGGACACAAGCACTTCAATTTCAACCACTGGTTTTGGACTTCAGCCAAGTTTCCTGCCATGGAATCGTAAGCCTAGCAGGTCTCACAGGGGTCAGAGATGCTGTTCTGAGCCAGAGACCCAAAATGCCTTGCTTCTAGGAATACAAAGAGGAAAATCTGAAACTCTTTTAAAAAACTCTCTCAGGGTTTGCAATCTTACATGTGTAAAAAGATATCAACCAGCCAGAGCCATCAAACTCCCAAGAGCTGACCAGGCTGTCCAGCCTCTGTCCTGAAAGTGCCCATCCAGCCTCAGAATCTAGCAAGTGAAACAAGGCTTTTGAAGTGAGTTTCCTGGGAAGTCTGTCATGTGTTTTGGAGCAGGGGAAGGAAGAGATTGATTTTAATATACCCTTTTTGGAAATGTTCACAATTTTGTACTTCACTGGCACCTGGATAACTTTGGTTTAAGAATATGTTATTAAGACAAAGTTTCTCAAAGTCCTGCATCTTAAGAAGTTCCAGTCCTTAGGGGGGTTTTCTAGCATCCTACAGTTTTATACCAAGGCTTAAGGCTTTCCCAACAAATTTCAGAAGGCCACTTTCCCCAGGCAGAAGGAACTTACAAGAAAGATATTGTAATACTTTTATTCCTTGAGCCACCCCTCATGCAATGTGAAGAGTTTAGCCTAAGTTAAAGCACCACTTATGTTTCAACCCCAAGCCTCCAGCTGTGCAAATAAGAATGGGTTCAAAGCACAGAGACTGTGCATGAGGATGGTAAAGACAGGCAAATCTATGGGATCTCACTGCAAAGCTGGCAAACTCTAGATTTATTTGTATGAGTTGAATTCAAGACAGTTTTCTGCTCTTAAAGGCTAGAAACCTCATTTTTCTACAGAGATTTTCCCTTCCTTCATACAAAGCAAAGGTTGAAGGAGGATAGTGTAAGCCACTACAATGAAAGGCAGCACTTAAATATTATGCTTCATCTGTTAGATGACTTTAGCTAGGAAATAATACTTCTGTTTTCTTTGCAAACTGATCCCCAAACATGATGCAGCAGCTGTGTTCTGTTTTTAGAAGATGAGGTACTGGATCCAGAGACGCTGCCTAATGGAGTATTCGGAGTGCCCACCAAAGGTTTGGGAGAAAAGCCCACCAAGGGTTCAGAAGAAACCCTTAGAATTGCACTTCATGTCAGAGTAGCTCTCTCAGTTTTTTTCTTGTGGTTTTGTTGTTCATAAAAAAAAAAAGTCATTGCAGTCAGGGAGCGAACTTCTAAAATTTTATCTTTTTGCTATTGACATGCAGGTTTATGGAAGTGCTTAACTACATTTGACTTGCAGGAAAGAAAATGCCAGAGACACCAGGGACAAGAAGTTCATTTCATATTTTAAAATAATCCCTTCTCCTGCACAATTTTTATATCCACATGTCTGTATCACCTTCATAAAAATCAAACTTCAATTTTGTAAGTCACAAGTTTAAGCATCTCATAAGTTCAGTACACCAATCATCTGAGCAGAGGAGGAAACCAAAACTTAAACACAAACCAGAAATTTCATCTTAAGTCTCATGTTTCTAACACAACTTCTAAATCTTTCTAGTAAGTCTGGCAGTATTAAGGTAGAGACTGATTTAATTCATTTGAAGTAATTACTTCAGTTTCTGCTGAAGCTCACTCTCCTACTCAGAGTAGTCCTGCAGGCAAGGTAACATGTAAGCCTAGAACAAATTTAAGATTAAATTTAATTTGTCAAACTCATTGACAAGAGAAGGTATGTTTAACTTGGACTATTTTTTCTCTTTACCTTTGCTACTATACATGTTGAACCAGATAGAAAATCCAAATGTTTGAACAGACAGGCAATGAACTTCTTGTCCCAAGACAATAACAGCAAAACTTCCATTTATATATAAGGTGGAATCTTGTCTTCAGTGAATTGTATTGTTTAATAATACGATCCAGTCTTTCCAGTTTAAGGAGTCCTGTGCATATTCAGCATAACTCAAAAAAAACAAACTCAAAACATCCTTCTGCATAACCTACTCCAAGTTAATCCCTCAGTAACTATATCCCCTACTTCAGTCTGTCATAATGATAGTTGAAGCTGTTGATCTCCACTAGCAAATGTAGCAGGATTACAACTTCGTGCTGTCACTAGGTGAGAAGTCAGCTATTCCATTGTAATGAGATGTGTTTTTCTCAAAAGCAGCTCTCAGAAAAGCAGAAGGGTTGAAGCAATACCAGGTGTATGCTTCAACAAAGCACAGTAACTCAAGCAAGATTTCCATGAAGAGTGATCCCCACACTTACCCAAACATTAGCATACTGAATGCTTCAAACCACTGCACATACGTTTTCCTCTCAGCCCCAGTTCTCTTGAACCATGGAGGCTAAAGTACATACTTTCTTACCCTCCACTGTATAAAAACCACTGAAAGTCAGCCCCAGGATTTGTAGAGTTCTCTGCACTGGCGTGGGAAGTCTAGCCACTTACAGAAAGTGGCTGTGAAATAATACTTTCTTGAGCTTATTTTCCCTCTTGTACTACTTTTAGCAAGACTGACTATGCAGTCAGCCTAGGAAACCTTCTTCCCCATTTGCAAGAGCTTGTAGTACTAGAACTGTCTTGATACAAGTTTTTCATGAGTCTTTGCTGTGGGGTTACACATAAACTGCAAGCATGTCTGATGACAACTATGTTTTGCTGAAGCATTCTTAAATGAATAATCTGTTTGATGAAGTACAAATTCTCTGCTGATTTTCCATCAATAGCCTGATAGGTATAAAGGGCTTCCTTTTAAATCCAAAGCCCCTATAATTTGTCTTCATCCCCTGAAATCAATTCATCCTCATCCCTTTCTCTTAAGCACCTCATGCTGTCTTTCTCTCAACAACTTGGAGTACTTTGCCCTTTTATTTACACAGTGTTACTGCTGAAGAGTGGGCACCTACTTTAAATGGAGTCTCCAAGTTAGTTGATAAGCTTTCTAAACATCCCAAACTAGCAAGATAAAAATGGTATTTTCTCCTCCCGTAACCCCTTCTCCCCAATAAGACAAAACTTCCCATCCATGCCAGAGACTGTCCACTGCAAAAAGCACATATCAAGCCATACCAAAGACGGCTTTGTAACCTCCTGAACAGTCTCCTACATAAGTACCATTCCCTTTGGCATGCACAAAAGGCACATTATGCAAGTACTCCCAGCAAGATACAGCTGACTTTACCTCAAGCCAGATACCCTTTTCCCATTTTCTAGTCTACACCACAACCATTGCTGCCTTTCAGTCACCGCCATATGCATTAGACACCATTACTGTAACCAAAGCAGGTGTATGAAGACCATCACTATTCTCTGGAACTGCTCTATTCTGCTAGAAGATAATCTCGGTAAGAAGACATGATGATTGGACATAGTTTACAAACACAGTTTGGCAGCCACATCTTCAGGGTTAAGTTCCAATGGAAATAAAACGATACAAAGGCACTTCTTCCATCACAAATTATTTGCCCCTGTAGATCTTCCAGGATGGAGAATTGTAGCTCAATAGCTCTACGAGCTTTGGTCCCTAAATCAATTCCTCAGAAATGCTGAAAGAGGCATTCAAATTGAAGCTGGCATCCGGCCTTCATTATGTTTGGTGCAACTCCTGCCAACAGCAGAACCAAGAAGTAGATATTAGAAATAGCTGATCTCATTAGTTCAAAACCTATCAAGGGCTGGCTCCCCATCAGGAGACACATACTAAATGAATGCCAAGTCTGAAATGCCACTGCACAGAAGAGATATTAAAAAAGAAGGTACTGAGAACACTCAAGGGTTCACTTTCCTTAACTATATTCTTACCCCTACATGATCCAAAGACAGTGATTAACCAAAGATGGCTGCATCAGGAGCTTCTCCCCATTTCATGTGGCTTTACATGTATTATCATCAGCACTTCAGTGCCAAAGCTTCTGAAGCACTGTCTGGGAACAGAACTTTGACATGTTTCCTTCTAGAGGCCTACCATGCCATTTCCAGAGATGTTCAGCATTGGGTTCTGGCCTGATCAGGTATACAGAGTAATAGCCTTAGCAGCCCCCAAAGGCCTCAAAGCTATACAGAATAATAAAGGAAGTTGCCTCTAGTGCTCTATTACTCCTCTGAAGTTTCAGATACAGCAAAATTGAAGAAAAGACTGGTATTTCACCTTGTTCATACATAATGTACTCTTATTAAATACAGAGTAGCTTGCAAAAGCAGCAGCAGCTCTCATTTATTACTAACATTATTCCACTGTTGTTAAAGGGTTTTCCTAACATCATAGAGGATGTGTTATCCCTGAAGTTCTAGTCTATAGATTAAGAGGCAACAATAAAGACATATTCTCCTTAGCAGAAGAGAATTAACTGTTCAGTTAACAGATAAATAAACGATTCAGTTAACTGCTATGAGGTACTATTCACTCCCCCTAAAAATCACTGCAGTAGTGATGTCCACCTACCAACACGTGCAGTTATTTGACACTAAATCACATGCATCTGATCTACAGACAAGTAGTGTCAGAGTCTCAGCTTTATACAAGTCAGATGATAACTTTTAAAAACACCATTTAGAAATCTTAACTCTTGCTTCAGCAGGCCAGCAGAGACTCTTATGAATAGCCCTTCAGTAGGATCCTGTTGACATCATAAGGATCCCAGGCTTGGTTTAATACCCACTGCTTCAAGTGCCAAACCCACCTTAGTGTATTCCACAGTGACCCAAACAGACACATTAAATGCAAGGCAAGTTTTAAATTCAAAATAAATAACCCAATCCTGCTAGCCAAGAAAAAAAAATGTGCCAGCCAGGAATTTAGACTGAGAGGGAAAGAATCAGGAAAGAAGTACAAAACAGAAATGAAACTCCTGTCAAAAGAGAAGAAATAAACTTTTCCCAACTCCCCAAGGGAAAGATTCATTGTTTCATTACTTCATTCTGTAGTTCTGTTTGCATTGTATTTTACAGTGTTTAACAGTAATTCTCATCTTTCTAGTTACATTTAAACTAAATGCTTCCTTCAGTTTTGTAGGGATAACCATCCTGTGTATGAAGAAAGTGCTGGAGAACGCTTTCTTGGACTGTCAGGCAGTTACAGCCTTTTGGGACAGCACAGGAAGTAGCAGGGTTTTTCCCACTACCAAAATCTTTCTGGATCACAAATTGAAGAAGCTGCTGTGCACAAAAGCTTCAGGATAGGATCTTCAGTTCTGCTGGTATGAAACTAACTCTGCTCTCCGCTCCTGCCTCAAAAAAACAGTCCATTAATATGACAGTCTAAATATATGATAAAAACCTTTCCATAACAGACAAGATGCATGAACTGGTTGCTCCAGGAGCTGGAAGCGCTACAGAGAAACACTTCTAAGATAAAATACTTGTGTGAGGCAAGAAGGAAGGACCCTTGTTAGCGGCACCATGGTTAGCTCTAAAGCCATCATCTGCTGTCAGTGACGGACAACATTCAGAAGAGCAAATATACTTTCTGATTTCTGCAGACAAGATTTGTTTACAGTAATTACTTGTGCCTTTCTTAAAAATTATAGCAGTAACCTAGGTGCTGACTACTGAACTTGGAGAGGAAAGAAAAACAGGTCAAGCATCTCTATAGCACTGCCATTCACTGAAGAGCCAAACTAGGCAACACCACTTCAAACCAGTAAGTTGTTAGTGTGCAAAGTTTTCCAGACTGTTCAAGTACAGTTCACATACCTTCCAATAGCCTGGGAGTAAGATGTTGCATTTTATCACTACTGCTGAACTACCCAGCAATATTACTACATACTAGCATAAAAACCTGCTTTAGCATGAAAATCTGTTTACACGGGTCAGGCATATTTTCCATACTGAAGTGACAGATGTGGTTTGTATGACGTTCCCAGCAGAACCTCTCCTGCTGAGATCTACAAGGAATCATAGAACAGAATCATTTAGTTTGGAAAAGACCTCTATAATCAAGTCCAACCATTAACCCAGCACTGTCAAGTTCACCACTAAACTATGTCCCTAAATACCATATCTACACATCTTTTAAATGCCTCCAGGGATGATGACTCAACCACTTTCCTGGGCAGCCTGTTCCAATGCTTGGCAACAATTTCAGTGAAAAATTTTTTTCTAATATTCAATCTAAACCTCCCCTGATGCAACTTTAGGCCATTTCCTTTTGTGCTGTCACTTGTTACCTGAAAGAGACTGACCCCCACCTGGCTACGACCTCCTTTCAGGCAGTTGTAGAGAGCAGTAAGGTCACCCCAAGCCTCCTTTTCTCCAGACTAAACACCCCCAGTTCCCTAAGCTGCCCCTCAGACTTGTGCTCAAGACCCAGCTTCATTGCCCTTCTCTGGACACACTTCAGCCCTTCAGTGTCTTTCCTGTAGCAAGGGGAAGCATCTCCAAGCTGTCAGGTTGCTGCTATGAGGTCTGCAGTCTAATTAGGTAGAATGGGAAGCAAGGACAATGGTGCCTTGAAAAGAAGTAGTATTTACAGGAATTTTGATGCTGCCCTAGACTGTTGATATGAGTTTCCCCAGTAAGATACAAAATCCCTTTCCCACCAAAGCACTTCCCTTCCTCCTCACAGTATTATACATACATTTAACCCTCACACCCATGCAGAAAGGTGTTAGTGACTGATCTTCATACAGGCTGTTCGCCCTCAGGTTGACAGCTTTTTCACAACATTTTGTACTATAGAACTGTTTATTTTAGTGTGTTTACTTTCAAGTTGCAGAAAGGGTGATTCTAGCTACACAACTATTTTCCACACTTTCAGTGAGGAGCTGCAGAATACTCATGCTGCTTCCTTATTGCTAGAAGCAGACATGCATTCCTTATTTTCTGGGGAATAAGTTTTGAGTATTTCCAGTTCTACAGTATTTCACCTTAAACACAATGAAGTTAATTTTCATTGTCACCAAGCTCCTTGCAGTTAAAAGCTATCCAAGCCAGTGGGCTTGGGTATATTTGGTTCTCTTAGGTATCTTTTTTGGTATTTTCATACATGAGTTGTTCTGTCTAGGACTGATAGCATTCCATACAAGTAGCCATCTCTAGTCCAAATTCACACAGCACTCACCAGGTTAAGTTTCCTCCAATTGCAATTCACTGGGGTTCTGGTAGTGCTCAGCCAACTTTGTGCTGCAATTTGTGTGTGTCTCTAGTGGAAGCTAAAAAAATTTCTAATATACATATCAGTCTATTTTTGCTGTCTGCCTCCCTGAAGGGAGCAGGATATCAGTCTTAATATAAGCAAATATGAGACCTCTGCACAATAAATCTTTGACACAGATAATTGGCAAGATTATTGCAGTCTCTCATCTTCCTTTTCAGGGCATGTTATTGAAAAAGCTATGGGAAAACATCTGAGGTTTTATCTGGATTCCTCAGATTTTCTGGGTCTCTTTCTGTCTGGTCTAAGACCTGGCCTCAGTACAAACACATACTCAGGCTTACTGGTCAGACTTCTCAGAGTGGACAAAGACCAAACTGACATTTTTAGCTGACAGACTTAAAGCAGGCCATGATACCAGCTTCCACATACAGCTTTGTGACTGCTTCAGACTATGAACAGTAAGTAGTACTCACACCATCACCACATCTGAAGACTACAGTGAGCTTCTGTAAAGGGTTAAGCAGTTTTCCTTCTTTCTTCATGCATTCTATATCTTAAGAGGCTACTGGGCCAATCTCATCTGAAGAAATTTGTGTTTCTGACCCAAATAATTGACGTTGCTCTTCTCACTGGAGGATATTGCCCACCTTTACAGCAGCCTGGACTGTGGCCAATAAAACATGATCCCAGGAAGAAGTGACACCAGCAGAAAGGATCAGAAGAAGCAGGACTTGCTTTATCACTGAATGAAGGGTAGGCTGCTTACTGCTCACATGATACTACACTGCTTGAGGGGACAGCAGGCAGGCATTGGCAGAAAACAAGGGAGATGAAGTATTAGTAATCACTTCTCCCCATTCACCTGCAGCCACCCATGCAAGAATTACACCATATATTTTTCTTCATCCAAACAAGACAACAACAACAAATTACACTCCCTCACCCTGCTCAAATGTAAGCCTCAGGAGAGCTCTAGCTACTATAAGCTGTAAGTGCTGCACATCTCAGTTGAGGTTTGTTTAAAAATAGGTAGATAGATGGCAATAATGAAGGCCTAGATTGTGGTGATGCACACCCCAAAAAGCAGCTCAGAACTGTATAAATATTAGCAAGACTGTTCTCAGCAGGCTTCTGGCTGAGGAGGAGCCTGTTTTGGTGCAGAGGGCCCCTCTCTTCTCCTGTCCCCTGAGTTTGGGAACCTCTTCAAGCTAGAAAGTTATCCCAGGCACTAGCTGTCTTAGCAAACATTGCTAAGTCCTAGTTTTACCCCAAAAAAATCTTGACATGCTGAATCAGGTATCATTCCACTTCTTACAAGCTTTTTTGGTCTATACCAGGAGGCAAGAGATAATTGGAGAGGTAAACAAGTTTAAGAAATTTATGGAAACCCAGCTGCACAAATAGGAAGAGAAGAGTTAAGAAAAAATTATTTCATGTTGTTTGATAGGACTCCAGGCAGATACTAAGTCAGTTTAGGTCAACTGTGACCCAAGAAAAAATACGGTTTAAGAACTTGGAGTGACAGTTTCATTAAAATTGGTTTAATAGATGCACGAGAAATGGTCCTGTGTCTGGCCTTGCTACAAGGTTTCAAGGACCTTGAAGATGTAGGCCCCAGTAAAGATTCCAGACTGAACCAAGTTCTTATCCTTGTCAATCCTGATTTTGCCATGACTGTTTGCTCCACACATTTCTCCAGTCAAGTCTCCTTGTAACCAGATGCTCCCCATTTCTCACTCATACATGCTCACACTTTGTCCTTGCTCCTTTTTAATTCCAATTCTCTTAAGATTCAGACAGGTATTATAGATTTCATCTGCTCTCAGTGCCTAACTGGAAAACACGGAAACGTTTGAGGAAACTATTAAAGTCAAGAAGAGTCATCTCTGTTCCTCCCAGCTGAAGTCTGCCAGTTCTCACACACAGAAAGACCACTCTGTACCTGACTCTGGAAAGACGTTTTCCCCCCAGCAATTACATTAACATCTTACATATACAGACATTGTTACCAGCTCCTGCACCAGGCACCATCATCATCTTCGCATGCCAGGCTGCCAGTTCACTTCTATCCCTCATCAGTGTTCCAGGTCCGCCACATCCATTCTGAACCTTTGCAGCTTCCTAGGCCTTTTCTCTCTTCCCACTTACAGTTACAAACCCAAGCAATTTCACCAGCCAGCCTCTCATTTAGAATTCAGGCAGACGGAGGAAGTTATTAACCAGTCCCTCAAAAACCCTAATTACCTCAGCAATTCAGCTCTATCACTGGATACTATTTCGATCCCCAATCCTCTGTTACTGGTTACAGCTCAAGTACCACCATATTCTTTTGTTTTCCCAGGACTTGTGACTCTAGAGAAATAAGGCAGTTCAATGTTGGTGTGTTTTTGATCAATCAAGTCAGATGACAAATTTTACATCCTGAAATCTGAGATTTTATTCCTATTAGTTTTCAGCAACAGAGAAAGCTAAGTGTAGCCTAGTAATTGATTACTAACGAGCCCCTGGATGACACAGAGTTGCTGGGCAGTGAATCAGTAGCTTAGTTTCTTGCAAAGATTTTTAGAAGCACCCCACTACAGTTACACCTGGATATCAACACAGTGTCAAGAAAGCATTAGCATTACCCAAAATAAAAACAGAATGGAATAGAACGTGAAAAAATGCAAACTCGAATTATCCTTAAGAAAATAGAAACCATCTGAAAACAATATTAAGCTGTCCTGCAGAGATTCCACTCTCTGGATTCAGCTAGCTTCATCCTGTGTCACCAGAGCCTGCTAAGAGCACAAGTACGTTAGGGTTCACACAGGACTACGACTTATTGCAATTCCCAAGTCTGTCTGTGAAGGTTCTGCCAAGGAGCTTCCTTCTTCCCTCTCCCTCCCTCACTGGAATTCCCTTCGCTAGTAAGCGGAGCCCAACACAAACTTCTTAGAAAAGAGCTTGCAAGAAAATTTAGTCATCATTAATCCCTAGGTAAAAAGGAGGGGACACTTTAGGAGGTAAAACCAGAGCCAGATTCTGAACACCTGTGAGCAAGGTTTAAGGGAGAGAAGTCTGAAGTCTGAACACAAAGAGGTTGACAGCAGCTTTTGGCTACAATACAGATTTATATACCTTGCTTATTTCACCATTCTCCATGCTCATACCCAGAAGTAGATTGCATTAGAGTGTGAGGACTGCATCAGAGAGGGATCCTCATCTAAGAATTCTTCTTAAAATGGAATCACTTAAAGTCCTCTAAATTAGACAACCCCCAGGCTTGCAGTCCACAAATGGACTACTTCTATGATTTAACTTTCATGAGAGAGCCTGAAGCAGGATGTGCATATATCCTTGAGCATAGAAAGAAGCTTTTTCAGAAGTGCCAGAATGTAAGTATGAATCCTTAAAAGCCTGTTACTGAATGAATTGCTAAAGAGCAGAAAGCAAAGCTGGAGTGCCTGGTCTCTTCAAAAAACACACAGGTCACCTCGTGATAATAACACTTGCCCAAACATTTTTCTTTAAGTCAGTTCTCTGAACTGGCATGCTCTGAAGGTGTGTTATGCTTCAGGTGACTAAGTACTAATAAAAAGAGGCTTAGCTTGAACTGGAAAGAGAACAAACCAAGGAATGAAAATAGCATCCTAACAGAAACTCAATGTAATGTGAATTTAGAGATGAGATTTTTGTTCAAAGATGATTACTGTTGCTTCCCCAGGAAAGTTTAAGGACCTGATGATTCTGTAAAATGGCAGCAGCCCTGATTTTAATATTTCTATATAGAAAAGAGCTCTTGTCCAGCATTTATGTTATCACAAAGAGGCAGAAATAGTGTACTTTCTCCAAAACAGCATTCTGCAAGGAAGAAGATCCAAAAGACTCCTTTTTAGCTCAAAACCAGGAGATTGCTCTTACAGGAAGATGCACAAATCACCTAGCCTATGCAAAGTTTTACAGCCTAGACCATATTGTTAAATGGGTAGCAATTAACCTGAATTCTTGTCAAATATATTAGGTACATAGTAAGTACATACGAAAACCAACCCCATCAAGTCACTCTTACTAGTTAATCCTATTCTTTCCTCATCTTCTTTCTACTTAAGCATAAGTCATCTTTAGCAGCAGAGGCAGACCATGACAAACATTTTCAGACAAAATTCTTCCCCCTAGTAGTACATAGTCCAGACAGAAAGATTTTTACTGGTTTGGAGTAGCACTACCCCTCAGGGTGGTGCCACGTGATAGATTCATAACTAGATACTGGAACTGCTCATCTTCTTCTCAGTACTTAGCCAGGATTTCTCAAAACAGGGAGTCAACATCCATAGCAACAGCTACCTGAATGGACTTGTGCCATAATGGATTAATGCAGGCAACGCATAATTAGGGACCTGCCTGGCAGGTTCACTCTAGCTAGCTTGTTGACTTAAGACTTGTCACCTTGTCCCTGGGCATCTCACTCCATTTTCTACTTAAAATCATTTCCCCAGCATAACAGTATTTTCTGATAAAATTTACCCCTTTCAGGCTCACGCCAGTCATTCTTCTCCCCATGAGCACCAAAAACCAGATACTCCTCCCCTCTTTGATCAGCACCAGCCCATCAAAAGCAGCAGCACCACAATCCTGAACACGCTGCTTTCTGCATTCACAGTCTGGTTTCACTAACTGAAACACAGGATGCTAGAGCCACAGCAAACTGTCCCTCACAAATATATACCACACTTCCACTGCAGAAATATCACTAAAGGTCTGTTTTGAGGCACCTAATAAGCAGTTGATAAAATCCTGCAATAACTTTCTTCACAGGTGTTCTGACTTCTCAGCTACATATTTCTATTACCCTTATGCAATGTCCACATATGCAAAGGGTGTTTATCCAAATGCAGAAGTTACTTTCATTTTTGTAGAGTCAGATATCAAAGAGCTAAACTGGTAGTCAGAAGACAGTAGGTAGTTGCATGGGACAATTCCCTACATTTCTTGTTGCTGTGTGCCTTTTTAATAAAGGAATCGGCTCGAGGTTTTTTCAACAGCTTCTTTGTGAGAGAATTTATTCTTATGGTCATCATTAGCAGAACCATTCGCTAGCCTCTAGAACTCCTCCCACCTGCTAAACTGTCTGCACTAGGTTCAAGCGCTGGAAGAGTATCTGTGTCCTAACCACAGGAAATTGGGATTCTCAAGTCCACTGACCTCTTCAGCTTGCTAAGCTTAAGTTCTTCTTCTCAAGAAGGGTGGAGAAATGTTGCCTGAGAAAGGTTAAGTCATTATTCTTAATGAAATTAAGACTGTTAATAAAGCAGAAACACCAGAGAAATCCTGTAACTTTTTACTGTCTTAAGAACTGTTTTACATGGTGGTAATACGTGGCACCAGCCTGGTACCCAAGCCTACATCAGCAAGGAGCTTCAGCTCTGCATTTAAGGAAGAAGTATCATACCTGCCAAGAAAACTTGCAGCAAAAAGAAACTGAACATCAGGAAAGATACTGACAGAACTTTAAAGGACAGCAGGCAAAATGGAAAAGAAAAGGGTCAAATTAAAGCCCAGTAAGAGAGTCACAGAATTCCACTGTGAAGATCTTTACAAGGACTGTACGAGGTTTTCCAAACAATGCCCACTGCAAAGGTTTTTTTAACAACTCATCTCTAGCCAACCCAAATATGGTTTATCAGCAGTGATCTCTATCTGCTTGAGCCTCAGTCCAAGGCCCTTGTCCACAATCTTTTAAGATTTAGCCTCTTGCGCTTTACAATGAAGAGGAAACAAGGCCAAAAATAAGCCTGTTTCCTTCTGAGATGTTTCAGAAGCAGTGAAGACAGCACATCTAGTGCCAAGGCAGCTCACAGATAGTATCGTTCTTCTAGCTCTGAACTTCTTCCCCTCTGCAGGAATTCTTACAAAGCAAGCATGTCCTTCTGCAGCAAATCAATACATCAATTAGCATGAATTCTGTTTCAGACACAATGTCTATAAATAGGTAGCCCAAAATAACTGAGGATTACAGAAAACAGTGAGAGACTACTGCCATCTCAGGCATAATAACTTGTCAGGACTCATCAACTGGTAGCCTACAAGCTGCATCATCCATACAAGACAGCCAAGTCATCTCTTGCCACTCAGCAAGCCTACTCCTTGCACTGGGGCTCTGTGGTGTGGAGGGGAAGGGCAAGTTCTACAGTGTTAGCCTGTCCCTTGACTAACCAGTGCCTCTGAGTGAACAAGCATTGCTGTATACTCATGCAGTGGAAATGGTGTTCCCAGTAACATCCTCCGGAAGAAACAGGGAGGGACAGACACATCTACACTTCCATTCCAAAGCACTGCTATTTCAGAGGCTGCAAACCAGTCTCAAGGCACCAGGGTGGGACTGCCTGTAGGCAATCAAAGCCTTATGCACCAGATACGCTCCCTTCCTCATTCTTTGCACCCTCAAGCCTGTCTCCCTTTCCCAACACCAGTGGCTTCAGTAGATACTAATCCTCCAGTTCTCTCACAGACACTGGCCTTCACCCCCCAACATATGTTTCTAGCCTGTCTGCACAAAAATCTTCATTTTCTCTCTGAATTACAAAGGACTGTGCTTACTTACATCAGCATCTTTATCAAGTTCAGATTTATTAGAAAGCATGAAATGCTTTTGTGATTATATGGAGGAGCAGTTTTTCCTATTGAGAACATTCCCACTCTCAAATTTGAAGTGAGGATAAACCAGACCCCCTAGTGTATCTTACTCCAAGTTTTACCAGACTGCAGGAAAGAGACTGGAAGAGTTTCTCCTCTGCAGTTCCCAAGCCAACACAGACACAAAAACACCCCAAACATTCTTGGCTCTTGTTTGAGCTTTCAGGCAGGAATTCTCTTAGGTGCTGTGCATCACTTGAACAAGAGTAATTTGAGGTCCCACTTAGGAACAGGAACAACTAGGATCCCATCAAATGTAACAGGATACATACTTGGCTGCCCCTTATGAAATAAAGAAGACTATAAAAAACAGTTTAAAACATCCCTCATTAACTGGAAATTGCATTAGACATTGCCAAACAGCTGTTTAATGGGGATTTTTATACGCATGCTGTGCAGCTTCAGAGGTTTTGCACTTCTAAGACTTCTTTTATCTGTGGACTACAGCATATTTACTAGGAAAAGGGCTCTGACGCATACCTGTAAGGCA
This sequence comes from Corvus kubaryi, assembly GCF_017639235.1. Classification (NCBI taxonomy): domain Eukaryota; kingdom Metazoa; phylum Chordata; class Aves; order Passeriformes; family Corvidae; genus Corvus; species Corvus kubaryi. Next base: position 3,110,542 of record NW_024582054.1, read on the forward strand.
GGCATTATCCCACTCTAGGTGAAAACCTTTAGAGATGGTAACTCACTCAAATTCACAAAACAAGCTAGTAGAAAAGATAAAAAGAGAGCACAATCTACCACCATTCTTCGGGCATTTAACGCATGGAAAGCTATTCTTCCTCAGCCTCCAGTCATGTTCATAGTTACCAAAAGCACACTCAAGAGAAGAGTAGATAATGCAGCACTGTGGTCAGGTGTAGCATGTAGTTAAATCCTTACACCTCAGAGCTCTTTTCTCTTAGCTCTGAGCAATTACAGCTGTGACTTCATTTATATGCAGTGCTTGAACTATAGGGAGGCACTTGCTGATGCAGCCTGCATGTCTAACATAGGAAATAGGTGGATAACACTGGACAGCGGGGAATGAAGCAGTGCTATTGCTTTAACTTAACCAGTACAGCCAACATCCCTTCAATAGGGAGGGTTATCCAAAAAGCTATCACTGTTCTCTTATGCTGCATGAGTGTTGCACTGCAGACAAGACAGATTACCACTATGTAGTGTCCTCAATTTTTTATCTGTCAAGGAAAGGTTAGGTAGAAATATGCAATGGTACCAAAGCTAAAGTGAGTCCAGTTGAGTGCCTGTGGCATGCTTATTGTGGAGTTACTTGACTTGTTTGGGCTTTTAAAGAGGTTACATATGTAATAACCTAAATCCAATAATTAACCTGCATGGATCCAAGTCTCCAATTCCACTTAAGAGTAACATGCCAGTTTTTCCTATAAAACTAACTTATAATTTCATTAGTAGCTTACCCAAAAACCACAACATACTAATTCTCTTTAGCAGAGAGGCAAGTTATTCTTTCACTGAGCTGCAACAGCTTGCCTGCCCCTCCAACAACAGGTGGTACCTTCCCCATCAAAGGAGTCTGCTCAAAACTAGAAATTCAACACTATCCTGATGCTCCAATTTTGACAAAGAGAGCATCCATGTAAGACTCTGGAGCTTTCCATCACATTTGACATGTTTACTCATCATTTGAAAGACTTGAAAATCCTCTTAAGCTACCTAATCACATCCTCTGGCAAGTTGAAGATACTTGACATTCCTCCCTTCTCTTTCCCACCTTTGGGGCAAACTAAGTGTAAACAGGGCACCAACCCAACTACAGCACAGCCAAGTACCATTTAGGATCTCAGAGGAGTACCCTTTGAGGTTAGCACAACACAGAAAATCCCAGCACTGTCCCTTCCTATCACCTAACTAACCTGTGGGATAGAAAGCACTGTGAGAAGCAGTGAAGCATGAATTTGTTTTTGCTTCCAGTGATGGCACTTCCTCTCAGCTCTAAGTCTAGAAACACATGGTAGCTCCTCTGCAAAAGAAAAAATAAAGTCATCCACCTAACTAGTAGCAGAAATAGAATAAGGCACCCCAAAACAAGCAATGGGGAAGCACATGCAAAAAGGCAAGGACCTCCTTCAAATTCTCAATCTAAAAGGGGCAGACAAGAACAGAAAAAGTATCCAGACTGATGTGGCATTTAGTTCTCAAGATGGCTCACAACTTGCATAGGTTCTTCCTGAAAACTTTCAGGGCAATTCCTTTGGATTGTTCCCACTCTACAAAGTTGTGGCAGAATATACACACTGTTGACAATCCAGCTTAGTGTACTCACGTATGAAGAGAAGATCAAGTAGGAGTACTGTTGACTTCATTCCCTTTCACAAAGAAATCCACTCAGCTGCTGACAAGCCCAGAGTTAAAAATATCGCATCTCAGGCATGTACCTTTATCAGAGACCAGCAGTTATAGGCTTTGGCAGATGCACCCAAGCCAGCTGCTCAAAGCAGCTACAGAAGTTGCATGGCTGCTTTAGAAAGTGTTTTGCCATTTCAGTATTACTCTTCCCCATCCAGCACAGGAATGTCCACCAAGTTCAGTATCAAACAGGATTGACTGGATAAATGCAGCAACACAACCATAATCAAGTGTAGTATCCATAATAAAACCAGAAGCTGAACAGTTCCAATTCAACACTTAACTATTGGAGCAAAGATCTGCTGAAAGAGTGATTGAGAGCCTTAAAGGATTTTCTCACCTGTAAAGAATGATTCAGTTACCAGACTTGAGCAGAAGCCTGACTAGTTTCTCTCTTCACCTATTTCTTATTTGGACAAGCCCATGTTGTACAGACTGACGCAGTAGTCAGCATCTGCTTAACTCCTCAGTCATCCAGCGCTGTCAGCGCAGAAGTACTATGTGGCAAGTTAAGTTTAGATACTTTATAACTAAGAAATGCAAAGCTGCAGTAGGCTTGAGTTTATTCAAGAGCTTTATTCTCTTAGTAGCGAAGTAAAATCACTGAACATCAAAAACAAGCATCAGACATGTATTTTGGCAATTATACCCCCACTGTATTAGGACAAGGTACCCTTAAAACACAGTTCTTACCAAGCCTGTGATTTACTTTGTTGAACAGTAAAGAGCCTAAGCCTAGTGAATTTAAATCCTTCAATTCTTGGTACAAACCCTCAACACACTGGGGGAGCAACACTTCAAAGAACACAATCTAAAAAGAAAATACAAGTCTTACTGCTTTTTAAGCTCTTTTTTTTTTTTTTTTAGCATGTTGAAGCTATTTAGGAGTTGTCCAACATAAAACAACTTGAGCAAATTACCAGAACAGAGATTCTCCAATCCACAAGCACACACAGATGGGACTTGAAACTGTCTTCAAAAGCTACATGCATAACTCAATCTTTGTTCATTCAGTACTATCATCTAGCTAGAACTTCCACTTGCCTTTTTTAGTTGCTTCCAGAGGTAATTGCTCAATTTCCAATTCAAAGCACTTTATAACTAAGCATGGAAGAAAGCCATCTCTGAGATACCTTATCAGTATGCTGCACACCAATGCCTACACCTCTAAATGGCACAAATGGTCAATTAATTATATTATTGGTCAGGCAGACTAGTCAAGTGGAATGAAAGCATTTAATCGACTTTCACCAACAACATGCTGAATGAAAGTTGAACTAATACATTACTAGAAGCCACAGTAAATTTAAAGATCAGATGTAAAGGCAGAATCTTGCAAGTGGTTTTGATCTCAGAAAGTCATGGCATATACCAGTTTTCCTTCTTGGTAGTAAGCAAGTGCAGACAGCCAGTTAGGCAACCAAACACCTTTTAACCTTCTACAGACACACAAACACTGAACATCCTAAGTTTTATTATTCAAAACAACAAGGAACAGTGTAAGAGGGCACACAGGCAACAGCATTCAAAGCTAAGCAGTTCCTTTAGCATATTAACCTAAAGGTTAGGAGAGTACACCTGCAGCTAACTTGCACATACAGACCTCCAACTGCTCCAAGCTCCCAAGCCTGTACACTCTTCCATGGCACTGTAAATAAACTGGTGTGCATTTTATCTCCATGGTTTGAAGTAAAACAGGTTTTACCACACTGCTGATGCAGTTCGGTACTGTGTGATTCTGAAATTCTGCCTTGGCTAGCTTTCCATTTTATCATCAAAGTATCTGATTCTTTGCTCGAACCTCCAGGCGCTTAGAGAAGGGAAGGCTGCCACTCTTCCGCAGTGGGCTCCTCTCAGAAATGGTTTATACTCAGACTAAAAAAGGTGTAAGTACCTCCAGATCTCGCTTCTGGAATACTTAGCATCCCATAATATTTAATAATTCCACTTGGGAAGTCTTTCCTGGATGATTTCCATCGTTGCTCCTTACATCGCTAGAGCACAGCTGTGTGCCCAGCACACCCCTCCAGCTCCCTCGTCCTGCCGAGCAGCACACTCGAGGCCGGTGCTCCGGGTCACAAGGCAGCCATTCCCTGTACAGCCAGAGCCACGAGAGGGCAGGATTACGGGCAAGGGACACACCTGGCCCTCTGCTTTATAGGGAACTCAGACTTCCCTATCATCTCCCTCTACAAGAAGTTCTCTCTCCACAAGGATCCCATCACCACTGGATGCTCATGCCTAGAACCACATGAAAAACACCCCATGGTTATCATAACTGCCTCCATGCAAGATTTCAGCCTTTAGCTTAACATGAGCCAATTCATCACCTAATGAAGCCAGAAATCACATCAACCCATATATTCCCACCCTGACACACCACTGTGCATATTGGTCAAGTTTTTGCCATCTCCTTTCAAGTTCTTTGGTAATTTAGACAACAGAACGGATTTCTGAGCACTCTCTGCCTCATATGCAGACAAAAATAACCTCTTCTTTCCTTCTGAGCTAAATTCAACATCACTACAAACTCCAGCTCTACTTCCCTCATTCCCATCAAGGGCCTTGTTCACACTTGCAGACAATGTTTTAACACACTGTGTTTATGGACACCCATGACAGATTTCCACTTTTCCATGCTGCAAACCTAAACAAGAAGAACTGAAGGCAACTGACAATCCTGTATTCACATTTAACAAGCAACAGCTGAACAGAGAAGCCCTGCACTCACCCGAATCATCTCACTATTCTATTTCAAGGAAGTACTTAAATATTTGACAATGAAAAATAAAAAGCAGCTGTCAAGAGCCTTGCACGGGCTGGCCATAGGACTTAATAGCAGAGAGAATGTAGATGTTAAGAGCCTCAATTAACAGTATGCCCTAGCTAGGCTAGATCTAGTCCATCACGCCTGAGGGCTAAGTTTCCTTTCCCTATTCAGACAAAGACATTTCAGGGTATATATAGGGCCAAAGCCATCCACCAACACCTCTTGAAAATTCAGTTCCTAGTGCACTGTGGATAACTCTTCCTTGTTCTGAGGAGCCACATCATACCCTCAAGTACTGCTCCACATTCAGTTTGAAACCAGCTTGCCCAGGGCAGCACACAGCAGTGTCATAACCAGTGTGATACAATCACACTGTGCAGTTCACTAAGGGGAAGTACAACATGACCAGGTATGCCAGTTCAAAGCACCTCCAGGTCATTAACCCAACTTCATGAAGTCCAAGCAATACCCTTATCAGATCACAGGTGTGTGTGTACAGTTGTTGGCAAAGGTGGGCATCCTTGCAGAGTCCAAAAGTACATGTAAACGGTCTGGATCTACCCACCAACCACTATACTAGCTTTGCAGGGAAAGCTTCCAAATCAGGGGCAGGATAAAACTAATTATAATGCCAAGTTATAATTCCAAGGTTGGGACATATGAGTCACCCCGGATCTCTGCTGGGGAGATGGATAGTTTTCTTTTAGCAGATAAACTCTTGTAGATAGCCCTGTGCTCAATTACACTTACTCTAGGTGCAGGGCAGATAGGAAGTTCCACCAGCACAGGACACCAGCAAAGTGTGCCTATCATGAAAGTAGAGTCTTCAACTAAAGCTAGCCCAGACACACTTAACTAGTCTCACATCAGCAAAGAAATAATCTACTATTGCTTTGAGACATAGACCCTATTTGGGGGGGTGTGGGGGGATAAATCCTCTCTATTCAACAAGTTCTATACAGAGCCTTAGCCTACTCCAAAGGGCTGCAGAAATAGTTTGTCTTACACTTCCTTGGAAGTAAAGTTACTTCTCATGCATGTAACACTTGACTGGAACATCATAACAGAATACTGCAACTTTTAACATAAATCTGGGTGGACTAGGGGTCCACTGTGATTTTAGTAGACATTAACATTTGTTCCTATTATCAGCTATCAACTCGTGGTGAGTACACACAAGTTCTGCTTTCTCTAAGGAGACAGAATGAAGAACTTTGTATTACAAACAGAAAAAAACCTGGGAACCCTCTGAACAGAGGGTAAGAGGCATAGCTAGGTCAGTATAGTGCCTAGGAGTACAGGAAAGGAAAGCAGTGTTTTATCTTTATCTTTAACTTGCAGCAGAACCTCAGAGCTGTAAATCCTTTTTTCATGGGGGTTTTATAATCAGACAGCATTAAAGTTCATAGTAGCACTTCCAGACTGCAGCTGGTGCACTTAAGTGTTCATAAGTCACACCATCACCTCTTCCTTAGAGACAAATACCAGGTGCTATCACTGAACCAACATCTCTGATCCAGTGATGTACAAGCATGCGGATGGTGGGATGAGTTAATAAACTACTCTTTGAGAACAGTGAAGAAGCTGGGTTTCTGAAACAGGAGAAATGTACCTACTATCACTAAGCTGAGTGTCCAGTCTCCAAAAGATAACAGCTGCAAGCAGCCAAGGATTTTTTAATTACTGTGCTTTTAGAAGCTATTTCAAAAGTTAACTTTACTTAATTCACTAGTATGTAGCACAAAAGGAACTCCTGAAGCACTTCCAAGTGTTTTAAATTGCCTGATAACTAGAGGTGCTAAGCCAGTAGAAACGAAGAGCCCATTTTCAGCATGGTCCATCCCTACAGCCAGCACGGGCTGGCTATCAGGAGCTGCAGTATCATAATGAGAGCTCTACACTCTAAAAGCTGCTCCACTTCCACAATATGTCAGCACTTCAACCAAGAGGCTAGAGCTGTCTAGACCACCTCCAGTAGCTGTTCTTCGTCCAGCCTTGACACCAAGACAAGTGACTAAATCCAGCTCCAGCCATACAACCAGCAGACAAAATCTGTCAGTCCAGACACAGCAGTTGTCAGGCTGTAGCTCACAGCAGGCCAAAACAACATGTTCAACAGAGAGCCAGGGATCAGAAAACATGTCCAGACATGAGCCTGGAAACACAGACCACAGAACGGATGCAGCATAAATGATTATGGGCAGAAAAACAGCCTGGAAACAGAAGGCTGTTACAGCTTGAGAGTACCCAACTAAACTTGTTGCCTGTTGCACTTAATTGCGAACAATCTTAGCTCAGGCAGTGGTACTTGTATAGCTAGGATAGATTTTTTTTTTAATAAAATTACTGAATTTTACTCAAAGCTTGTACTTTCCACAATATCCTGCCAAAAGGAAGCATGCAATGCAAGTAAAGTAATAGAGTTTCATTAGTGCATTAAAGTGTAAGATCAATGAAGTGTTTGTGAATTACTGCAGTGGCTTAGATGGAGCAGATTTCAGTCTCTAAGAAAAACCCATGCTGGAGCATGGGAAGAAGTGAGGAGGAGTCTGGCAGCTGGGCAAGGTCAACCAACCACACAAGCAAGGACAAAATCAGAAACATTTCCAGTTTCCAGATTCTAGGCACAATCCTCACACTCCAGTCAAGAACAGGCCATGCTGTTTGGTCCTGTGGATAACTTGGTGCCAGCTTGCTTGTCATTAGAGATACTGTAGCGTAAGTGAGGCTTAAGAAATACATGGATGGTCTGAAATCTAGAAAGGCAGCTTTCCCTGGCATAAGTGAATAAACCAGTAAATAAGCCAAGGGAAGGAATGGGGAATTAAGTGAAAGCAAGTGATTAATTACAGTTGTGTTTAATTTTGTCATTGTCTGACACCAACTCGGAGATTCTGAGCTATCCGGTCTTTCTAAAACTGTTGACCTTTTCTAGCCGAAGAGCTTATATTGCAATAACTGGAGTCCAAGCTTCAACTGAGACAGACACTTGCCAGATATTCATTCAGCCCTTCACAATTGTCTCTTTAGTATCTAGTCGTGTTTGTTGAATCAGTGCCATTTGAGCTTTAAAGTGGGATGACTTTCTAATCTTACTCAATTTCCACAAAAACTTTCCCCAAACAGCAATCACATTTGAAGGGAAGCCTCCTACAAAATCAAGCTACTGTCTGAAAGCAGTAGGTCCAACTAAAACTGTTCAAGCCGAGCAGACTCTGCACACAGCACTAGATTTAACATAGATGTTGCCCTATATCTAGAAAGATTTCCCAAGAGTCAGCTGTACATTCTAATAATCCCCAACTGAGAACAAGATGTCACCAGGTACCATCAACTTCCTCCCCAAAGAATACCCAAGATAGAGGCATGTCAGTCCCTAAAGTAAGGGGAAACTTCCTGGTGCTTTTCTTTCATTTCAGGGATGTGAAGCTCTAAGCCAAGTGCTCAAGATAAATAGGAAACCAGGGCAGCAGCTTGATATGAGTTTCATTTAGAGTTGATACTGCAGCAGCTGCTTTATCAGAAAAAGCAAGGCTGGAGCTGGGGAAAGTAAAAAAAGTACTCGCTGCTCTTTGGGTAAGAAATACTTCCTCAAACTCTGTCCCTTGCCTATTTTAAGACGTTTCCTTTATTCAAATCCATTAAATCCTGATTGCAATTTAGTAGAGGTCATCAGCTAAACAAGCTTCATCAATGTCAGCATCTATAAACGTCTTCAGTTAGTATCTTGTTGAATCCAGTTGTGACTACATTCAGATGTTTTGTGTAAACAATGCCTAGCACTGGTGTCAATCACCTCACAATAAAACAGATGCCAAGAGAGTCTTGTATTTTTACATCAACATCTGCTAGTGAAACAAAAGCCACTACCAAGTCCCACTAAAGCAATTTTAGATAAGTACAGTTCTACCCATCTGAACACTGGCATGAGATTTAACAAGATTATCTCTTCTCATTTGATCCTAATTGGTTGCCTTAGGAAATGCATGGATATACGTGAACATCAGTGTACCATACACTGAAGAACTGACATGCTTGGCTTAGGCTGTTTGTGGTAATCCCTAAGTTTGCTTTCTAATAAATACTAACCAGAGACAAGCCAAAGATAACACCCTATTTTGTCCTCTTAATCTCAGGTGACCTCATCACGTCTAGAATCAGCCTTCTGGCACTTCCTGAATACAAGTGCTTCTATTCTCCACAGTTTCATGCAAGGTGAAGACAAGGAAAGAAGTGAAAGTCATCTTCAGCTTTTGCTCTGACATGCAGCACTTAATCGTTGCCCTGAAAGGCTGGTTATATCTTTACAAGTGGATTTATCAATGCTGAACCAACTGAAGGAAAACATGTCAAGTGGAATATATATGTGCAGTTTAACTTGATTTACTTGCCCCAGTGATTCCAAAGAAAAGCATGAATTCCTGAAATTGGACACACCTTTACCAGGAGGAAGGCTTCAGGCAGAGTTCAGCAAAAACTACCAAGTTCAGAATTGTTCTCCCACTCTGGCTGTCCTGCCTGAACAGAGGCACACCCAGAGAGTATGTATCTTAGAGGAAATGAAGCAGATTTTGACAGGATTCTAGACAAAGGAAAAGCTAGTCATAAGCTTTTCACCTATAGCTATTCTGTAGGTGACACTATTAGTGGGCAGGCTAACTTGGAAGTAGTTATAGTAGAGGCCTACCACTTAAGGTCAGATGTGGGAATTTCCTTAACAAAAGCAATAAAGAGCAAAGAGTTGCATAGGATACCTGAGAAGATACGAAGTTTAAGAGAAAGAACAGTTACTATGGTAAGATACCTACCTTTTCTAAACATAGGGGGAAAAACTAGATATGCCTTTGTAACTCTGTATTCTTTGCTACAGAGAAAAACTTTCAGAGAGCTGAAGTTAAACTTTCTATTTGGGACTGTCATTCACTGGAGAGCACACTGTTGCTTGATTATTTTTATCAAATCTTTCTCTTCAAATTGCATGAGGTTCTACCACTGAACTCTTCCCGATTCTGGGACTTAAGCAGAGGCCAGGGGAAAAGTCTTTCGATTATGTAAAACAACTGCTGAAGCATTTTTAGCTTTGTTTGCCAACAGAACTAGAAGCAAAACTTGAAAACTTTTAGGTAAATTCTTAGATTTCTGACAGGAAACTTAAAAACTTAGTTTGCTTCTGACACCAGCTATTCAAGCTAGATCCGATTCTCAAATCTTTGGGCTCAAAATGTACTTGTCATACAATTGGGCCAAATCCAGAAATGTTGAGGGACAGGTGTTAGGAACGCTTAAATTTACTCAAGTGTGGTAATTTTTTTTCCTCCAACTCAGTTCCAGTTTCAGCACCAAAAAAGTGTCCTAGAAGATACACTGCATTTTTCTTAAGTTAATTATACAGGCAAAACCTGATTTGGAAGTTTGGACTGACTTTTTTTTTTTAATTACTTTCATGCAAGAACCACATACACACAAACCAGGATAGCTTCATCCTCCTAGGATAAAAGCTAACAGCGACACGTCATACCTGTTTACACACTGACAGATTCTACAAAACAGTGCAGATGAGTTAGGATGCTTTGTCCTATGGGTGCTTTCAAATCCAGATTAGAAATCTGGAAAACATACACTGCAGTATGCTAATGAGCAACAGCTAGTTTCAGCTCCAATACTGCTGCCAAAGTGCTTCAGGTGAAGAAGCACTTTCATGGTAAAGAAAAGCTTAACTTCTCTTCACAATCCAGCTAGTTTGGAACTCCCTTTGGTATCTATTGCTGACAATAAAAATCCTGAAATTTATATAGTCTCACTGACAACTGAAGATGAAGACAAGAAAAGCCAAGGTTTCACACTGATTGCTTTCCAGACCCTGTCTTATTCACCCTTAAGAGACACCCTATTTTAGTAACAAAATGGCAAATGTTTAACTTGTCCAGTTATTTACAGCTCTATCAGCCACCTTAAATGTAATCCTGATTTTCCAGGGTATGCATAACTGATAGGTGAGCTAGGAAGTTCAGGAGAGCTCCAACAGTTAGATTTCAACAACTTTTCAAGTTTTAAGAAGGGTAGTAGCTTAGGTAACAGCTCAAGCACAACAGAACACGGTTTTTTTCTACCAACCCATTTGTTACATCAGAGGAACTGAGGAGACGACAAAACCTGACAGCCTTGGAAAACTTAAGTCTTCAACAGCTACAACAGTAACATCCAGATTACTTCAGAGCCAACTAGACTACCTCAATGAAAGAGTCCTTAATTTGGAAAAAGAAAAAAAGAAAACCACCACCAAATTGGAGCATAAAGCACTTTCGAAGTTCACTGTGAAGAGAACACTCAGTTCCCTGGGAGCTCCTGAAGATGAGCACCCAAAAAAAGAAAAAAAAAAAAAAAAAAAAAGTGGGCTGACATACTTCCCCTTCTAGACAATGGATTTAACAATCATTAATATGCCACCAGCAGCAAATAATGTCCATTTTGTAAAAGTCTGTAGAAATTGCACCTACTACTCTTTCTACAGTTCAAGCTTAAACTGGGAAAGTAAAGGGAGTGCAAGAGCAGTTACTGCCACTCAGAGAACATCCTGACTATGAAGCAGAACATCCCCGGCTCTACAGAGCACCTAACAAGCTAAAGCCCATAGAAGACAGCTTTGACTTTCAAGCCTAGGCCTAGGGGTACGATTCCTGCTCATAAAAATACTCTCTGTACTTATGCAATAATAAAGAAGGAAAGACAGCCCATAGACACTGAAAAAGTCAGAGGAATGCTACTGTAGCAACCCTGATAAAAAAATCATAGCAAAATTCTTCAGTGTTCAACCCCTTTATGGAAAGCATGAGACAGGTAGCACAGCCAGCAGCCACCACTGAAATACCTACTGGTGGAATAAGGTATCACCTATCCAGATAAGCAGTGTCACTTGGCCATCACTTCAGATTTTTACCTACAAAGCTGCAGGATAGTATCTCTAGAATAACCTGAAGCCTTCAGGTACAGCAGTGAGAAGCACCATTCTCTTACAGCCAAAAACTAAACCCCTGGACTTCTACATGTGTCCAGTGCATTTAAGAAATCCTATCCCATAGCAAGCACTTTCAGAAGTTATGGTAAAGCTCTAGTCAGACAGATTTCTGCATCTAGCCTAATTTCCAGTAATATTTCAGATGCATTGCAGCTAACTGAGGTCAAGTAACACCACCAGCAGCAGCACTGAGAATCCAACTGGCCACGGTTTACTACAACAGCAGGAAGGTTTACTACAACAGCAGGACTTAACCCCCAATCCCTTACCTGACAGAGCTCCAAAGCCTTGGCTGTAGATACTGGTATTGTTTTCAATTCTAAAAGGTGGATAAAGTTCTTCTAGATTTACATATTTTGAGGTTAAGACACAGAAAGGGAAATAAGTCAAGCTAATCTCTAGAACTGTGGAGCAAAAGAAAACAGTGGAGAAAAAAAACCATTGCATTAACACCCCTGTTCATTTTACACATACCAGTCTCACAGATTTCTGTTAAAAGTAATTTGCTTCCACTGAGCCTGAGAAGCATACACATTAAAACTCCCATTTCCCTACAAGTTTGGAGCTGATAATCCTCTAGTGTTCCAGATGTGTACACATTTTTAAAAGCTAATTTTGCACACAGCTTATCTTCTTTTGCAACACTTGTCTGCTCACTTCTAAGGGCAAAGGAATAAGCCAAATGCAAAACTCCAGGCAGAAGCCAACAAGAGTTACCACCATTCTGTATGGTAACTAGACCCAAATCAGAAGCAGCTTCTTGGCTCAGGCAGAAACCCCTTTATCTGGCTAGTATCCACAAACTCCAACTCATTTAATATCCTCCACTTGGAAATTACACCCAAGAGCTTCTGGCTTTTTAGTTCTTAACTTGCACCTAGTTCCACCATGTATTTGTTTAAGCCCAAGTGTAGAATGCATATAAATCTGCTTCAAAGAAGTGGGAAGGGAAGTGGTTTGATGTACTAGCTAGACTAGGTTCTTTGATCTTCATGCGACTCAAGGGAGTCCATGCTGCAACAAAAGATTACCATACTACATGTTTCTGACTAGCATGTATATGGTACACACAGAAGCAAGATCTAGAGATAGTGTACATCTGGACATTAAAGGATACCACTACCTCTACCAGGTGTTTTCACCTAAGGATGCTTCCTTATCTCTTTGATTCCCAGTTCACTCCCCCTCCATACCATACATGGTCATGCTGCTTCTTGTGCAACCCACAATAGCCATAGAATCTGAGACAGTTACCTTTACATTAAGGCTGTATTGGATTGTTTTCATTTGCTGGAGTGTCAAACCCTAAAGTATAAGAATTACAACTAAGGATTATATTTTGGGTTCTCTATAAACCGATGAAAAAGTTGTCAATCAACGACTCTGGACTCCATGAAATTACAGAACAGGCACCATTCCATGCATCATAAGCCTACATACAGCAGCTAAGTTAGTGGACTTTGTTCATCAGAAGGCAGAATATGGCTTCCCTGTGCAATTCAAGTGATAATTCTCAGTCATGGAACAGAGGAGAGAACAGGGATGGACAACATTTTCCACATTCCTTCTAGTCTGTGACCCAAGTAATGGTTACAGAGGACTGGTGGCCAAGAGAAACTCTGAAACAGAATCTGCCCACTAAGTGTTTGGAACCTCTCCTCCCTACTTGAGGATCAGCACTTCTCTCTGGATATGATTCCAACTATCATTAACTGGACCAGTGGCCAAGAAAAACCTTAGAAAAACAAGTTATTTCATCTGTCCTACTTCCCCATCTTTCTCATCCCTACACACCTTCCCTTCCATTTACTATGATTCTTTTTATCAGAGGCTCTCCCATGAGAAAGCCCTCACTTTTACCACCCCCTCAACCCCAGCTTTAAGCAACAGCTCAGTGGCACAGAAAGAGCACACTTCTTCCAGTCTGAATAGGATAAAATTACATTCTTTCAGTTAGTCATGAGACTCAGAATAGAGAAAAATTATATCAGGCCAATGCTCTTACAGCAGTGAATCAAATTTAACTTCAGATTGACAAGGGCTGCCATGCAGCCTACCAAGCCAATCTCAATAGATTCACAGAATAGAATCTTAATAGTCTATGCCTTGCAGAGAAGGAATGTTGCATGCAAACAGTCTGCTGCTTTCCCCTTAGCCACTTCAAGTCAGAGTGCATGGGGCAAGGCAACCCAGTTTACAGAACTCTGGCACATGTTCTGGGTCTATACTCAAGCAGTGAGCAGTATGGTCCTCTGTGGCAGTTACTCAGGTATGATGTCCTGCTCACATTCATTCATCTACTTCATCCAGAGGCAACAGAACTCCAGCTCCAGCCCAAGAGGGGAGTCTAGGTGCCCATGGCAGAACAAGTTATCTGCCTACACACACCAGTTTCTGTATGACTTCCTCCACCTGCGTGCAGAGTCTGCCAGCAGCGCTGGTGGGTTGCTTGTCTAGGCTTTGCTGCCAGACTCTACTTGCCAAAACCCTGAGCCAACCTTTAATGATGCAGCCTCTGTTACTATAGTAACTAGTGTTATTTTCCTATCTCTAGGCACAGACCTTGGGGGGAGGTACTTAAGTTTGCTCTCATTTCACACCTACCACTCACTTGCCCACTGCATAGCTACGTGCCACTCCAAATGAAAACCTCTGTCAGTGAGCCCTCAAAAGCAGCTGGCCCAGCCACAAGCCAGTGGGAGGCAAAAATGCACAAACCCAACATGCAGGCATATCCTTCTGAGCAGCTACAGCTGGGAGACCACCAGCAAAGAGTTTGACAGTCCAGGCAGCTGGAGGCTTACGGGGCCTTCTAGGCCACTGCTCTAAGCACAGACACACAACAGAAGCATCTGACAATTACAGAGTGGCTCAGGTTGAAAGGGACCACAGTGGGTCATCTGGTCCCACCTCCCTGCTCAAGCAGGGTCATCTTGGAGCACATGGCACAGGGTTACATCCAGATGGTTCTTGAATATCTCCAGTGAGAGAGACAGGACAGCTTTCCACCAAGGGTATTACTCCAGGCTGCTACTGTCACCTTGGCATCATCCAGTCAGGCTCAGGCCAATCTTCAGACTACCCTAAAAGTGCCACACAGACTAGAGTGAATCCCTTCATAAGCCAAAGCAGGTCTGCTCCATCATCACTTGCAACACTGTAGGGGCTGCACTTCCATGAAGGCATGAAGGCCTTCTACTCAGATAGCACCGGCTTCCCTTGGAGCAGTTCTTGTAGGGAAGCATAACAACCATAATTGTCACCTCAAGTTTTTAATAAATAGCATTGGTCAGAGGACAGGCCCACTATATGAGGCAATGTTTCCTTCACCAAACAAGCAGATGACCCTTTTATAATGCCCATGAATATTGCTAACACCATCTATATTGTTACTGCAGCATCCCACAGGAGCCTACATTGCATTAGGAACCTACCTTAATAAAGAGAAAAATCATCGAGGATAGGAGGCATGAGGCTGGTTTCAAGGGAAGGCCTTATCCTGGGGAAGCTGCTCTCAGGCTGAAGAGCTGCTGATAGCCTACTTGAGGCCATATACAAAGAACTCTTTTGTATGGTGGGTGGTTTTCACTGTCCTGAATAAAACTTTACACCCTGGTGTGATTAGCTATGCTTTCCTGTTGTTATTCTCTTAAAGCTACAATCCCTCCTCCCCTCACCACAAAAAAAAAAAAAAAAAAAAAAAAAAAAAAAAAAAAAAAAAAAAAAAGCACAGAGCTGCATTCTCAGTTAGGGTTTTGGTGCCAGAATACTCCTTATACTCTCATACCTACAGGCAGTAAAGTCTTCACACACAGAAAGCTTCACATGGTTCACATATAAGCTGCTGAACACAAGTTGTAACTGCTCACGTGAGCCAGTCAGAAGAGGCAGACAGTTACCTACCAGTTCCATGACATCCTGGTAGTTTCTCTGCATAACCAAATCTCACACTGACCTCCCTCCTCATCCAGAAAGCTCCAGCATGGAATGGATATACCACATCAGTGGCAGCCTTCACTGTTAGAGCAAGAACTTCACAAACAGAAGAGCCTCTCACAAATGAGCATAGGAAGCTTAGAGTCCTACCAATGCAATGACAGCACTTAAGCTCGTAAGCTTCACAGTTGAAGTCACAACAGCTGCTACTCTGCCAGAACGTCACTTGAGGACCAAAGCAGTAAACCACTCCCACTGCACACCAAGCTTGGCTCAAGGTCTGCTGTGCCACAAAGTCCCTGGATGGTGCATCAGCACCAGAGACCTCGTGGCAGCTGCCAGGGGACTCTGACAGGAAGCCACCACACTGTCTCACAGGATGCTTAAGTATGGCAGTCAGCACAGCAGCCTTCACGGATCAGCTTCAGTTCCACCTGTATTGCTTCCACGTTTAGCTTTTAATGTTAGCATAAAGCTTATTGTGTAACACTTAACTGCACTGTCAGATGTGCCAGCACCAGAAGAACTGGGATTCACCGGCCAAGTAAGAGACAAATGGGGTTTTGTTTGTTTGGGGTTTTTTTGACATAGTAATGTCGCAATTAGTTTGAGATGGCAGGATAAGAACATCTAAGATATTTAAATAGCAGTATTAATATTTCAGAGCTACTATACTACTGAAATGAGTTTACAGTCATCTTACCAATTGCTTCAGGCCATCTGGAAATGAAAGAAGCCAAGAGAGCATCTGCTCTGCACTGTGAAGATTACCTTAGCACATGACTAGAGCTAGAAACTGGAAAATTAGTCCAAGAGGTTATCATTGTAGGTGTTCCACCAGCTACAGAGCTTGCTGCCACCACCAGAAAAAATACATGAGCAGTTTCTCTTTCTGTATCTAATCTTTTGCTGGCCAGAAATCTTTCATTAACAGCATAGTTTATTAACATGAGTGGAAAAGTTCTTGTAGCCAACTCTGAAGTTCAGGCAGTTAAAACACCAACTCTAAGACTACACAGAGCAAGTCAAATCCTACAGCATTTTTCTGTTTAGAACAGGGCCCACTGTTCCAATAGGAACATAATGTTTTAATACTTCTCTGCACAAGAATTAATCCTGTTCTTCACCACAGTTGCACACTGTTTAAAAAACACAAGTCACAGCAGTTTCTTTAGTACACATAAATGAATTTAGCTAACATTAAAGGTCTAAACAGGAGCAAGGAGAAATAGAAATAAGCAGTATAGCTCCAGAGTTTCCACTTGGGTAAAAAACATCCCTCAGCCAACCAAAACAGGGTATCTGTAACCAAAAGCTGTTTGCCGTAGAGTAACAAATCTGTCCTATCTCTTTTCTAAAGACTTGCCTTTGGGTACTTGTTTCTTCATTAAATGAATCTCCCCAATGGTAAAGAAATCTAAAAGCATTAAAGTGCTTCAGTTGCTAATTATTGGTGTAGACCCTTGCAATGCACAGTGGTGACTAAGTTCAAACCAAGAAACAAAATTCAGTCATTGAAAACCTACCAACAAAGCTGCAGGAGCCTTTTCAGCATTTTTTTAATCAAGATTCTTATTTGGTGTTCTAACTAGTAGCCAACTGCAGCAGGAAATTCCCAATGCTCTGCAGCACTCCAATTTATGCACTGGAATCTGTTGGTAGCTTCACAATTTTACTATTTACTACCTTTCTTTGTAACAGCACTGAACTGTAAGGTCTTCCCCCAGCATGCCTTTCAAGGGAAGATATGACATGTTTCCATGCATGGAACTATGAAGAAAATTATAGTGATACCCTGTCCTCCCCTACCATCTTTTAGTCCTCTGAAGTCACTGGAGGGGCACAGGTGCCCAGTCTTCCAGAAATCCAAGCCTGTTGCTAGGACAGCTTTTGACTGCTGCAGCGCATTCTGGGCCTCCTGCAAGCATTCACCATTTCTCTGTGCTCGTATCTGTCATTACTGTCACCAACAGCTCTCTGCCATAAATGGATAACGTTCATAATGGTCAGGAGTTATACTGATAACTGCTATCAGTTATACTGATAGCAGAGGGCCGACACAGATCTCTCTCTGAACTAGAAAAAACAAAGGTCACACTTAATTATCCAGATGGAGGAAAACAGAGCTTAGTGGCACAATCTGCTATGAAAGAATACTGCTTAAATGCACCACACAGTAGGAGATGCAAGAGCCAGCCCGGTCAAGCTCCCCATCTATTGCTTTGGGATCAAGGAGGGGGGAAACAGCAAGACCTGGCTTGTCACACACCTCAGATCTCATGCCGGCAAAGAGGCACACAAGAAGATAATATGAATAGAAAATAAAGCCTGATTATCTTTTTCCAGAAGGTAGCATCCTTCTAACAGACATTTTTCAAGTACAGTCCCACAATGCTCTTTTGAGCTACAGAAGTAGAAGTGACCAGGTGATTGTTTAACGCAGCAGAAGCTTTACTAGAGTCTGTCAGCTGAGGAAACAAGTCACACAGCAGCCTTGGGCTTCCAAGTTATTTCTAGGACAAGATATTAGACTTCCTATGGTGCTCCACTTGGGACAGTTGTTATTAACTGTCATTGGGCAACAGCATATATGCAAGAGCCAGATGTTTCCTACAAGTCACTGACACCAAGCCTAAGGAATTCACATCACTGCTCATAGTTTCACTGTAACAAGAAACAGCAAGCTTCATACATCTTTTGAGAGCCAGAAGTTCCTCAACAGACCTGTAGGTACTAGCTGCACTTATAATTTACCTTGGTATTCAAGTAATTATCCTGAACTCACTTCATCTGAAAGCTTCATCCATTATTGGCACAAGAGATGTAGATATGCCTATTTCTCTTCAATACCTCTAGTTTTTCAACATTTTCTGCAAACAGTAGCATGCCATTCTCTTCTGCTTATGTATTGAGTAACAGAGCTGGCTGCCTATCTTAGAACACTACAGTAGCAAGGGAAATGCAAGGAGGAAGATCTAGGACTTGATTCAAGCATTATTGCTTTTGAATTCATTTGAATTCACTGAGTAGGACTAAAAACTGTTGTTCACCTTTAAAAGCATTTCAGCTTGAAAATACTGTAGTTCTAGTGCTCACCATACAGAAAGGAGTGTGAAAGAGCAGGTACTGCACCTAGCAATTGAACACCTACAAGATTAGACCCCCAGAACTGCAACACTGGACACCCGCCCAGGGAGATTTCCTGACAGGAATACACTCTTGATCGCAAGCCCACATGAGAAATACATACTGGTGTAACCTGGTAGTCATTGTTTAAGAAATTAATAATAAAGTATTTTTATTTTTATTGGAATTGAAAGTATGGCACCTTTACTGGCAATGACAACTTTACTGGCAATGTCTAATCACTGCAAGAGATGAAGCTCAGGGGCTTATATCAATCAACCTGGTTGCAACCAAGTAAACCAAACTCCTCACCTTCACATGCACTTAATTATGACACTTTGAGGTGCAAAAAGGCAGATTTCATGAGCTGGACATACTGGAAATATACAGCTTTCCATTTAAGAGCTCATAAGTTAAAACACTAAGTTAAAACTTTAAGGCACATCCTCCTACAGAACTGTAGATGTTAGTGCTCACAGTTGATATTCTCTCCAGCCATGAAGGAAGAAATAGCCAAGTCAGTTTACTTACTTCAAGCAAAAAGTAAATCAGTAGTCCTTTGTATTTGGTTTTCCACTCTCCTGAAGTAGCTCCCACTCCAAGACAACACAGCACAGGGAGCAATTAAACTGCCTTGTAAAGTACAGTACAAAAAATGGTATATAGGAAAACTGTTTGGTATACAGGCTCATTGAATAATTATGCACTACCATCAGGATTTTTTTATTTTGTTGTTTCAATTGTGCTTCATTAAAGCAGTTAGATACTGGTGCTGATGAAAGTGCTAGTCATCCAGCCAGACTCTTACTTATCACCTTTAAAGCTCCTCTCTATGTGGAATCACTCCAGTTTTGAGGTTTATGCTTGATATCAGGTAATAAAGATATATGCATAAAAACCCCTGTGTTGGTTGATCTTTTAAAGCAGGTCGCCAGTAATTTATGGCACACACCAGTTCTGACTAAGAACTGGTGAGATCAGAACTAACAGTTGCTGTTACACATCTGGCCATAAAAGAGGCTACACAGCACAGCTGAATACAACATCAGTGCAGCCAGTTGTACACTTTCCATAGCTCTGAGAAGCATTTAATAGCCATCATGGTCAAACACTTCCATTAGGAAAAAAAAAAAAACAACATTTCACTAAAGTCTCTTGTTGTTATACTTGGGCTGAGTAGGGATTTCAAAGACTCCTGGTCTTGCCTAACTATGGGCTAAGTTAATTAGGTACTACACTTCATAGCATTTTAGACTGCTGGGTCAAGAATGCACACGGCCAATGCATCCAACATGCCTGCAGAGAGATAAGTTTTTCCACTTACCCAGAGCTGTGCTTTCATTGCAGCATTGGCTGAAGAACAGCTACTGTTTTGCAGCTTTATAATTGAAAACTGTCACGCTACTCCGTAGTGGTGCTGCAGTGGTGACACTCACTCACTGGGACAACCATATTTAGAAAAATGTTGTGTTCTCCCCCAGAGCAATGTAATAGTTTGGTAAGTGAAATGAACAGCCCCAGTAAGAGTCAAACACTGTCAGATTAAAAAAAACAGAGCTAGACTCCTACAGGGAGAAGCCTGGGCTGAAGGCATCTAGCTTTATTACAGGGATTCATTTAATCCCTGCTCAGGAACATAAAAAAAGAAAAGTCCTAAAGCTATGTGCTGGGAACAGGGGCTACATTAAATCCAAGCCGAGTAATATAAAAACACAGCCTGCCAACCTCCCCCCTCCCGTGTTTTTCTGCAATAAATACCAACAAGTTAATACCGGTGTATGAACTTCTCGCATGCAGCCGATACCCGGCTTTTAATATGCGAGCGGGGAGGCCCTTGCGAGGGTCCGCGCCCGGGGGGAGCGGGGCCAGGGTCTCTGCCCGGCGGCCGGGGCTCCACCTGCGGCGCTGACAGGGCGCGGGGGCGGCGGGCCGGGGCACGGCAGGGCACGGCAACCTGCCGCGCCGGGGCGGCAGCTCACTTACCCGGGGCCCCGTGGCTCGGTGGCTGCGACCCGGCGCCAGATGCACCAGCAGCAGCGCCAGCAGGAACGGGCGAGCCCCCGCTCCGCGCCAGGCCCGCGGCACCATCGTCCCTCGGGGCGGCGCGGCTCTGCAGCCACCGGAGGCGGCTCTCCCGGGCGGCAGAGTGTCGGGCGGAGCGGCAGCGCCGGTCCCGCCGCAGCAGGTTCCCCGCCTCGGCCATGGGGATGCCCGTTATAAAGCCGCGGCGGGGCGGGGCCGGCCGGCACTGACCGCGCCGTGCGCCTATCGCCGTGCGGCCGCCGCGGGCCGCGGCCAA